>NW_017728925.1:2160757-2208995 GCF_001723895.1 Crocodylus porosus
GACGGATGACGTGACATCATTTCATATATGTTTGTATGAACCGGAAAAGAGATGTAAGAGTTCCTGCTTCTGCGCACGTGCTCAGGAGAGAGAGGATAAAACCCAGCTGAGAGTTTTCCCTGAGGGCAGAGTGTGGTCTTTTGTCTTCACTCTGACCCTATTTGCAAATATACCTTTTGTGTTGCTAATAGAGTGTGTCTGAGAGTTCTTCGCCTCCCGAGAAACGAACCGCAGCATTTTTGCTTCAACTTTAAGACAGTGTACCCAATTACTTGTACTAAAACAAAGCTATTCAATCATTAGTTGAAAAAGCAAAAGCTGTTATTTCAAGGAAAAAAAGCTACTTCCCTAATTTCTATAAGTTTAAATGAAGAAATCTGTTACTAAACCAAACACTAGTTCTAACTCCATCTTGTATTATGAAAAGGACACTGAATATACAAATAAGAGGAACTTAAAACCCGATTCAGTAGCATGGACCACTTCTAGTTCTTCGGCAGCTTTCAACTGGCTGTACGGCCATGAGAGCAAGAGGAAGTAACACTTGCACACAAGAATTTTTGGTAAACTCAAGAACGGTCTGACTAACCAAAAAAAAAATCTATAAATGGCTGGCTTTTGGAAAAGACAGGGCTGATAGATCAACTGAAAGTGAGTAAATATTAGTATGATATCATTGTGTGGCTAGTTGCTATTAACATCCAGAAGCCTGTAACAGCACATTATTATTGCAAGACAGATGACTGTTACTCCAATATCTAGCTGTTTTAAGTCTTTGTAGGCAACTTATTCAGATGAGACCTACTTCCAGTCAGTTAACCACATACTGTACAACATGATCTAGTTGAAAAAAAAGTACACTGAAAGTTGTGTAAAGACACACTTAAAACAGTTTAGAAGTTTTCTTGATGGCTACTACCCCCTACCATCTCCTGTATTCAGACTAGAAAAGCATAGATCCAATAACTTTTCATCTCTCTCCTGCTACATCTTTACTTTTTACAGTTCATGATATAACTACATCTGTCAGCTTTACTTCTGTTTCTCTATTAATAACAAACTACTGCTATCTGGGTTTGTTAACTCTTTTTTTTGGTTTTAACACCTCTCAAAGACACCTTGGTTGGTCAACATTTTTTAAAGGAGCCTGAGGTTTTTAAAAATCAACATTTTACTTAAAGCACAGTGTGTTTTCATTAACACTTTTCAAGCAATAGAACATAAACACAAAAGTTAGTCATGATGATTTAATGTCTTAAGATACACCAAGAAAAGAAACATAGAAAATATGTATGTTTAGAAGAACAGTCTAGAAAAACATTAAATTTATAACACTCATAACTTTTAGCATCAGAGAAAACCAGATAGCAAAAAAGAAAAACCATCATCCAGCAATATAAAACTGGAGTTGTGATGAAGTTTTGGAAAGCACTGCGCCTCAGGATTCAATTTTAGTTATTTCTAATTTGATTAAGACTTAGTTTATGCAGTATCTGTTTATTTCACCCTGTATTTTAGAGAGAGTTCACTGGACTTCCTTACTTTATTACTTACTTCATATGAAAATTGACTGCATAGTGAGCTCAATCAGTTCACTGTAAAAGCAAATGCAAAAGATTCATTCTTGAATCCTTTGACCTACTGCTCACAAACAGGAAAGAATTGGTGGGGGATATGGAAATGGATGGCAAGTTGGGCAACAAGACGGTTGTAGTCAGAATCCTGACAAAAGGAAGAAAGGAGAGCAGCAAACTAGGAGCCCTAGACCAGTGCTTCCCACCCAGTGTGCTGTGGCACAAAAGTGTGCCATCAGAAATGAACAGGTATGCCGCAGAATTTTGCCATGGCAATGAGCTACAATAGGTATAAGGATGGGGAATGCCTTAACAGGTGTGTAGTGGAAATTTTTTATTAACGCAAGTGTGCCTTGGGCTGGAAAAGCTTGGGAAACACTGCCCTAGACTTTAGAGAAGCAGCCTGAGTCCCCTGGGGAACTGATGGGCAGGATCCCCTAAAAGGCCAGTCTGAGAGGGAGGAGTCCAGCAGAGCTGGTTGTATTTTAAAGAAACCTTCCTGCGGGCACCGGAACAAGCCATCCTAATGTGCAGGAAGAACAGCAAAAGTGGCAAGCAACAAGCCTGGCTTAACAGAGAACTCTCTGGTGAGCTTAACCACAAAAAGGAAGCTTACAAGAGCAAGGTTGGACAAGCAACTTGGGGAGAGCAGAAGAGTATTGCCCAAGCATGCAGGGATGAAACCAGGAAGGCCAAAACAACTGGAGTTGCAGCTAGAAAGGAACATGAAAGGAAACAAAAAGGGTTTCTACAAGTATGTTAGCAACAAGAGAGAGGTCAGGGAAAGTATGAGGAGGCAACCTAGTGATAAAGGATGAGGAAAAGATTGGAATAGTCAATGGCTTTTTTACCTTGATCTTCACAGGCAAGGTCAGCTTCCACACTACTGCACCAGGCAGCACATCCTTCATTGGTAAAAGAACAGGTTAGGGACTATTTAGAAAAACTGGACAGGTACAAGTCCATGGGGCCAGATGCAATGTATCTGAGGGTGCTGAGGGAGCTGGCCCACGCGACTGCAGAGCTGTTGGCCATTATCTTTGAAAACTTGTGGTGGCTGGGCGAGGTCTCAGGTGTTTGGAAAAGGGCAAATATAGTGCTCATTTTTAAGAAAGGAAAGGACGAGGATCCAGGGAATTACAGACCCGTAAGACTCACCTCAGTCCCCTGGAAAAATCATGGAGCAGGGTCTCAAATAATCCATTTCTTAGCACTTGGAAGTGATTAAGAACAGCTGTCAGCCACTATCAAGTGGAGTGCTACCAGGGGTCATTCCTGGGGCCTGATTTTTTCAATATCTTAACTAATCTTGAAGATGGGATGGATTGCACCCACAACAATGACACCAGGCTGGGGGTGTAGTAGATGCACTAGAAGGTAAGGCTAGGATTCAGAGTGATCTAGACAAATTGGAAGATTTGGCTAAAATAAGTCTAATGAGATTCAACAAGGACAAGTGTAAAGTCTTGCACTTACGATAGAAGAATCCTATGCACTGCTACAGGCTGGAGACTGACAGCAGCTCTGCAGAAAAGGACCTGGGGGTTTCAATGGACAATAAGTTGGATATGAGTCAGCAGTGTGCCCTGGTTGCCAAGAAGGCTAATGGAGTACTGGGCTTTATTAGTAGGAGCATTGCCCACAGATCAAGGGAAATAATTATTCTGCTTTATTCTGTACTGGGGAGGCCACATCTGGAGTAACGTGTCCAGTTTTGAGCTTCCCACTATAGAAAGGATGTGGACAGAGTCCAGGGGAGAGCAACAAAAATGGTTTGGGAGCTGGGGCACATAACTTCTGAGGAAAGGCTAAGGGAACTGACCGTATTTAATATGTGGAAGAGAAGACTGAGGGAGATTTGACAGCAGACTTTAACTACTTGAACAGGATTTCCAAAGAGGATGGAGTTAGATTGTTCTCAGTGGTGGGAGATGACAGAACAGGAAGCAATGGTCTCAAGCTGTAGCAAGGTAAGTTTCAGTTAGATATCAGGAAGAATTTTTTCACTAGGAGGGTAGTAAGACACTAGAACAGGTTACCCAGAGAGGCTGTGGACTCTCTATCCTTCAAGGTATTTAAGACCTGGCTTGACAAAGCTGTAGCTGGAATGATCTAGTTGGGGATGGTCCTACTTTGAGCAGGTGGTTGGATTAGGTTCCTCCTGAGGTCCCTTCCAACTCAATTTTTTTTTTATTCTATGATTCTCAATGGCAACTAAATTATACCATGGGTCAACTTGTATTATACACAGAATGAGATGTCAGCCACCAATAAACAGCTTCAGCACGGAACAAAGGAGCAAACCCATGGATTCCCTGTCAAAAACATTTTTACTCCATTGCACTGTTGTGCTCTAAGCACTCTTTTCCTGAGTTAATTCTGTGATACTGCTGTAAATTCTGCAGAGAGACGAAAACTTATTGCAGCCTTCTGCAATACAGTACCTTGAAACATGTCTCTGCAGGAAAAGCAGCACCTGAAACCAATGCTGAATACAGCATATTTTCTTACAAAGCAAGTCTTTTTTAGAAGTCAACATGAGCTGGAATTTTTAGACTGCTTGTGATGAGGTTTCAATTTAACAAGTAACAGATCTGAGGTTTCAAATTAACAGAAAAGATCTGATTGCTGTTTTTTATTTGAAGAGTTCATGGAGCTTGGTGGAGCAGGCGGATTAGTGACTAGCTTTTTTTCTTCTGGAAATCTACCTTAAAAAAATGTTTTTGGTCACAAGTCAGATGTATTTGCAGGCTCACAACTCCCCACATCACAAGACCATCACATGCCTAACTGATCCTTTCGAAAATAAGGAAGCAACTGGTAAGTCCAGGCTTGCAATGAGCCTGGTTTTTCCTGTAAGGAAGCTACCACTGAAGACCTTGCTCTATACTGAGCAGTTGCAATAGGATGCCAAAAAATGACAACATGCCAGATAAAAATGAACTATGAAACCAACAAAAAAAATGTTGTTAGAGATACTTATGGACAGACGTTTTTGGAGAAGACCACTCCAAGTTTGTTTTTGATAGCCAGATGTTATAAAAGAGCAAAGGTTTATGAAGGTAATTTAAAAGAAATTTTATGCCACCCATGTGACTTTGTCCCCACCATATTTGAATACATACAAGTTTTGTAAAGTTTTATTTCCTGTCTTACAGTGGTGTAGGGAGAAGTGCTATTAACTTCTCTTTTTTTTTTAAGTTATAAGTGTGGCACAAAGTGAATTGCACACATGAAAGTACAGCAGGGTAGTAAGTTAAAAACTTCAGAGAGCTAAGTTAATGCCTTCACCACCACACCATTTTTTCACCTAATAAGTCTATACTATGTCTTCTAAGATTTTTTTCCGCCAGAGAAAAAACACAAGACATTTATGGGCCCAGTGGTCACTGACCATCTCTATGATAAAGAAGCGCTATGGGAATCAAAATCTCTTGGTTGGAGAGCATTTTACAAGAAGACGATTATCTTCAGCCCATTCTCTTTGCCTTGGAGGAGTGTTTGAACAATACTCCTTTTGAACAGCAGAGATGTCTTATCTTCAGCCCAGAAAGACAAGTCCTACCACTGTCACAGCTGGTGTTAGCAGCTTTTTGTTTCTCAGCTCATTAGGAAGCCTGGTTGAGTGCCTTGGTTTACACATGAATACATATTTTCCCTGACATTCATTTTCCAGCTGCATAATTTGACCTAGTTTTTCCCTTATTCCACAATTACTTTGCATCAGCAATTCAAACTAGTCTCAACTCATGGTCATAAGAGCCTAATTCTCTTAAAAAGAATGCTCAGGAGTATGCCTTCCTTCCTTCCAAGATAGCAGAAGAAAGCCAAAGTGAGACACATCTCTTTGCCCCTTAAAAAAATGCAATATCCTGACCTTCTTAGCTGAGTTGTACAACAGACAGGAATTCTAGTCACTGAACGAGCTGAAGTTTCAATTCTAAATTTAACGTAGGTTAGTAGGATTTGCAATTTCCTTCCTCAGGATCAGGAAGGATGAAAGACAACTGAACAAAACTGCTGGTGCTCATCCTTGCAGCATCCAAATCAGTCCTTGGAAGCATAGAGAAACAAGTTTGTGATCAAGAAAAACAGACACCTATCTCTTCTTGCTCTGAAGGAGTGAAGCCAAGTTGCAGTTCTAGTTACAGCACATTTCCACTTACAGCCTGCCTGCCTGTGGTTTCAGTCTCACTGGAACAGTGGTTTTCAGCTTTTTTAGATTCAAGGCATCACATGGTAGACTGAAAGCCCCCTCAGAAAATGCCAGTTCTTTGTGTCACTTGATTTTGACAGCAGAAAAACAACATTTGACTGAAAGCCTTCTGCTGTAAGAGGCTCAGAGAGACACCAAGAGCTCAGAACATTTTTATAACTGGAAACCTGAGGATGTCTTACATTTGAAAGCTTGTCTAACCTTTATCCCAACGACATGGCTGGTCCAATAACAGGCACCACCCTTAGAAATCCTTGCCTCTTGCACAATTTCTGGACCACCACAGCTACAGCACCTCTCTCACCCTGCCAGAACAGTTGTAACGCTGTGGGCTCCTGGGAACCTCTAGGTCTTTCTCATGAGGGATGTCTGCCGGTGCCAGCATTGTGTGATGCCCCATGGCACCCCTGAAAGGCTCCCAAGGCACCCCTGGTGCTGGGGATGAGAACTGCTGCCCAGGGACAACCCACACTGCATTTCTAAGGGCCCTGCTACATAGAAAAATGAAAGCTAGATAGAAACCAGCTACAGAGTCAGTACGTTTCCAAGCACTAACTTTCCAGCTGGCTGGTTTATCTCACAGGAATGTCCTGGGTGGCACATGTGGCCGGTCTAGTGATTTACCAGTCAGCTGCATCATAAATGCAACGTCAGGCAGGGCCCAGCAGGCGCCGGATGAGAGGGAAGCTCTGATTGGCCTAAGCGGGGGGGAGGGGGAGCGGGTGTCGATGCTCCGTGTTGGGAGCTGACCCCCGCCTCGGCACCAGCAGATTCGCCACGACGCAGCCCCCGACCCACGGCCGCACTTTCGGCGGCAGCTGGGGCAGAGCCAATAGCCCCGGCCGCTCCCGCCCGGTCGCTCACCCGCCAGCGGGGGACAGGAAATCCCCGTCGTCCTCCTCCACGCCCCCGAACATGCTAGGCCGGGCCGAGCCGGGCGGGCGGCTCCTACCTACGGCACGGCGGAGGGGCCGAACGGCGGCGCTCGCTTCCCAGCCCAGCAGCGGAAACCGCTCACGTAACCCGGCCGCGGCCTGGAGGCGGGACAGCGCGGACCCACTTGGCAGCGCCGAGCCAATAGCGAGGCGAGGCCCGGCGGGCGAGGGGGCGGGGCCTCGCGTAGCGTCACGTGAGCGCCCCGCCGACCAATGCCGTGACGAATGGCGGTGCCGGGCAGGAAGGGGCGGGGTCTGCGGAGTCCCGTGAATGAGTCGCGTTCTGCGTGGAAGCCGTGAGTGGCGCGCGGTGGGGGGAGGGGTCACCTTGAGACCATGGGCACCCGCGGCCCGGACTCGCCACTCCTCGGCTTGCGGCGCCCGCGCGCCCCGCGCTCCTGCATGTGTCATGTCGTGTCGTGTCATGTCGTGTCGTGGGTTGCACCTTTCCGGCTGTGCCAGTGCCGTGCTGGAAGCAGAGCCGGCGGCTCCGGGGTGCAGGGTCCTGCCCTCCGCTCGGGGCAGACCGATCCCGGCTCGGGGTCAGTTGCGGGGGGGCTGCCTTCCCCTGCAGCAGGGGCCGGTGTCAGGCCAGGGCTGGCAGAGTTGACGTGGCGGGTGTGTGGGGTGGTTTGCGTGGGGCTGGACTAGATACCCCTAGAGCTCCCGCCCGGCCCCGCGTCTCCGTGACACCCTGCTGCAGGGGAGGCCTCTGCTCGCTGTCTGCCGCCGTCTGATGGGCTGCTGTTCCTCCTCCCGCCAGGGGGAATCGGCTGTTGGTTGGGTTTCCCTGTGTGGCTCCCTGCTTTGTGCTTCTCCTGGGGGTTGTGGTCCCGGGGGACTCCACGAAGTGCTTGAGCTCCTGGCCTGGGACAAGGGAGACCTTCCTGGGTGCATCTGAGCAAGGCACCTAATCTCTCTGGCTCACTTCCCCATCTGTAAAATGAGGACGATGGCACTGCCTTGCTGCGTGAGTTGTGACCTATTAGAGATGAGTGCAAGGCCAGTGGCTTGGGTGAGTAGTGCATCCAGCTGGTGGTCCTGATCTGGTGCCTGGAGCAGTCGCAGCCCTGGGCCAGCTGTTGCAGGGGGAGAAACGAGAGGGAGAGGGGGCATGGTCAGACCCCCCATCCCAGGCATGGGGGGGGTAGGACCTCAACCTGCTGCACAGGGGCTGGGATTTTTGGAATTTGGCAGGGGAAGGGTGGTGGTATTGAATGTTGCTGGCCCTGCACTGTCAAACTTCCCAGTCTGTGGGGAGGCCCACAGTCCAGGGGTCCATGGGCCACATTTGAGCACCCCCTGCCTTAGCAGAATGGCAGGGAGGCACTTGCAGGAGTGCAGGAGCTCTTGATTACTTCTCTGAGGGACCTATGGAGGGAGGGCTGATTTACTTGCGTCTATGTACCATTGATGGCAGAGGATTTAATAACGTACGATCCCTGTGCGGAGTGACAATTCTTGCATTGTACACTTGGGGGACACCTGGCTTTCCTGAACACTGTGGAGATTCTTTTGGTCATCTGCTTCCCTCTTGGTGCTGGTAGATGTTCAAGGGTACAGCAGAACATAGCAGCTGTTTACAGTTGCAGGCAACTGATCAGCAGTTTATGACAGGTAATGAACAGGAATAACTTAAGGGAGTGACTTTGTGGAGGATATTTTAGGGAGGCATTTTGTATTTGCTCAGTTGGCTGGGATCCCAGTGACAGCTCCATGCCCTCATGTCCTATCCAAAGCAACACCTCTCTCAGTATGTGATCACTAGCACTGTTTGGGGGCAGTGGCTCAAAGAGCAGTGTTCCCTCCTCGCCCCTGTATTGGTCACCCACAGTCATCAGCCATACAACAAGCCTTCATTAAAAGAGTTCCAAGCTACGTACTGATTAGCCTACATCTGAGCTTATGCAATTTGACACGAGTGCTGCAGGGTCTCCATGTAAAGTGCTTGTGTGTGTGAGCTTTGAGTACACAACACTGCTGCTGGCCTGATGTATAATAGTGTCCATCTCTCAGATCTTTGCCACTTGGTATCTGACTCGCACTTCCCAGTGCAGCCTGTCTCTGAACATGGATGTAAAGAGCATGCATTAGGAAGAGATCATCTTAATAACTAGCTCAGGCCTACTTCTGTTCTTGTGCCCCAAATTCCACCACTGCCTTATTCATTTGTTGTTCCTGGAAGCTGCTGAGGCTTCAGAGCCCCGACTTGAAAAGCCTTGGTGCAGTTCCAAGATACAAAAGCCCCAGGTTCTGTCACAGTTTAGAGTGGGCACAAGCAAGTGCAGCTGAGAGCAGTTCTGCATTGGGACCTCTCCTAAGAGTGCATAGTTGAGCTTTAAAACATTGCAAGCTGGCAGGGGATGAGGAGGTAGGAGGATGGGCCGGGCTGGGAGTCCATGTGACTAGTTTGGTGTGGGTGCTGCATACAACATAAGAATTTTTTTTTGACAAGGACAGAGACCTGCCAGTCATCGCTGTCTCTCTACATGCCATTGTTACATACTCACTCCAACCTTGCTCCTTCTAGTTCAAGGAAACTACAGTTGGCCAGTGATGGAGGGAGCTGCAGTTGTCTGGCACCAGCAACATGCCATGACTTGCCTGTCTGCAGGGAAACAATGTTGGTTTTCCTAAGCAGGAGGTATTACAGCTTTGTTCCTGGACCTAAACGGTGACCATGCAAATTAACATTTTGCTCCAGTGCTGGAGGGATAAGGAGATATGTAAACAGTCTCCTCCCCATTTTGAGCTTTGGCTGGCTGATGGGAGTTGATCTGGAGGGCAGGAAGTGTTATGCAATATGCAGCTCTGATCAGGCATTTCAAAAGTGAATATTTCAAGGGGAAAGAAGCAAGAGAGTCTATTTTTTCATAAAAGTTTGCTGTTTCTTAGAGCATTTGTACTGGCATTGCTAGTTAAGGCAGTTTATATACCTTTCCCGTTTGATTTTATCCTGTGAAAGATGGGATTTGTAGCTGCTTTGGAGTGTCTTGTGGCTTTAATTTCTCACTGTAGCCATGAGGAACTTAGTTTTAAATTGGACTGGCACCAAAATCTGAGGGAAAGCAAAATAAGACAAATAATTAGAATAGCATTAGGCTGGAAGGTCTGATTAACTTGTGGCCTGCTGGCTTGAACGTCCTGTCTTATACCATTTGGAAGCTGGTAGTTCTGGTTTTACACACTATTGGGTCAGAAATCAAGTCAGATCATCCAGAATATAAGTATAGCATGATCCATACCATACACCTGGGTAGCTTTCAGTGCTGGGGCAAAACAGCCTGTGGGCCGAATCCGGCCCATGGAGGGGCTTTGTCCGGCCCACGGCGGGTCCCTTGGTCCTGCCTGGTCCCGGCGTTGTCCATCCTGTGGTACTTCCTGCTGCTCCCTTGGGTTGTAAAGGGGCTGGAGTGGCTTTGCAGCTGGATTGCCTTTCTAGGCAGCCCAGGCAGCAGTGGCAGCTTTTGGCTGCCACCACCCCGGCCCCAGCCCTGTGGTGCTGACAGGGACCTGCACGTACAGCCCTGACTTGGCCCACTCTGGACTCAGCTTGGCAGAGCGGACCAGCCAGAACCCACACACGCAGCCCCAACCAGGCCCACCCCACGCAGCAGTGGTAGTGGCTGGGCAGAAGCTGCTGCTTGGCATGAGGGAAAAGTGGCCCTTACCACTTCTGGGCCCTTCTTGCTGCAGCTGCCGAGAGCCTGCACCCAGGCTGCCCTGCCACTCTTTTGCACTGCCACTGTTGCCACACTGGGCAGACTGGAGGCGGCGGTGATGGCGATGGAGAGGAGCAGCAGGGCAGCCAGGGTGCAGGCTCCAGGCAGCTGCAGCAAGTAGTACCCGGCCTCCTGGGGTGCCTAGATTCATAAATTTGTAGATGTTTGGGTCAGAAGGGACCTAGAAAGGCAGGGCAGGTGAGAGGCTGTGCAGTGTTGGCGGTGGCACGTGGGCTTCAGGCTGTTGGTCATGGGGGGAGGGAAGGGGTTCTCACCGCCCGTGGCAGCTCCTCAGAACTGCCTGTGTGGCCTGTGGGCAAAAATAATTGCCTGCCTCTGTTTTAGTCCGTAAGGAAAGAAGCACTTTATGGTGCTGCACTTCACATCTGTCATTCTGTTCTGCTGCAAACAGGTGAGAGAAGATCCCTGCTCCAGGTCTTCAATGTTCCTCTCGGCATTTTTAATTAAGGGTTAATGCTTTAGTTCTGCAAGTGAAGGCACAGAGTTGTGCATCCATGCAGAGCTGCGCCCAAGATCAGAGTCAAGGACTGCTTCTTGACAGGTTGCTTTGTCCTTCTCTCTTATCCTTAGCCAGGAGGAAAACAAGAATTGATGTTTCCAAATTAAAGTGAACAGTCTCTCCCACCCCTTTTCAGGCCTGCTTTATTTGGCAAAAAGACCCCTCTACGCCACCCTAAAATACAACACCACATCCTTAAACATCTCCTTTCTGTATTTGTAGGTCACCTCACAGCTTAGCAGGAACCTGCTGTAAGACCTCCTGAAGCTGAGCTGAAAATAGTCTGTCAAATGAACCTTTCTGAGAAGCCCCTGGTAGCCTTCACAAGTGTGTCTTCAGGGACAGGTGACCCAGACGTAATCAAGTTTATGTTGCTTCTGTTCAGGGAAAATCAAACCTTTGTTAAACTACTCAACTCTTCCTTGTCTCAGTCTCCTTTTCTGGAAGTATTCCCAATCTTTCCCCTTTAATCCACTGATGCTTCATTAACCTTTTGTTCAGCTGAAAGGCCAGAATCTGCCTGGACAGAGAATAATGGAGCTAGTTATCCCAAATGAATTCAACTCTAATGCTTTATATACTGTAGATTAACTTTAAAAGCCTTTAACTCATTGGTCCTGGGTGTTGTGCTTTCCAGCTTACAAGTGAGCCATTCCGGAAGTGAGGATGTAAATGCCCAGGGCCCGAGGGAATAACCCATCATCAGAGGGTGTTCTTGATGCCTTTCTCAGTTCTGGTGTCTCATCTTCAGTGTTCATCTCCTACACTAGGGCTCACTTCTCTATTGAGATGTGCTGCTGCTACAGAAGTGTCAGAGATTTCTTGGGAACTTCTCTGGTAATCAGATGGGCCCCTACCACTTTTGGTTATTGAATAATTTAAGCATTTACCTGTCTGGTAATCTTAATTGTGTTGTGTGTGGGCAAAAGCAGTGCTGTCCTCTGACTAATCGGTTACCAACCTGTTCAAAATGTTCAGTGTAGAGTGGCACTTTACTAAAAAACTTTTTACCATGTACTGTGTAAACATGACTGCACTCTTGTGCTTGGGATCATCAATTATCCTCTACTGAAAATGATTAGCAAACACAAAGCAGGCTCGAAGCCAGCCTTCCTACCAGGTAAATAGTCCCACTTTTATTTTTTTTTGGCGGTTAGCAGATGGTGACTGGTTTCTGCCAGGAGTTCAAGCCAGCGGGAAGCAGCAGCAGTGAGTGTAGTCAGCACTGTGCTCTGTCTTGAGGTTCTGGCTTGGCAAGCCCTTCCCTACACATCAGAGTAATGGTGGGAGTAGGATGGAGGGCCATGGGACAGCTGTTCCAATACTGGAGGGACGTGTCAGGGAATTGGATGAACTTCCTAACATCAGCCTGGTTCTCTTATTTTTATATTTCCTGTTGAACCTTTGATTAGTGGCTCAACAGGCTTTTAAAATGAGATGTTGCTGATTGCTGTGTTAGAGTAGCCTCTGGTTCTGTACTAATGGAGGGATCTTGAGTCAGTGATAAACTGTAATTTGCTCTTAACAAATTAGGAAAAGCGACTGTGCATCATGGTTCCTGGGTCCTGTACTTATGTCAGCAAAGTGTTCTTATGCACATCACTTAGCTTCAGCTTCCCTGTCCTTATGTGGTGGTGATAACGCACCACCTTACACAGATGCCTCTAGGCCTACTGCTAAAAGTATTTTTGGATTTGTGACTGAAAGGCACCAACTACATATGAGCTAGGAGAGGCATTACCATTTTGCAGTCCAGGTAGTTTTGAAAAAAATACTCCAAAGCAATTTCAGGTTTTTATACCTGCCCCATCATCCCTCCTGTAGAGAGAGGCATACTTGTAAATGCTTATAAATCTGGATGTGTGAAAGACAGCTGGTGTTTCTCCCTTCTCAGAGTAGAGAAGATAATCATCCAAGGGAAATGCTGAATGTAACTCAAAACAGAGTGCTTGCAAATGTGCAGAAGTGAACACACTCATAAAAGGTAACATTTTTCTACTGTACTAAACTTAGGTGTGATCTATAGGTTAAAAATCTAACAGTAGCATGTTTATTTGCAAGTTTCCTGTGTTCCTTTATTAAAAGTGTATCATGGGCCCTCAGAACTATGAGATTTTATGCACAGATTGTATTAGGATATATATATATATTTTTAATACTGTTGGAGTATCTTTGGATCATGCATTTAGACCAAGCTCATCACAAGAAGAGCAAATGCAGACTGGATCTGAAGCTAGGCTAGAGCAAAGCATTGGTTTGGTTGTGAATTCTAGTGATTGTAATTTGATTGGGAATAAGGGGAAGGGCTGGAAGCTGTGGGGTGGGGTGGGGTGGGAATCAGTTTTTTTAAGAGAGAGAGTCCAAAGGTTGCTTGAGAGAAGATAAGAACATGTTTAGGAAGTGAAAATTAAAATACAGGCATACCTCGTTTTATTGCGCTTTGCTTTATTGCGCTTCGCAGATATTGCATTTTTTACAAATTGAAGGTTTGTGGCAACCCTGCGGCGAGCAAGTCTATCGGCGCCGTTTTTCCATCGGTTAGCATTTTTTAGCAATAAAGTATTTTTTAATTAAGGTATGTACATTGTTTTTTTAGACATAATGCTATTGCACACTTAATAGACTACAGTATAGTGTAAATATAACTTTTATATGCACTGGGAAACCAAAAAATTCATGTGACTCGCTTTATTGCGATATGCGGTTTATTGCAGTGGTCTGGAACCGAACCTGCAATATCTCTGAGGTATGCCTGTATAAGGATGTTGTGGTGAAGAAAGAAGATGAGAGCTCTTTCCCAAACTGTAGGTTCTTACATTAAGCTACTGGTAGAACGTATGATACAAGTTCATTTTTATTTCCAAGAATTCTGCATGGTTCATACTGTAGCAGAGGTTAGAACTGTTTTGCAGCTATGGAATATACAAGTGGGATAAAAAAGCATATCTAGGTTTGTGCTTTTAATCATGGTCACCTTAAAGCCTGAGTCTAACGTTGTGGCACAACTTCCACTCTATCTTGCCAGCTTCACTTTTGCCTGATGAGGCCTGGAACCTCTGTCTCTAGGAGAAAGGCATTCATATTCCAAAACAGTATCTCTGCCTTCCGCATTCTTTCTGTTTGGCTTTCCCCTCCGGGGTTCCGGCTTTAGTCCCTAGCAGTTGCCAAAATCCGCCTCAGATTAGATTGGGTAAGAGAGCAGCATGTTCTGCAGGGATTTGGAGTGTGGCTCTGTGCACTTCTCTGTATTGTCTAGAGGATTGTTTTGCAAGATAGCTGCATGGTTGAAAAGATCATGCCCTATACCTAGTGCAGCTATGAGAAGAAGGCACTTGATAACTGAGCTTCTGTTATTTGGCAGGCCTGGTATAGCTCTGGCAGCATAGCTACCCCAGGGGCCCCAGCTGCCCTGTAGACAAAGTTCTAGCAGTGCTTGTGATATAGACATAGCTTTAGAGAAATTCCCCATGCCACTTGAAGTTCAAGAGTTTTGTACTCACCTTTATAGAAATCAATCAGCCTAAAGCAGGAAAGAATTTAAAGTTTGCAAATCCAGTCTGTTAGTGTAGCTGCTTTTGTCTGGCTCTTATTTCCATGTTAAAATGAATCAAATATCCTTTAAATTCGTTTTTGACATGTCTGTTATGTGTATTCAGATTTATCTCTGCTATCTGTTTGTCTATAACTTTGCCTAAACAAGCTTTTCTTGTGTCTTTTTCAAAGATTTCTGTCATGGGGAGGATTATTGGGTGACATATACTTTTTTTTTTTTAATTTTGAGGCAATAAAACTCCATGATGTTGGGGAAGTGGGTGCCTGAACACACAGTACACCCAGCTCTGAGGAGTAGGTTACATTTAGATTCCCAAAAGCATAACATCCCAAAGATTGCTTGACCTATCCCCCCTTTCATGTAACATAAATTTGCTTTGAAACATGTTTTGTTTCTCTTCTCTTCTCCTTTTTGAAATATAGATCCAGTTATGTTCTTGGCTTGGTTGCTGATTAGTGATCTCTAAAAGCTGAGAACATTATCTTTTATAAAGGCCTGAAGTTTATTGTATTTGGTTTCTAGCAAAGAAGAATTAGATGAGGATTGTATGGATTGTGCTCTGCATGTGTGCATTCAGGCTACTCCTAAGACTTTGCTCTTTCTTGCAGGAAAAACCTCTGGCATAGGAAATTCTGCTTCAAAAACTTTTGCCCTCAAGTCGCAAATGGATCTCTCTGGAGGATGGTAATGGGGAGGGAGTTGTAGCATGCCCACCATATAGTGGTTGATTAGCTGGATGATATCCTGATCTTGTCTGATGGGAAGACGCTCCTAAGAACTTTGGGGGTTCAAGCAAGTTAAAAGGTCCTAAAAGCTATAGATAAGTGGTGGTAAGACCCTTACTACTCCCAGAAGCTTGTGATTCTGTACAAAAGAGGTTGTGTGGGGAGGGGGCTTGTTCCAGCAGCCAGTCCACCTCATTGTCCTGTGTAATCTTGGCTTTGAAGCTGACTGTACTTTTAACAGGTTGCCTTAGCCAGTTGTGGCTATGTATGTTAGGCATTACAAAATTTTTGTTTTTTGGCAAGTGGTACTAGCTGTACTTGGTAGCAGACTGTTACTTGACTTCATGAGGAATGGGCTGAAAACTCTTTGTCTCCAGCCCCTGCTGCTACCCTATACTCCCAAAATCTGCCAAAGGTGGCTAATTCTAACTGAAGTTACTAGGGCTGAATGGGTCTGGTTTGAGTTAGGCTGAGGGTTTAGTAAAGACTAAGAGAGCAGTAAAAGGTATTAGTGAAGTCTGAACAGTAGTTAATTATTAGCCCCAGATGCAGATAATAGATTTGGGTTCTGCTTGTCAGCACTAACTGAAATTGCCCTTTAGAAACTTTGATACATCTCAGAATTGTATATTGTGGGGAGACTTGCCTCCAAGAGACAGTGGATGGGAAACTGAGTTGAGAGGGGTGAATACATGGCTCAATGTTTGCTCCAAATCTGATCTTGTCTGAGGACGGTGTGGTAGAGTGAAATGCTCTGGGGTGTTGCAAGCTTTAGTAAGCCAAATGCTGAAACAAGGCACCGGGAGTTTTTTCTGTGTTTAGACCTTGGAGTAGGATTGACTGATCGCTAATTGTTAACTGGCTCCTGCTGTTTGCCAAGCCCTAAAAGTGATCCTGAAGAGTCACGTTGTTCATTCCTCTTCAGTGCTTAGGTTGCTCCCCTTTCATTTCCAGGCAAGAGAATGGCTATCTTTGGTGAGTTGACAAAGGCGGTGACTTCTTTAGGGGAGGGATTATTGTCTCCGTGTGAGACTCCAAAAGTGAAAAACATCATTTGGGCTTGTCCTGGTGCTGCCAGATGGTCTGTATGATAGGTAAGCTGATTCTTTTTAGTTGTTGGATGATTAGCTGGATGCTATTTTCATGTTGCGTGGTTTAGGTGGGGGGGAGTTTGTTTTTATTTCTATCCCTCTTATTCTATGACCCTTTAATAAGGAAGGATGGAAAAGGTTGCTCTTGGTCTCTGAGCTCTGCAGGTCAGCAGAGGAGGAGAAATGTACCTCTGGTGGTCCTCTACCTTGCCTGCTCTAGCCAGTCTTTACAATCTAGGATCGCCATTCAAGATTTAATTCATAATACAGCTGGTAAAGTGCTTTCTGGTGAAAAGCATGTTTGCACAAGGTTGATTTCTGTAGAAAAGGAACTAAATTTAGATTTCCTGGGGCAGCAGCTGGTTTTTGGCAATAAATTTACCAAAGGATTGATCCCTTTTGTTTTGGCCACAATAGGGAAAAATCTAATTCTGAGGTAGTTCCATACCTATAGACCTATGTGAAGTGAAATGAAGGGATTGCATTTTGAGCTGTTGTGCAAGCTAGCATACCTAAATATCTTTCTACAAATATTTCATGGGTGTGGATTAGCTGTGGGACTTCTGGTCTTGAAATGGCACCCTCAAGTATAACACATAACCCTGGATCTGACCAAGAATAATTGCTAAATGAAAAAGTTTTGCGTGGGTTGGAATTCTAATCCAACTCTTTATGAACAGGTATCTGTAGTGCAGGAAATGCCACAACAGCTGGCATTAATTCAAACTCTGCAACTCCAGTAAAGAGGCTCAAAGTTGAGGGCCACTTCACAAATGTTGTTGTGTTTTATATGTATGTGCATGCTTCTGTAAATGGAAGCAACCGTTTGGGGCTTGAGGGTCAAGTGGGTGAAGTATGTTAATAAAATAAGCCCCTGGCACTGTTGTTTAAAACTGCAGACTTTCCAAAGTAGCTATGGAGACTTTCACTTGAGTGCCTTTGAAGGCATTACCCAGGAACACATTGTAGCCACTATAGAGTATTACTGGGTTATACCTTCAGAGGCACCTGAGTGAGTTTCCATAGCTACTTCAGAAAGTTTTACTCTACAGCTCTAAACCAGGGGCTTATTTTATTAATATACTTTACCCCCTTGGAAGCAACTGTTTGGGGGTTGAGGGTCACATTTGTGCGGTGGCCCTCAACATTGAGCCTCTCTACTGAAGTTGTAGAGTTCGAATTAATGCCAGCTGTTGTGGCATTTCCTCTGAAAAGGGTAGGAGAGATTGCTCACTTCAATTTGGAAAAATCAATTCGTGTTTTCCTTTTTGGCTAAGGAAAAGATGGAAGGACAAAACAACTTGAAAAGGGCAGAAGAGATTGTTCTCTTTAATTTGGAAACATCAATTCTTGTTTCCTTCTTGGCTAAGGAAAAGACAGAAAGCAATACAACCTGTCAAGAAGCAGCCCCGGGCCCTGATCTTAGGGGGCAGCTCTGCTTGCATGCAGGAGTCTGTGCCTTCACTTGCAGAACCAGAGCATTAGTCATTAAATAAAAATGCTGAGAAGAACAATGAAGACCTAGAGCAGGGATCTTCTCTTACCTGTGTGCAGCAGAACAGAATGACAGATGTGAAGTGCAGCACCACAAAGTGCTTCTTTCCTTGTGGACTAAAAGCTACCTAGGTCTACGGTGTGGATCATGCTATACTTACATTCTGGATAGCCTGACCTGATTTTTGACCTGAAAATGTGTAAAACCAGATCTGCCAGCTTCCAAATGGTATAGACAGGATGTTCAAGCCAGCAGTCTACAAGTTAACAGATCTTCCAGTCTAATGCTGTTTTAATTATTTGTGTTACTTTGCTTTCCCTCAGATTTTGGTGCCAGTCCACTTTCAGTACCGAGTTTGTGATGGCTAGAGCGAGAAACTAAGACCATGTGCTGCTGGGAAGGTACAGGATGGGCCGGGCTGGCTCTGTGCTGCACACATGGAGATTGTGCCATGTGGAGGCAAGGAGCTGGTCCAGCCAGCCCACAGAACCAGCCCGTCCCCTTCTTGGCAGAACACAGCTCCAGCTGCGTTGTCCAGACCCACATGGCACAGCATGGAGCCAACCTGGCCTGGTGGTGTGGTAGAGTGCCAGGAGCCGTGGGAAGTCTCACGCCATCAGGCTGGGCTGGCTCCATTCCTCCATGTGCTCCTCCTGGCACTCTAGCCAGGAGCAGCACATGGCAGTCCCTTCAGCCGGAGCCGTCGCTGGCAGTCTGCCCTACCCCCAGCCTGTTCTTTCCTGAATTTCCACTCTTGGAGGGAGGGAGGGCCGGGGACAGGGTTGCTGGGGCAGGAGTCTCTGCTAGGCTGGAGGGTGTGGGCATGGTGGAGCAGGGTGGGGTGGGTCGGGTTGGGGTTGGTCATGTTGCAACCAGAGCCGAACCTACTTGGTGCTGCAGCCAGCAGCTCCTGCTGCCAGCACCTTGTTGGGTAATATTTGTCTATAGAGGGGCCCCGTGGGCCAGATCCGGCCTGCGGGCCGTATTTTGCCTGCCCCAGGATACGTGCTAGGTACCAGGGACAGAAATGCATATGAGCTGTTTATGGCAGCTCACATGTAGGCTGTAGAACAGTTTGCTAAATTTACAAAGACGTCCAACTCCTACAAGGTACCGGTCATGTTGTTCAAATCATTTAATAATGTGAATTAATCCTCAGGCATTTCCAGCAGTAAGAATGTTGCCCCTTTCCACTCGGCAAACGTAGAACATGTGGGGGTGTTTGGATGTCATAGACTACGGCTGGATGGTTTAACTCCCATTCTGGACTGGAAGAGTGGGGGATTGCATGTTTGCTTGATGTGATATGAGCACTTGAGGACTGACTATAACTGTTCACATGAGGAAGGTGCAGGAACACCTTGGTGAATGATCTTCTAATGACCAAGATCCAAGAGCTGTGTTAAGGCAAGTTGACCAGGTGGTGAGACTGTTTAAGCACAGCAGAGGAGACAGGCAGACTGAAATGGGCAGAAACACGAGGTGGATTCCAGAGTGATGTGGCAGTCTTAAGTTTAGCTGGGTTATTCTGACTTGGGATTCAGCCTGCTGTGTTCCAGCTGACAAATACATGTTGACTTCATTTGCAGAAGTGTCCTGGGTGAAGTCTTCATCAGGAGTTGATTCAAAACAGGCTTTCACAAACCTGAACAGGAGTGTTGGGACCAATAGGCCTGGAGTTAAGGAGGCATGGGGCTTGCCCTTAGGAAGAAACTACATCTGGGGCTGGCTCCAAGGGATATCTGGAGAGATTATATAAAGACTGGGGTCCTAGGCAAGTGTGTCTGCTAAATCTGTGTCAGTGAGTAGCATTGAGGGCATCTATATACCTCTGATTACAGTGTCAGAAATGCCTAAGCTAGCTCAGACACTGGAAGAAGTCTAGCCATGGCAACATGGTAAATTTAGCCTGAACAGAGCTCCATGCTGTTGCATCTAGACTGCTGGTAGTACCCAAGCTAGCTAAGATACCTTGTTATGTTAAACTGCAGTCTACAGTGCATATATCCTGGGCTTAACCTGAAGAAGATTTCTGTGCTGAGAGATTTTTTTCAGGTTTAAAAAAAAAAAAAGGAACCCAGTTAGGCACGTAAATAATGGCCTCTCTCTCTCTCAACTGCTGAGCAGCTGGCAGCTCCCTCTGATCTCTAGGAACTTCTGGGAGGTGGGCACTTAGGAAAAATCTAGCTATTTATAAGTGCCAGATTTAGATACTCACCTTTAGTCTCCTCTCTCTGAAAATCTCAACCCCTGGTTTCTCTTGAAAAATCAAGGTTTGGCTGGTGGTTAGACTTTGTCAACCTTTGGTTCTTGCTTAATGAGGTTTGTGATAAACTGATGCTATCATCCAATTTATTATCCTTTATCTTATTTTTTTTTAATTTCTGTAATCTATAGGTAGGTGTAGACATCATCCTCTTGGAAAATAAGGCATTTAAGGCCAGCTTTTGCCTTTTGTTAGGGCATAGTGAGTCACCTTCCATTTTTCTGTAACCAGGAAGATCTTTTTTAATTGATGATTGAGAGACTCAGCTGAATTTTAAATTCATTTGGGTGTCACCTAAGACTAATGCAAAAGGGGGCAATTAAATCATCCTGTCTGAGCATCAGGACATAAGGTTTAACTCAGAGCCGTATGTTAAGTTCAGAGACCTTAATTAGACTAGAGCAGGGTTTGGAAGCCTATGGCCCGTAGGCTGGATCCATCCCACAGAGGTTTGATGTAGCCCACAGTGGCACTTGATGGGAGGAATTGGCAGCATACAGTATCATTCAGCAGCAGTAGAGTTAGGGCTTGACTTCATGTGGTTGGGGAAGCTGACATTTGGTGACAAAGGAATGGCAAGCGAAGCAGAGGTGGCCTGTCTTCGGCCCAAGCGGCAGTGCTTCGGCCTGCCGCTCCTAAAAGGTTGCTAACCCTTGGGCTAGAACAATTCAGGCCTCAGAAGACTAACTCATTATATTGCAGGTAGAGAATGGGAGACACCAAGTTGCCTTCAAATGCCTGAGGCTCCTGCAATAGCAAGTGCATTAGGTGAGATAGATGATCCTAGACAAAGAGAAGGTGTGGGAGCCCTCTCCCCTTCCTGCCTGTCCTGTGGGAGCCCTTCCTTTCTGACCCAGATCTGGTCCTCTGCACAAGAGCAGGACCCCGTGTGGAAAGATGATTCTCTATATTGGCTCGTAGTACTGTTCCACCCCATCCTGCTTCTGGTCTCCTGCTGTGGCCAATCTCTATTGCTTCAAAGGAAAACAAAGTGGGGTGGGCAGTGGAGCGAACAGAATACATCTACGGGCAGTTGTGCTTTTTAAAGGGAAATAATCCTTCCTGGTTCTTCTAAGGAACTACCTGAAACCTGGAAGTATTGTTTTAGATTTGTAATCCTTGTCGTAATGAGACCTGCAAGTGCTGTGAGCATGTTGAGCAGTGCAGACAATCTGGTTCTGCACATGGCCTGTGAAGGAAGGGGGTGAACAGGAGGGAAGGGTCCTAGATTGAAGGATTGACATCCAAGCACTAAACTACTTACTGTAGGCCAGACACAATATTACTGGAAGTTGCCCCTGACACATGCCATGTGATACCTAATGTTATTGCATTCTCTGAGACCTGGTCCTTGGTGGAGGCTGAAGACACCTAGAAAATCTTGTAAAGTAGGGCTTCTAATGCTGACTGTGAACTTGAATAGTCACTGAAGATATTGCAAACCTCTGTCCCCTCCTCCACTGGGTTGAGATTAAAGCAAGGGTCCTCTAGCTCTCAATGCAGATTGTGTGACAGTAGTCTCTTATTCCAAGCTCAGCTGCACAGCAACCTCTATCAACTACAGGAGGTATGTAATTTATGCACATATGGACAGAACTTGATGGATAAATAAATACTTTTGGGAAATAATTAATTCCATAACATTGTCTTTTCCTCTTCAGCACCTTTTCCTCTCCTGGCTGACTTGTTTCTCTCCAGCTCACAGATGCCAAGAGCAGCTGTGGGTAGTCTTGCACAATAGCAGCTTAATGCATTTAGCCTCTCAACCAAGCCAGTTAGGGTGGAGTGGAAGTGAACACCCAAGGAACAATCTTCATCTAAAGAAAGGGTTAAGGTTATTGCTGGAATGGGTTGTGCATTTGCAGGGTGAGCAGGGTTTTTTAAGAAGCAGGAATGTTGCTAGTGTGTCGTGATGAATCCCATCCAACTTTGATAACACAGGCCAAACTTGAACTATGTTAAGCAGATTTAACTCCACAGGAGTTGAATTTACTTAAAGTAGGTCTGAATAGCATGGGATTTCAGCTAACATTTTAGAATCAGTACTGAATAAGGGGGTGGCCTCTAGAAATTATGCTGCAGAAGATCCATACTGAGCTTTCCTGACATAATCCTCTTGGCTTTAGAAAATCAAAAATGGCGGTTCTGTTGACTTTGCTGTTCCAGAGTGACTTCAGGTCCTATGGCACTGTCTTGTCAAAAGGTCTGCATAACAGGGAACCTTTCGTGCCCCACAACTGTTTTTGTAGAGGGGCAGTCTGCTTGAAAACTAGTTAAACTCCTTTCTAGCATCCACCAGCAATTGAGTGGCTCCTCTCGGCTTTTTCTATGGTCTGTCAGTCCTTTGTTTTTACTGGTTTATGTATTTTCCCTTCCTGTTGCTGTGGAAAGCCTCCACAAAAAAAAAAAAAAAAGGGGAACTAGTGAAGGAACTATAATGGAGGAAACTGGAATCACGCTGCTGTAACATAAAAAGTAAATAAACTGGCAAAACAGATGGTGTTTCTTCAAACCCTCTTTGATCAGAGCAATAGTGGTTGTTTAAAAAAATCAGTTTTGTGTGAAGCATTTTTTTAGTAATACTTCAGTGTGTTGTCTCTAAGATCTCCAGTCACGTTTTCTAGCTGTTGGGGAAAGAGCTGTTCTAAGTTTTGTAGGAGGAAGTTGTCTATATTCGGTTTAGGGGAAGAATCTAGAAAACCAGCTTTTGTGTTATCCTTGGGGTTTTTTTTAGGTTGAAGGGATCTGATTGGGTTTGATTACAGGTCGCTGAAATCACTTTGTCCACTGGCCACTATTAAAACCAAACACTATATGATATTGCTTTGGTACTTACAAGCTATTCTGCTGAAAACCTTGGAGAAGCTACCAGTTCAAAGGATTGTGGTAAATTCTGGCTTCCATCGAGTTGGTAAACTCTACCTACGTTCCCTGAAGGCTGACTGAGACGAGAACATAATCTTGTGAAAAATGTTAGAATTATTTGTTTTGCACGAGTCCCTCATGGACTCATTTTTGCAATGCTTTTTGCTTAGTGAAAGCCCAGGGTAGTGGAGAGGTGGGGAGGAGAATTAAATGGGCTATGAGTTGTCATTCTAGCCCTGCTACGTGGGTTAACTACTGCAGCGCTCTCCTTCATTAAATCATGCTGTCAGATAGCGATAATGATGGGTCTCAAGGTGACTACCCTTTGATAGAGGGTACTAAAGGAGTATAAAGTAGTATTAAATTGGTTGTGCAATTAAGCTTCCTTAAAAATATATCCTGAAAGCAGAGTGACTTTTCTTTTACAAGATATGTGAAAAACCAGCAGGGCTTTGAATTCTCTTCCTTCAGTGCCTGGCTACAAGTGCCAGCAACTTATCCAGGCCAGGCCCAATCGGCATGGCTAGAAATGGTACTAGTTATGCCAGTGTTGCAAAGGCATAATCTTGGTTTATAGAAAAAAAATTCAGGCAGTGACTGTACTAGATTAATCCTTTTTTAATGGAAAAGACCAATTGTTAATAGTTTTTAAGCTTGTAAAGATATCAAAACACTGTAACAGAGCTAATGGTTGAATGAGAGGCTTACTGCATAGCAGGTTAGGCTGGGGTGGAAAAGACCATTCTTGGGTTTTGTCACGGATGACATGGCCATGACAAATTATGAAGCTTGAGTGTGTGTGGTCTTGGTAGTCCACCCAAGGCTGGGGTGAGTGGCATCAAGATTGTTATTAATGTAGGGCAAGCATTAAGCAGATCATTATTTGAGTACCTGGAGTAAGCAGTGCTGGGCAGGATGGACAATGAAGGGGTTCCCTGCATGAAAGAGTATCTCTTTGTCATGGAAAGGTGTGGATCCCACTGAAATGGGAAAAATCAGAGAGCCAGTGTGGTGCCTCTTAAAAACTAAAGCTGTCTGCAGTGCCAGTGAGCAGAAAAGTGATATGTGTAAGGAAAAGCAGATGAGCACGTACGTATGTGTCCTACCTCTCTTCTGTCCCTTGCAGTTACTAGTTCAGTGCTCTGATGTTACCCTGCCCCAACCCTGCTCTCAGGCACTCAGCATTTGCTATCCTGTCTAGGTTCACTTGTCCCTGTATTAACCAGCTCTTGTAGGCAGGACTCCATTGATACCTCTTTTCTTGCTCTTCACTGCCAGCAAGTGATGGGGCATAGCAGAGATGCTGCTAGAACAAAGTAACTTACCAAATGTGGCTGTGTTGTAATGTCTTCCACATACAGATGGAGTATGCAGGAGGCTTCTCTGTAGATCCCTCCTGGAGAGTGGGAATTGGCTCTTGTAAACGTGACCCCAGCACTTTCTTCCCATTTTATGCTGATATTGAATGCTATTTAAATGGCTTATGTAAGATGTTGGTGTTTAGAGTTTTTAGAAGTGCATCTGTGAATATCTTTCCAAACTAGTCCATCACAGATGCCGGACTCAACAGTGATTCTTTAACTGAGTTTACAGCTGTCTTTGTCATATATATATACACTAGGGTAACACTGTTGTAGGAAAGCAGCACCTGGGTGTAAGGTTGTTTATATTTGTAAACTTGTTTCCTTACCCCAGCTGTCTTTGACCCTTCCATAAGTCCTCAAGGCAAATGGTGCAATAATCTCTGTTAAGATGGCAAACTGGCATCTTGTTGCTAATGGGGCCTCACTGGTGAACAGGCATCTTTTATTGTCTGTCATGGTGAACCTAAACATCATTTGGTAAGTAGACTCTTGTGAAAGTAGCAGTTCTTACATGTTCATGTGCCAAGCTTCACCAAAGCAAAGCACCAGGCAGCACAGGGATTGAGTTAAGGCACAAAGAGCTAGCAGCCAACCTGTCTTGTTCTGGCCCTGTGTTATAATGTGTGGATGAGTTGCTGTCAGCTAAATGAGCCTTGATCTGTTCTTTATGGGATGCTTTTGTACTCCCCTGGTTTATAACAGTCTCCAGGAGAACAGTGGAGGCAACCACCTGCCTCCTTTAAAAGTCCTGACCTCTGCAGCACACTGGACTACTGGAGGCCCCTGCCCTGCAAGGTCCTAACCAGCTCAGTTCTGAATTACTGCAAGGAAACGTACGTTTATCTTTCCAGGACTGGGTCATTATTTCTAAAGCAGTGAGGTATCTCAGGATTCAAAATCATAGCTAAGTGTTTCTAGCACCATTTTCACCCTACACTTGTGGACATGCCACTCCAGTTTAAATGCAGCCTGCCTTCCTGTGCCACAAGGCTGTGATACCTGTCCCCTACACACATCCAGAAAAACAGCCCCTTGTAGTTGTGTAATAGGTCCCCACTGGGCCACACACAGTAGCTCACATCTGCAGATGCACTATGGATAGATGAGGCAAGGTGCCCTCATCTAGACTGCATTACCTAAAATGTAATTATTAGGTATGTTACGTTATAGAGGGTCACAGGTGCAGGCAAATCAGGTTTTTGGCACCTTTTCAGAAGGGCTTTGTCCTGCTTGTGGATTTGCATGTGTTCTGAGGGTTAAGTTCTCCTTTAGCAAGTGCTGTGGCTTTGTTTTTGTAAGGGGAGGAATGAAGGATGTTCGACTTGGCTCCTCTTTCAAAGTTTAGAGTGGCCTCTGGGGCATCTTCTCAGGCTGGAGGATGGATGCTCTCCTTTGATGGGTGAAGTAGCTTAATCAGTTTGCCGCAGAGAAAGCTACTAAACAAGTTTTTTTGTTTTTTGTTCTGAAAATAAACTCTATGAAAGGAACATGATCCTCCTAATTGTGCTTAGAGGAAGGGCCTGGCATCTCCTTCAGGAAGAGAAATTGTGCTGAGTGAACTGAAGTGAGGATAAAAGTCCTAGTGCAGCCCTGTCTCTAAGAGAGACATTTTCACTTTTGGCATTTATCACGCTACCTAATCTTCCTTGGCTTTGAATGAGCTCTTAATTGCACAGCCTGACTGGTGTTATCATTGTGGCCTTGGGATTCCATATCAAAATTTGTGCAACTCCAGAAAACACATGTGAACTGTCATTTGGATCAGGCCAGAAATCAAGCCAGTGTTTGAGTGCAGAAGCAGACTCCCAAAGCAATGGTCATGTGGCCCTCTACATATGTGAGAGGCAGTCACAATGCAATGTCTGCCCATTGCAATATACTACTGGATCAATGAGTAGGGGAGATCTAGATGGATGGATGCAAATGTCTATCATCTGTGTGTCGGCCACAGAGGATGAGGGGGAAGAACCTAACCCTAAAGTAGGTACATTTCCCTAGGGGGGGAGGGGGGATGTTGAGTGTGACAAAACAGGCAAACAAAAAATCCAACTCAGCGCAGGTGGCCAGATTTTACGCAGATCTCTGTGGAGGTTATTGTCTTAAGGAGCTCCACCAAGCATTGAGGAGTCTGGGAGGTCCCATGGAGCATAATGTAAGGAGGAAATAGGGTCCCTGCCATGGGTGTGACGCCCCCTCCATCTCCCCCCACCCCAACACAGATAGGTTTTTGCTTTTCTGCCCTACATGCTTCACTTCTGCTTAGTGTAGTCTCTTAACAGATTTCTGATAAATAGATCTGTGCACCAGCCCTCCCTTCCTTTGAAAGCCTCTGAGACTTGCTCTGTGTCCTTGCCCTTGGATGAAGAGCTGGGAGCTCTCTCTCATACTTTACATAATTCTTGATGTTGTGTATCCACAATGATGGACACTGAGACTTGCTGTACAGAGCGGTGGCTGCAAGCTTTTCCTGTCAAGTGTGGAAGCCCAGGAAATAGGATTTTGAGTGAATGACACCTCTGACTTATGCTGTAGCACCTAGCCCACTTTGAGTCTTTCCCCTTCCTTTCTTGACTCCCTTGCTGAGTGGTCTCCAGTACATGAGAAGCATGGTTATGGTGCCAAAAGCACAGAGCTGGGACTCTGAAGATGCAATTTTTGTTCCTATTCAGCCACAGACTTCCTGGATGACCTTGGGATAGTCACTTAGTCTCCTGTGACTAGACAAGGAGACTAAGGCCTGACCCCTGACCCTCCGGCCTTCACAGGAGCCAAGGATAAATAGATTCATAACTGAGGCATGCTGATCATACAGCAGTGACAGGCATGTCATTCCCAAAGGTAGGTAAGTATGTGTGGCCAAGGCCAACTGAACAATTGTACAAACTCTTGATGTATGACTGGACCTTGCATTTGGTTGATGTAAGTTCCAGAGCACAGCTCTGAAAGGGCCACAGTCCTGGAGGATGGTGGTGCATGTACAGTATACTGCATTAATGCTGCTATGGAATATTTGTGTGGTAGAGGCCTGGGTATCTTCAGTGTGCCTATATAGTGTTTAGCATGCTAGGGCTCTACACTGGGTTTTTAGGCACTCCTCTGATGCAAACAAGTAGAATATGCCTGTTTATTTGAGTATCCCTTGAGGCCTTGGCAAAATTCAGGACTTACAATGGAGCTGCAGTGACAGGCTTTTAATTTGGAGAAGAAGCAGTTAAACTGGCAAGGATGTCAGGAAATTGAATAAATGAGAGCAGCACTCTGGTCTCATGATGCCTAGGTTGGGCCACATACTGCAGAGTACAGGTTGAGCAAGTGAACACTGTCTTAGTGTCCATGGACTCCTCTCCCCCTCCCGTCGCTGTCTGAAGCGTGTGACTTTGAAAAGGATCGAGCTCGGGGACTGGAGTGAGTGAAGCGCGAGTGTCTGCTACCGAGGCTGCTGCAAGTAGAACTCCGGTAACTGCCCGTCACCCCTCTTCTTTCTGCTCTGTACCTACTCTTTCTTTATGTACACAACTTGGGAATGGCACAGGAATGGGGAAATGGTGTTTTTCATGCTCACTGTTTGTGGAACGTTAAGTTTCTTTTCTCTTTATTGACTTTTCTTGCAGCTTATGCAAAACTTTCTTCACTGTCTGCTCAGGGAAGGATAGGGAATAGCTGCCTTCAGGCTGTAGATCTCTAAAAAGTGGTCTTTGCTACCTAAACAGACCTGCTGGGAGATCTGTTTATTATACAGTTGCCTCCCAAATCAGAAGCAAGGTGCCACCTGTATTGTGAAACAGAATGATTTGGGGCTTCAGCGTGGTACTGGCCCCCAGCCCAACATGGCTCATAGCATCAGAGACCTTGAACATATAAATGCTTCTCTGGATGCAGAGGAAATAACCAAAGTATAACAGAAACCTGATCAGTGTTTTGTGACATTCCCCTTTTACTGGGCAGTAGCAATGGAAGTGGTTGTGTTGTTTTGTTGTGTTTTATTCCTTTTAATTGCTGGAATGTGAAAGGGTAGAGCACTCTATTGTGTGTTGCTTTCTTAAGTGCCGTGGGAGTTGAGGATTTGTATATCACTTCTACAGGTATTTGTTTAAATGGGGTTTTATTGTACTGTCACATGCTGCTGCAAGAGCGTGTTTCCCCCTTATGCATGATATGAGGGGGGCTTCACTTTGATCAGCTGGCACCTTAGACCAAACAAAATAACACTTCCTCTTTGGCGTGGGTAGCTTGCCCAGTTCAAGCTTTCCAGAAGAACTGGAGTGTATCTTGGCCAAGAATTGTGGCTGCCACGGGAGAGCTTAGGCCAAGGAGAAGACTAAACAATGGGCCCAATTGTTGGGCAGTGATTTGTGCTAGCTATCTCCAGAGATAAACCGCTGTAGATTATATAGAGTATATCAAGGGTGTTTTTTTTTAAAGTTCTTAAAGTGCTTTGCTCATGTGAATGTACCCTTGTAACTCCCTTGGGAAGAAGGAAGCCTCTGAGTCCCTTGCTGTGTGGCTGGGGTTTGGCTTGCATCCCCTTGAAAAAGACCTCCTTGAAAGAAGTCCGGGGATGGTCAAGGAGTGTGTTGGCATCTTCAAACGCACTGGCCTACCCATGTTTTTCTGTCATGGTCCTCCCTTCTATTTTTTCTAATTGATTTATTGAAAATAAAGACAACAGCTGCTGTAGAGAGAGCTAGGCCTGGAAGTGACCCTTGAAGCCTTCCCCAATAGAAGGGATATTCCCTCTTTATCCGTTCTAGCCCCTTCCATATTTTGCTTCTTGACTCAGTAAGTTACTGTGTAGATGAACCTTTGTGGGCACATGCCTGCTGGAGGTGCCATGTATGTGGAGGTGAGCCTATCCGGGTGTACAAGTGCCAGTTGGAGGGCTCTCCAGGTAGGTCATGTAGGAATTTCTCTCCTTTCCTCACTGAGTTTAAGTGCAGAGTGGGCTGCAATGCAGTCTGGAGAGCAAAGTGCCCATTCAGGCAAAAATACCTGCAGCCTAAGTGCTGGGTGTGCACTGAACCTATTTAAAGCTTTTGCCATAATATGAAGCAGTGTGTGTTTTTTTGGGGGGGGTTTTGTAGTTGTAGACACTGGTCTGTTGTTAAAATTCATGACCCTGGCTTCAGGCTACACAGCTCCCTGCAGGCTGGCAGCCTGTCGCTCAGGCTTGCTTTTGCTGGCTGTAAGACTTGTAAAATAGCTGTTTCAGAGACGAAGCCCCATTCATTTACTACTGCTGCTGCCTCAGATACCCTGCTCCAGGCACAGGCTGGGGAGTGGGAACACACTGTTAGAACGCAGATCTTTCCCTGGTCAGTACTTGCATCTAAGGCCAAGTTTCCTGCTGTGGTGTCAGAAGGAGGGGGCAGCATTTTTAAACACTGATTTTCCTGTGTATTGATTCTCTTTGCATGAGCTGCCTCTTTGGTTGCTAATTAAAAGGCAATTTCCACTTATGATAAACACCTTTATAAGGCACTCATGAAATATCTTTCTACATTTGCCAACTGCAGTAGAGAAAATTTGGGTTTGGTATGTGGGGGTTGGTATTGGGAACGATGATTCTTGGGGCTTTGTTTTTTGGGCATAGAAGTGCAGCTTTTGTGAGCATTACCAGGTTCAATCTTGCCAGCTTTGTCCTAAACCAGAACAGCACAAAAAACTAGGCCCCATCCTCCCTTCCTTTCATCTTTGAACCTGAGACTATTTCACTTGCATTGCTAGGGAGACTACATTTTTTGTGTGTGCTTATAAATCTGAATGTCACTCACAGCTCTCCAAGTGGAATTCCTACCCGGCAAACCGAGATATGCCAGAGACTCCTTGGAGTCCACTGGGGAATTTGCTGTTTCACTTGCATATAAATAAGATGATGAGACTGTGGAGATGAGTTACAAAACAAGCCCTTACAGAAATGACTTTTGATTTGCACAGTGCTATCTCTGGAGGGTCTGTTGTGTCCAGACAAGAGCCGTTATATCCATCAACAGGAGGACGGTATGGCATTTAGTGGATTTTTCCTTATGTTCCTCAGTAATGTAAGGAGAGGAGGAGAAATGGCCCTAAATCTCCATACTCTGGAAATATTGCTCCATTCTCTCACAAGCTCTGAGCTCACCCCTGGCCTTGCCAGTGGTTTCTGGTGCATGTATTAAGCACTCCCCATCCCTTTGCAACTACTTACGTGTGTGTTTGTGCATGTGAGTAGAATTCAGGATAACCTGCAAAGCCATCCTCTGTTCTAAAGTTATTTAGCTTGTCCTTGGAGCAAAGAAGAGACTCCAAGTTTCCTGACCTCCTCTTCCCCCCGCCAAGGGATGTACATAGCACTGTGATACTATCCAGTGGCCCAGATTGTCCTGCTGTGCCCAGGCAGCCCATCTGATTATATAATCTACAAGGCTGTTTAGTTGTTCAGATGAATAGGTGAAGATTTGAGGTATGCTGGCCGTGTGTTTCTTTTGGCAGTGTGAGAACTTAAGTCCTCAGTTCTAGCTCTGAAGGTTTGGATCTCTTTAGAAGTAGTACGTGCACGGAGAAGATGCAACATGTGATTGTTCAAATGCTTTGAACAAACAAAACCCGCAAAATGTTCACTCTGCGGGGCAACCACGAGGCCAGGTCTGGCTGTTTGCAATAACTTACTTTCACTAATTCACTCTGGTTCTGATCATTCCTGCTTGGCCCTGCACTTCTTAAGCAAAATGCTTGGCCATAAAAAGTTTTCCCTGGGAACACGGAAAGAGAATAATTGCTCTTCTAGCCACTGCTCGTCTGTTGGGTGGAATCGCTGTAAAGAAAGCTACTGATCCCTTTTGTAGTGGAGTAAAGTGCTGTGCGCTGAGTGTCCTCACAGAGCTTATGCCCATGAGCATGCTGTCAGAGTGCCCCTTCTCCCTGCACTCCGACTTCTCTGTAGAGACAAGCCCTTAATTATTTCATCAACTTCAGAGTTTGCTCAGCAGTGCACCCCTTTTCCCCGCATACATGCTGCACCTCCTCATTCTTGGAAGGAGACCTAGCTTCCTTGTCTGCTTCTGCCTCACTGATTTCTTCCATTTCCTTTTAAATCTTCCCAGAACCTTTAATTCCTTTCTGCCTGTTTAATTCCCTGAAGATTTTAAAGCTTGCCTGGTGGGACAGGCATCTCTTAGGAATACTTGATACCCTGATGTACTTTGTTCATGTATTGATCAAGCTCCATCTTAAAAGTAATGAGGAATTTTGCCTTCTGCTGCTCCTACCTGCAGAATGGTCCCAAATCTCACTGCTCTGAGAGTCAGGAATTGTTTTCAAATTTCCAGTCTAGATTTATCCACAGGCGGTTTATTCCCATTTGCTGTGTGCCCACATTGTCTTTTAGCTTTAAATAGCTTGATTCCCAACCAGGTATTCTTTTTCTCTTTTCCTCTCCTCCCAGTATTTATAGCAAGCAAACCTGTCATTAGCTGAACTAGCCAAGCTCTTCAAATCATTCCTCATCAAGTAAGCCCATAAGATAAGCCCCTGTTCAGCCTTGCAGCTCTTCGGTGCACCTATTTCAGTTTGAACTTTTCTCTTTCTTTGAATATAGATGACCAGAGCTGTACAGTGCTCCACACACAGCAGTGCCAGTGCCTGGTACAATGACATCAGTACTTTCCTGCGTCTGTGTAATTGCCTTGTTTGATGCATCCCAGGGTTTACATTTGTATTTTTTTTATGGCGGCACAACATTGGCAACTCATAGTCCATAATCGACTAATACTTCTAGGTCCTTCTCGTTAACCATTTTCCAACAGTAAGCTATCAAAGTTGCTTATTAATTTCATCATGGGTTCTGATGGGATGAAAAGGTCATGCTAAACAGGTGACTTTTCAGGGAGTATTTATTCTACCTTTGAACTTGCCTTAATATAATCGATTTGCAGTAATCTGATTAAATGGGTTTAGACCTGCAGACATGTTTGCTTTCCTCTCATGTCTAATGCAGTTAGAGGGGAGATGTAAAGACTTAAAGTTGTTAGAAACCAGACTAGATTGCCAGGGGCTCCTCTAGACCTTTCCACCAGCTGTAGCTCTGCATCATGCTAATGTGATTTCTTTTTTAGATAGAGCTGATCATAATTAAATACAGAGCTGCACATTAGGAGAAATATCCCAAGTCTGATCCTTGGGTAGATGCAATTAAGATGGGGTTTGGGAGCAATTAGACTGTGAAGCAACAAAAGACAAGTTTTTACCTTTTGGATGTCTAGACTTGTGCGAAGACTTTTCACTCAATGGCTTAAAATTGCACCTGTAAGTTGGATTGAAAGCTTTAGGGTAAGGATCGTTTGTGCTTTGCATCCACTTGTGCAGTACAGAAATAGTAACCCAAAGAGAACACATTGATTAACCCAAAGAGAACTTCTGAATGCTGCATTTGCTCTGAGCTCCATGTAGCGAGTATGAAGGAGGATCCCAGACGGCAATCCATAGCTATAGGACAGGGCTCTCCAGGATGCAGCCTTTCTGGTAGGAGGGATGGTGGGAGCCAGACTTCATTGTGTGCTGTAGAAACTGTCTCCTGTTTGTGAAAGTGTTTTTTGTGACCCTTGCCCTAATGTCCACTTTTCCTTCTTTCTCTAAGGCTCCCATTATCCCACATGCCATTTTTGATACCTCTGCAGTGAAGATGTCTCTCGGTCACCACGCAGATCACATGAACCATACAATGAGCAGCGCCACGCCATCCTCTGTGCATCCGCCAGAACATAATCACCCTACGACATCACCAGAACACAATCATGAAGGAGGAATGATGATGATGATGGTGAGTGAAGTCCAGAAAGTTAGACATTGTCCAGAGCTTAGCTTAAACGCTATTCCCAAAACCCTTTACCTTCCTGAACGTTTGGGGCTTTTACAATGAAGTAAAAAAAGAGTTTTATAAGACTACTTTATTAATGTTTAATTCAGGGAGAATATAACTTGGGAACTCTAAAACCATCCATTCAGTAGCTTAGGTCACTTCCCAAGTGGTGTTTGTCTACAAGAGTCCTTTCAAATTCTGCTAGCCACAAATGTACCATTTTAATTTCACTGGCAGCTGTTGACATAACTGAAAATCCTTTAATTTGGAGAGATGACAGGTAGCTTTCCCAAAGAATAACTTGCAGCATGAAGTGTGTTTGATGGAGCCCATTGCTCCATTGCAAAATGGGCTTTCGTTGCAGAAAGTCAGGGAGCCTTCCTGCTGGCATCAGCACTGTTTGGAAGCAGCAGGCTTGTGTGATAGCCAGAAGGATTCTGGAAGGGCTGTGCAAGCTGCTTGCTGTGGTATCTCCTCTGCACTCATTTGAACCAAAGAACCTGTGTCCTTTCTTTCTTTGGATTTTCCTGTAGGAAAGGGAAGAGCTAGGATTCATTTGCACTGTTATTGAAAATGTTAACTTCCTCTGTAGGGAACACATACTGAAATGAATTTGGAAAGGATCTAAGTTACGCTGAATTCAAAGTACCCTGCCACTCTCCCCAGCCACATTCCTGAAAGGACCAGTGCCCTGAACATAGACAGCATCATACTGAATATGTAGTTTCTTGGTAGGTGCTAATTTGGGCATCTTTCCCTGTGCCACTTTGTCAATGGGGAAAAAAGGCAGGCCTTCTGCCAACAGATGGTTGTAGGACCTTCTCCTCTAAAGCATCCAGGCTTTGTGGTAGGAAGATTGAGAGGCTGCAGCTTCTCCTTGTGTCCATTGGCTAGTTGAAGTTAAGCACCTTAAAGAAGTTTGGGAGAGGGGAGGAAGGAACCAGATTGGTTTATTATAGATTCCATGCAAAATTGGTAAACTGTCTCTAGTCTCTTAAAAGACTTAAGTGTATAAATGTGTGTGAACTAGTTAGGGAGACTTATCTGGATTGCATGTAAACAGCACAACAATAGCTGGGTTCCTTGGAAACAGGTTCTAAAGCTTTGGTAAATCAGTGCTTGCTGTGTTGACCCAGTAGGAAACCTTTTAGTTAGGATATATTGCTACTAAAAGCGCTGGGCTGTGAGCTAGTTGGGAAGGAAGGTAACCTAATAAATTCAGAGCTCTGAAATGTACAGGTCAACTGCAGTCTGCTTTGTGAGTCACCAACAGCCATTTTTGTCTCAAGTTTTACAAACTTTTCTTTCTCCCTCCTTCCCTTAAATCAACAGAAAATAGTTCTTAGTGCATATATAGGCTTGGAATGGACAGTGGCTGCACAACAAAGACTAAGTGTCCCTATGAAAGGGCCCATCTTTGTCTTAACTTTGAACAGAAAACGTGCCCAGTATTTTTAAAATCCTGTTACAGCTGTGACTTTTCTCTTGAGATGCTTAAAGGAATTTGAATATAGTTTAGTTGTGAAATGGCTTCAGTTTCTATACTCTCTAAATGGGCACTATTCGGCATCTGCTATGTCAAATTTTTTTGCTTCCTGCTGACTTGTCACCCATGCTGTTTCCTTGTGACTGCCACTTCACATTATCATCGGATGGCCTCATACTCATTCTGCTTTCCTCATCCCTCAGGACACTGGGTAGATTTGTAGAGATCTGAAATGAATTTGTGCCAAAAGGAAATTATCCTTGTTACACTAGGCTTGCTATAGTGTTTCAACTCTGTACTTGGTGACTGAGCAGAAGAAGCTTGCTCTGAGCTTGGCTTTAGCCATGCCAACATCATATAACAGTCCTTTGCTTAAAATTTTGTAAGTCTTGTTGTAGGGTGTGTATTTAAGCCTTGCCTCTTCCCCTTTTTTGCTCAGAGATCCTTGTTTATGTTTTAAATGACCTTTCTGTCTTGGACAGGATATGACTTTCCACTTCAGCTATAAGAATGTGCCTCTCCTGTTTTCTGGACTTGTGATCAATACACCTGGAGGTCAGTAGTGCGGTCTCAGATAAGAGGCTGACTTGTTGCTCTTGCCCCAACCAAAGCAAAAGTAACACATTTCATATGGATGAAGGTTCTTCCAGTAGCCAGACATGGACTACTAAGTGTATTTTAAGTTAGAGCAAAGAGGGTGAAAGTGGAGAGACTTTCATGTTCTGTTATTGCATCAGCCTTGATAAGAAATGGGGTGCTAATACTGGGGGGGTGTTATATGTCAGGTTCCATGTTGTTTTAGGATGAATCAAACCCTTACACACACAGGCAGCCTCTTGTCTATGCAATGGGAGCTGTCCATTGGATTGGAAGGTGTCTTTCTGAAGCAAAGCAAATGACTTATGCACAAATTTGATAACTTGACTTCATTCTTTCTCCACTGTCAGAAATGGCTGGTGCTTTTGTGGCTGTCTTCTTCCTAGCCATGTTTTATGAGGGTCTCAAGATAGCTCGAGAGTGCCTGCTTCGTAAGTCGCAGGTCAGCATTCGCTACAATTCCATGCCTGTCCCAGGACCAAACGGCACCATCTTGATGGAGACCCACAAAACAGTTGGGTAAGAATCTGCCTTCTTTCTAAGACAAATAGCATGCTTCTCAGCAGACAAGTATGGAAAAGACTAAGACAGAAAATTCAATGTGGACACAATTTCCTCTTGAAGGCTTACATAGTGCACATCTTTCTGAAGGACACCAAAGAACCTGTACCGTCAGGGATTACCCAGTTATCCTGTTAGGGTTGGGGAAGAGGGAATGGAGGAGCCACTCTGTACCAATCATGAGGGCTTTATAAAAGTGTGTGCGTTGGAGAGAGGGGCAGGGGGAAACAGGCAGGGGAATAACAGAAAGGAATTGGAAGAGGGAAGTGTGCATGTAATTACCAGGCTCCCTGCCCTGCTGCCCTTCCCCGGGGCCTCTGTAGCCCACTGTGTGCAATCCATTCCACTGTGGCAGGGCTGCATGGGGATCTGCTTGCTGCTGTGAGCTCTGTGCTGCCCTGGTGAGGCATCCCTGTGTGTGCAGGAGGAGTGGGGGCAGCAGTGCAGGGTTGTGCCCTTCACTGCCGTCATGTGCGCAGAGGACAGATTCCCAGGATGGTGTGAACCTTGCAGCTGCAACCAGCTTTCCTGCATAGCCCTTTTCTGCCCTGCAGCACTAGGTTGCACCCACTAGGCTGTGAAGGCCTGTGGGGAGGGCAGCAAGGCAGGAACCTGAGCCCGCAGTGCGCACCTGCACCTGCTTTGCACACAGGTATGGGGAGCATGGGTCCCCCTGGTTGTGCACACAGTGACGGGGAGCTTCCCTGCCCCACCCAAGCCTGCAGCAATCAGCAGCGGGGCAGCTGGACTTTGCTCTGCTGCAGCAACTGCCGTCGCTGCCTCCTGCTAGGGTGGGGGCTGTGTCCCTGGCCCCGTAGCCCTGGCAGCTGGGGTTCCCCTCCAGCAGAGCTGGGGGAGCAGGGGCCATAAGTGGGGGGCAAGGGGCACCAGCAGGGCTGTGCACAGTGGTGGGGGAGGGCTTTCATTTTAATCACAGACTGGGGGGGGTTTTGTCAGAGAACTTGCAATTTAATTATTTTTATTTTTTGGTCAGGGAAAACCAGGATCCCTGCTGATGAATACTTTTGTGTAGCTGATTTCCTGGGAGAAGCTGCAGTTGTCCGTTTGTGGGAGAGGGTGGAATCTGTGTCTTTTTTTTTTTCCCCACCTCTCTTCATGCCCACTCTATGGGCTACCTTCTCTCTGGCAGGGACCCTGCATTCCCCATACTATAGCTCTTGGTTGCTGACTGCTCTCCCTTTCTGTGATTCTTCAGACAACAGATGCTGAGCTTCCCTCACCTGCTGCAAACCGTGCTACACATCATCCAGGTGGTGGTCAGTTATTTCCTCATGTTGATATTCATGACCTACAATGGATACCTCTGCATAGCTGTGGCAGCAGGAGCAGGAACTGGCTACTTTTTCTTCAGCTGGAAAAAAGCTGTGGTTGTGGATATCACTGAGCACTGCCATTAATGCTGCACACGTCAAGAACCTCTCTGCCCTTCTGCTGACTCTAACTCTAGCCATTCAGAGAACGAGGATCATTCTCAAACTGACTGAAAACCAATGTACATCAATACAATCAATGTGGGTTTTACCACCAACTTCCTACCTGGGACAGTGCCTGGCACATGGGGATTCCTTGCATTGGGGAACAGTGCCACCCCTTTCTCACATGGTAGCCTGGTACCTGGGCCAGGCAGACCAGCTTTCAGGTGATTTATTTTTAGATTCTATCCCAATTTGAAACAAAGTTGGCACACAGAACTGTGCAAAGTTATTCCAATGCCCTTTTAGAACGATGTATTTTTAACCAGGAAATGGCCAGCAACAAGATTTTTATGAATGGAAGATAAACATTGAATTAGATGATAGAGGTGATATGTGAAAATAACATTCATTTTTATTTTTTTTTAATAATTGGTACTTAGTGCAAAGGAGGAGGGTGTCAGGGGTCTGAACCAATAACACTTTCTGGGACTCAATCCTGGAAACAGTGCTCTGCATCATGTTGGGAAAGGGCAGGCCCTACTGACTCACGGGCCCAAGTGTGCCCTGAGAAACGTGCTCTGAAGCAGGTACGGTGTAGCCATATACCCCTGCACCAGACTGAGAGCATTTTCCAAGCCTGTTGGAGGGTGTTCAGCGTTGATACTTTGCTGACTTATCCGGAAGACTCCAACCAGCAACATTTCAGTTTGGCCATTTCCCATTTACTGATCACAGAAGAGTACTCAGTTGGCATAGGTCAGTAGTCTCTCACTCGGGTAGCAGGGAGAGATTTTAAGTAACCATGGAACTGATGCCAACTTTGTCCTGATTGGCAGTTGTGCTTAGACCCCCATTTATCATTCAGTGAAAATTGTTGGTGAAACACCACAGCCAAATGATAACTTTTGACATTATTTCGTAAAAACCAAGTGATGCCAACAGGGTTTTTAGGGGTTAAAATATCCAGAGAAAAGGCGATTCCTTGGCTGGGCTGGGAGATTAAAGAACCAGACTTCTATGAGAGAATGGGGAGTGGGGGTCCAATAGCTCCTTTTGAGGAGGGAGAGGACTATAAGGCCAATAAAAAGTCATCCAGCCCCTAAGGACTTCTCTTTTCTGTAATCCCCAAATCTTAGACTTTCTCAACGTGGCTGTGTCAAGGCAGCAAGTGTCAATGCCAGTGACAGAGCTGCTTAACAATGTAGCAGAGAACTTTCTAGCTTGTGCTAGGAGCCAAACAGATCTTACAGGGAAAGTGGGTTCAGTTCCTGGATGCAGAGCCCTACCACGGAACGCCTGAGGTGCTGTAGGGAGTAGCATTAATTCTGCTTCTGGTACTAGGGGAGGCTGTGCTGTTCAATGTGCCATCTTTCCAATGAGAGGTAAAACTGAGGTCCTGATTTGATGTTAAAGATTGTCCAGCCTTTTTTAGAAGAGAGTGGGCATTAACTGGACGGAGCATGCCAGCCTATTCTGACTGGAGAAAAACTGTTCAGCCTCCCCAAAACCCTCTGTGGTTTAATTGGTAACCTCATCCCTTACTTTTTCTTATGCCTTGTAAGGTGTGAAATGGCAGCTGTGAGGCTCTTACCAGGATCCCTGTATACCATTGATCTCAAATTTTGGCCTGAAAACAGTTTTTTGGCTCTGAGAGCTCTTCCTTGTAGGTACCTGGCTTTGGGAAGGTGGACTTGGGTCTTTTCCAGAGGTTGACATGGATGGGAAAGCTGGAGAATTGGTTCTGTATAGAGTTGGTTGACAAATTTATAAGGTGCTTTGTGATGAAAGATGCTACCAAATGCCAATTAGAGTTCCCACACCTGACATGAAGGACAGGGCTGCTTGTTTTCATAATCCAGAGGATTTGCCCTTGCAGCTATGTTGAGGGGTAGGGCAGTGCTGTTATCCCTGTTGCATAGAAGGGGATCTGAGACACTAAATAACCTGAACAAGGCCACAGTCAGTCTGTGGAGCAGGTAACTGAACTCTTGTCTTCAGTCCCAGGTTAGTAGCCACACCACTAGATGACCCTTTTTGTCGCTGTTTCTGTAAGATGTCCTGTGTTGGAAGCCAGCTAGTTGTTGGGTATCTGACTTGGAAATTAGTTCCCAGAGCTCTGGAGAAAGCTGCAGTACTGGGGAGTGTTCCTGATTGCTGGGAGGAAGACCAAGTGTGGAGTCTCTGGAGTCCTGGTCTTTATTCTTTCCTTGAGAACCAATCTCTTCTGCCTGCTGCTCTCCCAGTGTAACTTGCCTCCCTACAGGTGCTTCTCCACTCCCTCTGGCTGGCAGATGGCAAGGGGAGACTTTTTTATTGGGAGCAGAGGCTTGGGGTAGAAAAGCCAGCTCAGAGCTGGCAGTGCCTCCGGCATGTGAGGTGGATCATAAAGGATGTTCTGCTGCTAGTCAGGCCCAGGTAGGGATCTGAAGAAAAGAGGTAATAACTAAAGATCCCTCATGCATGTGATTGTCACCTGCTCTCTCAATACTCTTGACTGCAGCCCTATTCCCTTGGCACTTAACCAGCTGAGAGTTCTTCACCATCCGCACTGGATTTTCCAGCTGGAATCCTTTCACATCACTTACATGCTTCACAAATTGTCTAATCATAGCCAGGACCTTTTATCACTAGATTCCACTTGTGAAAAGGGCTACCTATTACCTCTGTGGTTTTCTTCGAGCCATAACTGGGCTCCATGTTTTTTTTTCCTTTGTCATCGTGTGCTAATTAAAAACAGTGGTCTGTTTATAGAGTCAGCTGAAAAGGGCACGTACAGCTGGTGTATCAAGGGGGGACGGATGTATTACAGTGTTCCCTGACTAGGCTGCTGCTCAGTTGGCCAGTTGTCTGGCGAAGTACATCTGCCCTCGTGGCAACTTCTAATGACAGCTGGCTGGAGTTTTTTGACAGGTGTATTTGAGGCAGTCCTGTTGCTAATTCGCAGCTTTTCTTTGTGCGGGGTTGGAAGGGAGGTAAGAACCCAGCGATTACTAAAATTTTAACTTGCGCTCAAATGAAACGTGTATGCAATATGCAAAGAATGTGTGATGTCCTAGATCTAAGTGTTTTTAGTTTTCAAACAAGTTCATCTCTTGATTGCAACCTTGGAAGAATTGCACAAAGCATTCAGGCTCTACTGATCCACCACAAAGAAACTGGCTTTTGCTATTTTATCCAAGTGCCTTTTTAGGAATCAATTGTGCTAGTGCCTTTTTAGTTTGATCTCTAGCTGATTCCAGCTGTACTTCAGGATGTATGGTTTTGGCTACAGTGGACCATTTAATTTGCCTTTTATTGTTTGTGAAGTCAACTTGTTCAATGCTGGTGCATGTATCAAGATCCTCCTGTATATAATTAGCGAATAAAGTAGACTGCATTTTACTGTGATGGTTGTGTGTTTTGGAAACATTCTCCAGTGTTAGACAAAACAGCTGAAGGAACTAGAGCAGGAACTCCTAGGCTCCATCAACACTCAGTATGTGCCTCCAAAAGGAGCAACTGCCTAGCTTTAAGTGGCATAGGGAGCCAGTTGCTGGACTACTCAACCTGGCCATATCTCACCCCCCCACCCATTTGTGAATACGTTCTTTGTGGCCTACTCGTCATAACAATGCAGCGGAGACAGCAAGAATGTCAATGGAGGAAAAGCACAGCAACTTTTGGGGCACCTTAATTCTAATGCTGGTCATGAAAAATAGCCTCTGAAGCAGTTTGGATGCTGATAGTGGATCCTAGGGGAAATAGTTTGGTTCATTTAAGCTTTGTGGTGCATAGGGAGGGAATAATCAAGTTGAGAGACACAAGTTAAACACAACATCTTCTGATACCCACTTCTTAAGATGAAGGAAATCATAGGCACTACTACAGATAAGTGAGAGAATCCTTTTCTGTAGATTTGAGTCTAAGCACTAATACGCTTTAAAATATATGAAATTTGAGTGCTTCATGAGGGTGTAAGATAAGGCTAACGATACAGGTTGAGGTCAGCGGGGCAAGGAGTGCCTGAGATGCCTTCCTTCCAACCACCCCCCCCAACCAACCAAACAATTTTACATATATCTAGAGCTCAGACTATGACTTTGCTCCTCCTCCAACTGATCAGTTACTTAACTTTATGCCAACGGGTACCCAGACCCCAAAATTCCTTTGAGGTGGCTGTATTGAAAATGTGAGCTTGGCAGACAGATTATTCTGTCCATGCAGGCATGCTGTAACCAAGAAGGCTGTTTGCCAGCTGGCTTTTGCATGTTCTGGAGACTCCAGATGTCACGCTGTGCCCCCTGAACATCTCAGCAATGTGCAAATGTGAGAGGCTATTATACAACTAGATAGGTGTGTAACTACAGAGTAAGATGCAGACTAATAAGTATGCAGGAGAAGAAGGTACCAGGTAGCAAGGACAACGCTACATGCTGTTGCCTTAATCGGATGTGGTAGTGAAGAGGGGGGGTGCTGAGGAAGTCTTCCATATGTTTGCGGTAACTTTGACCATCATGTAATAAACTAAATTAAGATCTTGGAATAATGTTTGAGATTTCCCTCACCAGCTATCAGTGACTATATGCTCTGAACATTTCAAAGTACAAAATCAGTCATCATTTCACTCCAATAAAATATAATGGATAGGGGAAGAAGTACTTAGGACCATGTACCAATAGTGTGAAGAGGCAGTTGGTGCAGGAGTCAAGACATAAGGTCTGTTCCTGACCCTCCTATGTGGCTATCACAAGTCATTTCACTTATCTTGGCCTCAGTTTCCTGGACAGTACTATGGGGCTAGGGATGAAGCATACTACATAAAGAATCTGCTATCAACACATATGCTTGCAGTTGCTATGCTGCTGTGACCATGTGTTAACTACAACTCCAACTATAACAATTCATTTCTCTGTTAATAAAAAATAGATAAAGCTGTCTCAGGCTTCCAGCACTCTAGAAATAAGAAAACAAAGCACTTAGATAGATACACACCAGTTCCCCATTAATTCTGTCCTGTTTATGTAAATAACCCAAAATACCTGCAACAGACTCACTGCATTCTGCCTCTGCAGACAGATTCTGTGCTATAGTTTTTCACATTTTTGTTAAAGCAGAACTCTTATTTAGATAAGTCACCTGAACAAGAGAGGCTGTATTTCATGGTGTATAAGTCGAGTTTTGAAGCCCAATTTTTAACTCTTCAGCCTTGACTTATACACTGTATCACCATCCCCTGCCAGCAGCACTGTGGTCTACACCTGCATGCCCCTCACTGTAGGCTGGGCACACAGGGAGCGGTGCTGGGCTTGGTGCTCGTCTGGCAGCACCACTCAAAGGATGGGGACATACCAGCTGTGCACCAAGTCCCACCCTGCCCCCTGCAAGTAGTGCTGTGGCGCATGTCCACACGGAGGATGCTCAGGGGCCAGTATAAGTCAATCCCATATTTCTGATCCAAAAAGTTAGGTTGTCTTATACACCAGATCTATGAAATTCCTAACTTTTTGGATCAGAAAAATGGGATTGACTTGTACAGTGTCAACCTATACACTGTGAAATATGGTACATTCAGCTATCCCCTCAACCAAGTTCATTTTGTTCATGTACTAGACCTCCTCATCTGTCCATATGTCACCACTCCATCATGGATGCAGCAGTTACCCCTGACACTACAGATTTCTGTCTCAAACCTATACATTTACTGGGTTTGGTGGCCTCCTCACCACCCTGAAATACCTCTCCAAGACATTGGAAGTAACAGACCAGGTAAAAATATAGCATGAGCCCTTAATTTACTACTTCAGTGTTCCAATTGAAACTTAACCGTTAGAAGACAGAGTCTGCATCAGGATTTCCTGTACCCAATTTATTCTGCTGCCCTACTTGCACTGAAATACTGGTGGAGGAAGTGGGCTGGGAAAGAAATGTAGAGTCTTTCACTTCTAAGGCACCAGCTCACACTCCTCCAGCTCTGCAGCGATTTTAAGGCAGAGCTTTCTAGCAGCCTACGTAAATGAGGTCGGGAGGGGGCTGGTCTACTTTTAAATAGGTAAAAAGCCACCATTATAACCAGCTTTCTTAGGAGCACCTTGAGAAGGAAGCTTACTCTGCCACTGCTATGCCTTACCTATTGCAGGATAACCAAAGAACTTCAGTCACCTATACCTATATTCATGGAACTGTATTACTGACACTCCCCAGAGCTCCATTTCCTTCCACTCTATAAGCATTTGCACCTCTTGTTTGATCACAGATCCTTCTGCCTTGATTTTTAAGAACACTAAATTCTGCAATTTCAGAGGAGTTTGGCCTTCGTATGGTTTCTCACGGTGGCAGCACCTTCACTTGATCCCTAATACTTGTTCCCTGTCCATGAGGTCCAAAACATTCTCAGCAACTCCAACTCTGCTGCTTGCAGTTTTGATTCATCCTTACCTGCTTCATACACTTTTCTGATGCATAAAGAACTTCCTGTGTTTAAAAAAAAATATTTATTTAAAACAAAACAGCTAGCCAGGGGGGTTGCTGGAGGGAGGGTAACAAGTCAGATTAAAAACATGTCCAAAACCTGTTGGAAAAAGTAATACCTTCCCCTATAGAAGCATGAGACTCACTGGCATGCAGAGGCCAGTCCCAGCCATGGCTAGAGCTTCCCACCAGCAACATCTCTGCTCGCATTGTCTTGGGGTGATTATCCCATCAGCGTCCAATACTGAACTGTCTGGAATTCTTGTCTCTAGAACTCAAAACTTCCAAACTGGGAGGAACGGTTGTTGGGTTTGGGCTGAGGTTTGTAACCAATTCGGTCATTTATCATTTGTTCTCTGCTCTTGTGGTCATTGGTCAGTCCAATAGCTCCTTCATCATTTGTTCCTACTACATCCACATCTTCACGCTGCTTCTTGCGGCTCTGCAAAAAAGAATGACGACCCATGAAAACCAGGGCACTGGAAACGCAAAGACACTGTCAAGGAGAGAGCCTTTTTCAATTCTTATTGCTAACTCTAGAGGGAGCCCTGAAACTGTGAAACTAGGGAAATATTAGGCAAGCTGATTTCATTATAGACAAGCAGCTTGTCAACCTGTTCCTGTCGGGGGCAGGGGGTCGGACCTGATGATCTGTTTAGGTCCCTTCCAACCCTAACTACTATGATACTATGAACTGGACAACTTCACTGGGTTTTTTTGAATAGCTCTACAGCAGGGTTGTTACCCATACAGCACATGGGTCAGATAGTGTCCTGGGACTTCTTGCTGTGGCTGCAAGAGCCGCTGTGTCAGCGCAGTCGGCAGCTATTGGGGTAACATAAGGCTGTGGGAAGCAGCCAAATTTACCAACTGCCAAATTCACCATTTTCAATTGCTGCATTAACATCCCTGCCACTGGAGGAGGTAAGGCAGCAGTGTTAACATCTTGTATGCTGGCAGGAAATATAGCTTGCCTACTGATTTGAGTTGGACACCCCTGATCTACAATATGTTTGCCCCAAGTGTTAAAGCACAAGTCACAGCACTGAGGCACTTCACAGTCCATACCTAAACAAAGATACAAGTATCACTTCACAGGTTGAATACTACCAGCTATGTGGCAACGGCCTGCATAATAAGACAAATCTTGCAATCCACTAAAATGGCAGCTCTCATCCCCATAACATGTTCAGAAGTGAACCTACTCCCATCACAATGGCAACTGCTTCCAGAGTGGAGGAGGAAGACAAGTATATTCTGAACCAGAGCTGTCCAAACTGAGCATGGCTGGGGGTTACTTGTAGCAGCAGCAGCCCTTCTAGGACTCTCCCCCACTGATATGAGCTGTACCTGTGGCATGTGCCCCCCTCCACAGCATGGACTGTGCCAGCAGCATGCACACCCCCATCCAGGTTTTGCTCGTGGCATGTGGCCTCCTCATCACCCATACCCATGGTGCATGGACCTCTTGGCCTTTCCCTGCCACATGCCAGTGGGAAAGGTGGCCAACAGAGCCCACAGTCCATATTTTAACTATCCCCATACTGCCAGTGGGACAGCCCTGTTCTCAATTATGGGCTAGCACTGCAGTTAGGAATTTCAGTTATTTGAGTGTTACAATGCTACAAAGGCCTCTACAGCACTGCTAGAGCTCCATGATTCCCAACTAAGTAGTCTCTAGTCTGAGAAGCTCAGCTGGGATGTGTCAATGGGAGTGGATACAGCGAGGTGGAGTTTTAAACTTTGATAGTGTTGACTAGGGAGTCTGTTGTTGCGTCTTATTTTGTGGGTTGTTTATCTGCTGCTGTACACCACTATGAACATTTCTAGATAGAGCAGAATATACATCTAAACAACAAGTTTTCAATGCATGTCATGTGCGTGTCCCCACAGCTCTGATGATTTTAGAACTAAATTGAAATTCACAATCACTCTTTACCAACCTCCCCAAAATAGACAGAACCTCTCTGCATCCACCCACTCCCTTAGGAGAAGCCTGAGCAGCCAGGTAGGTTTCAGACTATTCCTCATGTGTGACAATATTGCTTCCAGAGGGAGCAGACTCCAATGTCTGTATTCTTATTGAGCATACAGGGCCCCATAGGTACCAAATTAGGTACTGTCAAGCCAGGTCTCTGTTTCTTTCTACCGCTAAATTAAAGTAAGGGTAAAAAGAAAAGTATCTCAGTGTAGCACCCAAAGTAGACAGATAAGAACATAAGAACTGCCATTTACTGGACCAGACCATAGGTCTGCCAAAGCCCACATTTCCTTTGTGTGTCCAATTGGCCTGTGTCACACTGATCTACCAGACCAGGAAGAAGGCTCTGGCCGGGGGCAGCCAGGCAAGTGTGGGGCTGTCTTCCTTTTGTTCTTCTGCTAGCATCTCCAGGCAGAATATCACCGATCAGTGTCTACAGCAGGGGTGTCCAACCTTTTTGAATGTGGGGCCGGACCATGAACTTTTTATCACTGAGTGGGCTGGTGAGCCATATTCAAAGACCTCACAGGAAGCAGTATCACATCAGGAAGTGATATTACGTGACCTTTGACACCAATGAAGTTGCAAGAAGTGACAACGAAATGGGTCTGGAAATGTGGTTTAAAATCCAAAATAAAAACAATATAAAAACAACAATGAAATAATACCAAACACTTGACTAAAATAAATACTTAGGTTACAGCAGCAAGCTACTTTGGCATTCCTCCCTTGTCAGCCTGGCAGCTTTGCAGGGAAAGGGGCCAGGCCTTGGGTGCTGCTAGGTGCCTCGGCCACATTTTGCCCAAACTCATCCTCCCAGACACTCACTGCTTGGAAAGAAACAGGCTGGAACCCCCTTCTGGCTGCCCTGGCCTAAGTTCCTCAGAGTTTTGCATCCTATTATTATTTTTTAAAGGTGGAGATGGCGGAGACCTCTCGCCCGTACCACAAAAGGCATCTGAGACAGAAGGGTGCCCGTTCTGCTGCCCTGGTGGCTGTGGACACTCACTTGGAGGGGGAGACAAAAGGTCAGGGATGCCCCTGGCTTCCCTGCATTGTTCTCTCACCTCCTCCATTTGAGCCCTCTCTAGTGCAACCTTGTATTAATTTTTATTTTTTACTTTTTGGGTCCCTGTGCCCCCTTGGCTGTGTCCGTACAGGCTGGGAGAGAGATGGCCTCCATCTGTGGTGTTTGGTGGTTCTGGGTCGGGGGTGCAGCTGCAAAGCAGCCGAGTTGGTGCAGGGCGGCCCGCGGCCCTATGTAGGCTGCTCAGGGGCAGCTGGAGGGGTTTAGTTTTCTCTTCCTGGATACAAGCCTGGCTCAGGTGCCCCTTGACTAGTGGCAGCTGGGAGGCTCCGGGGCTGGGGGCTGTTAGCCGGAGCCCAGCCGCCCAGGCCTTTCAGCGGCACGTGGCACTTTTGGCCTCATGGCTGCAAGAAGCAGCCAGGACTGGGAGCAGCCAGCAGGACAGGAGTGTGGCGGTCTCAAGACCCCCGGCCCCACCCGCAGCAGCCAGCTTCTGCCCTGGGCTGAGGCGAGGCCGCCGGAGGAAGCGGCGGCAGGTCCCCCCCGGGCTGTGCAGCACTGGGCTCTTCCACCCGGCTCTTCTCCAGCAATGGCAGCAGGCACCACAACCGCTGCCCCACATACCAGCACCGACGCCGGGTGGCCCTTCTGCAGCCGGGAGCCAGGTAACGCTGCGCCGCCCCTTGCAGGCTCGCCTGCCCTGCCGCCCTCCCTCCCCTCCCCGGCGGGTACAGGAGCCCCTGCTGCTCCGGCTGGGCTCATCCTGTCCCCAGTGCCACATGGCTACTCCTCTTCCCACACGCACTGCGCTGGCAATGTCAAGCTGATGCAGCATGTGTGGGAACCTTGTCCCTTCCCCAGCCCTTCAGCAGCCATTAGGAAGCTGCTGAGGGGCTGGGGGAGAGACGAGGGGTGGGAACAAAAGTAAACAGTGTTTACTTTCGTTTCTTGTGGCAACACCATGGGCCACAGAAAATGCCTTGGCGGGTCGCATGTTGGACAAGCCTGGTCTACAGGCTCCCTTCGCTCATTCAGGGGGCAGTGGGCACTGGCTGGTGCACACTGCTCCAGTGTCCTCTTCTGGCTCCTTTGTTATGAACTTGCGACCTCTCTCCCTCTCCTGCTTTTATCACAGAACCATAGAAAATTAGGGTTGGAAGGGACCTCAAGAGGTCATCTAGTCCAACCCCCTGCTCAAAGCAGGACCATCCCTATTTATATTATCCTTGCCAACGCTTTGTCTAACCAGGCCTAAACCTCCAAGGATAGAGTCCACAACCTCTCTGGATAACCTGTTCCAGTGTTTTATTACCCTCCCAGTGAGAAAGTTTTTCCTAGTATCTAACCTAAACTTCCCTTGCTGCATCTTGAGACCATTGCTCTTTGATTTGTTATCTCCCACCACTGACAACAGTCTAGTTCAGAGGTGGGCAATGATTTTGGCTAGAGGGCCACTTAATGACTTCTACTGAGCCGTCAAGGGCTGCACACCTAAAACCTTTTAGAAGATATAATGTTAACAAATTATAAATAAAAAACAAAAT
>NW_017728925.1:2209994-2225005 GCF_001723895.1 Crocodylus porosus
CTGGGCAGTGCCTGCCCACCCCCAGCCCCACTCCCTCCCTCACTGCAGAGGCCTTGATCTGCACCTCCACGTGCCTTCCCTCCCCTCTCCCCTTCCACCACAACAGACTTACCAGTTGTACACAGCTGTATTAAAAATCAAAGCAGTATTAGCTAATATGTCTCCTTAAAAATCAGCTGTCAGTATCAGCCCCAAAAATCTCTATTGGTGCAACCCTAAAATACAGTCTTGCTTTAGTATATTGTGGGGGGTAGGGAGGCAGTGTGTGTGTGTATGTGGTGGGGGGAGGGGGGTGTGAGGAGCTGCCTACTTGCTAGGTCCTGGAAGCTGGGCAAAGGTGAGGGGTCAGGGACATGTGCAGCAGAGCTCAGCCAGGTGGTGCAGATGCAGGTGTGGTCAGCTACTCCCACCCTCACATCCAGGCCACAGATGCTCCTGCGGTGCTCCACATGGGGCTGAGCCCAGCCTGTCTGCATCTGTCATGCAGCCATGTCTGCATCTGCTGGCTCCAGCTGGCATGCATAGCTTCCCGGCAGGGCTGCAGCTGTCTAGGTATTGTTTGCTCTCCCCCCACACTTCCAGCAGTTCCTCCTCCTTCTCCTGCCATGCGCACACAGGGAGGGGGGGGAGGGGGAAGAGCTGCAGCCAGGAGGCTCCTGCCCCAGTGGACCTTCCACCCACTCTGCCTGCCAAGTGTGACGAGCAGACATGAGCAGCCACCTCTGGGCGGCCAAGTGGATGGAAGGTGGTTGGGAGCTGGAGCTCAGTGTGCTGGGCAAGGAGCCGCCTGGCTGCAGTCCCTCCTGCCTGGAATGGCACAGCAGAGGCAAGAGGAAGAACCACTGGAGGTACAGGAGCAGCCCCACCAAGAAACTGTGCTAGCTGGGGCTAGGGCTGTTGGCAGATGTAGGCTGCCCTGGGCAGGAGAACAAGTAGGGCCTGGCCCCGTGTAGAGCACTCCAGGGGCAGCCGTGGGCTGGATCCAACCAATTGGCCGGCCGGCAGTTCGCCCAACCCAGTCAAGTTCCATCCTCTTTGTGATCATCCTGCGGGTAGCTGAAAGCTGCTATTAAATCCCCTCTCTTGTCTTCTCCAGACTAAAATAAGACCAGTGCCCTCAGCCTTCTCATAAGTCATGTCCCAGCCCCTGAACCATTTTCACTGCCCTCTGCTGGACTCTCTCCAATTTGTCTACATCCTTTCTGTAGTGGGAGGCCTAAAACTGGACACAGTACTCCAGCTGTAGCCTCACCAGTGCCGAATGGAGGAGAATAATCATTTCCCTTGACCTACTGGCAACACGCCTATGAATGCAGTCCAGTATGGTGTTGGCCTTCTTTGCAACAAGGGCTCTCTGCTGGCTCATACTCAGCTTACTGTACACTGTGACCCCCCGGTCCTTTTCTGCAGAGCTGCTGCCCAGCCAGTCAGCCCCAGCCTGTACTGGTGCATGGGATTGCTCTGTCCTACATGCAGGACTTTGCACTTGTCCTTGTTGAACCTCATGAGATTTCTTTGGGCCCAATCCTCCGGTTTGTCTCCGTTCCTCTAAACCCCAGCCCTGCCCTCCAGCGTATCCACTACTCCCCCAGCTTGGTGTCATCTGCAGACTCATTTTTCTCGCCTCCGCACGGCGGCGGAGCCCCCCGGGACGCTCCCCGCACGGCAGGCGGCCCCGGCGGCCCCTGGGACGAGAGCGCCGAGCGCGGCCGGGTCTCGACGCGCCTCACCTCGAGGTCCTTCCTGATGCTCTCGAACTCCTCGATGTCGTCCAGCTTCAGCTCCAGGCGCGTCGGCTTCCGACGCAGCATCACGAGCGAGCGAGCGCCGCCGGCCGCGCGGCCCCTCCGCCCGCGAGCGAGCGCACCTCGCCCGGGAACCGGACACCCCGGCCCGGCTGCTGCCGCAGACCCGCCCACTTCCGGCCGGCACTTCCCGGCATGCCCCGCGCCCACTTTCGCCCGACACCTCCTGGCATGTGTCGCGCGGCGACCCGGAACCAGTTGGGTGAAGATAGTTCCGTGGTGCGGAGGGTCCCGGCAGTGGCGGGTGTTGCCGTCCCCGTCGTCATGGCGTCCGCGCGGGGCCCTGCGGTGCGGGTGAAGCGGGGCTCGGGGCGGTGTTGGGGCCGGGGCGGGCTGTGCGGGGTCTCTCGTTGCGGACACCGGGCCCAGAGTGGGGGGTCGGAGTTAGCGCTTCTCCTTGTCCCTGATTGTCACGGCACGGGCCCACCCCGTGAAATCCGCTTCTCGCCCGGGTCCGGTTCCCCAGGGTCCTGGACAGGGGCCGCTGGGGCCTAACTCCCGGCTCCCCTGGGGGGACTCGTGGCAAACACAGCTCTTAGTTTTCACCCTTTTTTTGTTTGACTGCGGGAGGAGGACAGAGCTGTTTTTTCCTGTTGCAAAGTACTTGGACCCAAGCGACGGGCTCCTGTTTGAAATCTCTGGGTTTGTCTTGTGAGTCCTGTTTGCCCACCGCACTGCGTTGATGTGTGGCATCTTTGAAAGGATCTGAATCCCCCCTGGCAGGGCCATGGCCCCTGGTTAAGAATCACTGCAGCAGAGGGGTGTACGGGAGTGCTGCGTAACACATGGTTGTGAGCACGTCGATAAGTTGTATCCCTGCAGCAGGTTTTTAAGATCTAGGTAGACAAAGGCTTGGCTGGGATGATCCAGTTGAGGGGGGTCCTGCTTCAGGCAGGGGGCTGAACTGGATAAAATCAGAAAATGAGGGTTGACAGGACCTCAGGAGGTCACATCTAGCCCAATCCTCTACTCAAAGCAGGACCATCCCCAACTCTACCATCACAGCCAAGGCTTCATCTACCTGGGTCTTAAAAATCTCTAAGGATGGGGAGTCCACAATGTCTCTGGGTAACCTGAGGCCTGTTCCAACCTTCGTTTTGTATGACTCTAGACTTAAAGCTGAAACATCCCGTTATAAAGCTGGGATCATACCCTGGCAGCATTGCAGTTGCTGGGGAATTTGCTAGTAACTTACAACAGGGTTGGATTTTTGTGCCTTTATTTTTGACTTGCTGCCCAACCTTGCGTTTACTCTCTAAAAGTTGAAGGGATATGGGCTGTTGTTAAGCACAAATTGATATGAGTGCATTGGAAAGGAAGTCTGGGATTTTTTTTTACACATCGTAAAGAGGCATAAAGGATTACAAAAAAATCCCTACCTGGTTTTCTTAAGCATACTTTTTGTTGAGGAATCACTTCCCTGTTCAGAGCTAATGCTCTAGGTATAATTTCAGGGTTTCTGGTTTGGGTAGACCTAACTTTCTCTTGCAGAAGAATGATTTGTGCAGCCAAAGCAGTTTGCTGAATTGCTGCTCCCGAGCCAGATACATACTGAACCAATCTGTTAAAATCTTGCTTTTATTTTGCAGGCTACAAAAACCAAGATCTCAGATGACAGTGATGCTCCCCCAGTTAAGAGACCTCATATCTTCTATGGCAGTTTGGAGGAGAAGGAAAGGGAGCGTATTGCCAAAGGGGAGCTGGGGCTGCTAGGAAAAGATGGGATGAAAGCTGCAATCCAGGCCGGCAACATTAACATTAGCAGTGGTAAGAATGAGCTCTGTATAGTGCTTTCAGCTTCTTTTCTTGCTCCTGGCTTTGAGATATTTAAAAAGACATTTTTGTTTGGGTTCAACTCAGGGCTTTAGGACAGAAATTTGGGCTGTAGAGACTACAAGATATCCAGTATTCTATCATGATTTGAATGGGGGTGGGAAGTCTAGGGAGAGAAGGTAACCATTGCCAGCATTGACCATCCCGACCCTGAATGGGCGAAAATATTTATAGCTTTTAATGGTTAGAGTTGTCTAAATCTCTGGTGCAGTTGTCATTGCTTCAATCTGATGGCTTTGTTTCTGGCATAGGTGAGGTCTTTGATCTTGAAGACCATATGAGTGAGCGCCAGGCAGAAGTGTTGGCTGAATTTGAGCGCAGGAAGCGTGCTAGGCAAATCAATGTTTCCACTGATGACTCTGAAGTCAAGGCCTGCTTACGAGCTCTTGGGGAGCCCATCACACTCTTTGGAGAAGGGCCTGCAGAAAGAAGAGAAAGGTGCTGTGTCTTGTCCTTTGTGTGGCCTGTCCTGTAACCAAATCATAAATCTCTTGTAAAACTGCTTGAGCTCTTGAGTGCACTGAGTGCTGTTACCCACTGTTCCTTCTCAGTGATATAACAACAACTGTGAATGAAGAAGAAATTGATCATCTGTCACACATGGTCAAGAATGAGAAGTTATTGAATGAATCTGATTTAATGCTTGGTGTGTTTCATTGCAGATTGAGAAATATCCTCTCGGTGGTTGGCACTGATGCTTTAAAAAAAACAAAGAAAGATGACGACAAGTCTAAGAAAGCCAAAGAAGAGGTAAACATCTCTCCCATTTTTGGATTCTGCAGGTTATTAATGTAGAGAGAAGGGGACGGTTTTATAGAAACCTTCAAATTCCTTCACTGACCATCTGTAACATTTCCAGAGCTCTGACATTGATTTTTTTGTATCATTAGATAGCCTGATAGCATGAGGTGGACTTATCAGTATAGGACTTGTGCATAGGACAGTGACAGCCTAAGGCAGAGGTGGGCAAAATGGCGGATCTGGCTAGTGGTCAGACTTCTTTTCCCAGCAGCCCCTGTCTGTGTTGCTACAGCTGTTTTCCATGGAGACCTCAGAAGTGGTGGCACTGTGACAGTGTGGGGCCAAGGTTTCCATGGAGACTGGCCCCAGCAGTGCTGGCAGGGCATGTGGCAGGGCAGGGAGCTGCGCCGCAGCCAGGTCTGGGATCTTGCAGTAATGACAGTATGGTCTGGAGCTGGAGCAGTCACAATCCACTGCATGTATGCCCCTGCCTGGGGCTTGCACACAATGTTCCCTCTAAGGAGCAGCAGTCCGTGAGTGTGCCGCCTTGGTTCAGCATGGGACACTTACCAAAGGGGGCTGGGGCTGGAGGCTGGAGCTGGAAGCCAGGGTCTGGGATCAGGGCTGGAGGCTGGGAGCTGGAGCTGGAGACTGGGGTCGGGGACCAGGGGCTGGAGCCGGAGCCTGGTACAGGCTCTCCGGCTCTGGGGAAGTGCTCTGCTCCTCTGCATCAGGGCCAGGGAGTGGAGCAATTCCCGGGAGCCGGTGGAGCCCACGCCAGCCCCCCACCCCAGCCTCCATCTCTGCCTTGCCTCACCTCAGGGAGGAGCCGCTGCCTGCCCCGAGTGAGGCTCTGCTAGGTCCGGAACACTGCTCCTCTCCCCAGCCCTGACGCCACATGCCTCCTTGCTCCCTGAGGCGATGCAGGGGAGCAAAGCAGCGTCCCAGAGCCAGCAGAGCCTCACTTGGGGCAGGCAGCGGCTCCTCCCCGAAGTGAGGCAGGGCAGCGATAGAGGCTGGTGTGGGCTCTGTCGGCTCCAGGCAAGTGCTCCACTTAACAGCCCTGATGCGGGGGAGCGGAGCGCTTCCCCTGGAGCCGGCGGAGCCCACGCCAGGCTCCCGCCCCAGCCTCTCCTCGTGCACGGCCTTGAAAAGGCTGTGCACAGCCACACTTTTAGTTGTGCGCACCTTAGAGCGAACCTTGCTTGCAGGTAGTGGATCACAGCTCTGCCTCTGCTTTGGGTCATGCTGTCACTGCCGCAAAATCCCAACCCCCAAAGCAGCTTCCCACCACTTCACCATGGGCCCTGCCAGCCCTGGTAGAGCCAGTCTGCATGGAAACTCTGGTGCTGCATTGTCGCAGTGCCCCTGCTGCTGGGGTCTCCATAGAAACTGGCCACAGCAATACAGGCAGGGGTTGCTGAGAGATGGAATCTGCTGCAGGCTGGACTTTGTCTGCTCTTGTCCTAAGGTGTTCTTGAATTTGTTTGGTTTTCTTTTTTTAGTATCAGCAAACCTGGTACCACGAAGGACCAAGCAGTCTGAAAACAGCTAGATTGTGGATCGCCAACTACTCACTCCCCAGGTAAAGAAAGGGGCTGTAAAGCAAGCAAAGTGCAAGCTTTTCTGAAAAGCAATGAACTCATTAGATGATGGGCAGTGCAGGTGTTTGAGGTTCAGGGTAAGAGGCAACACTGGACACGCAACAAAGGCTGGAGCTGAGCGTAACTGGACTTGGAGGTTGTGCACTTAGTTTGAGTCTTGCCACAGAGTTTTGCTGGCAGAACTCCAGCTCACACTCAATACCTCTCTGCAGTGGCAGAACCTTTCTGTGTTGGCAGAATCGTTTCACCTCTGCCAATTGGAATAAGGGTTTTGCTGACACCCAGTGGCCAGCTGAAGGGGTTACAGACACCACTGTGCTTTTAGCAGCAATTCAGTCAGCAGCTAGTTTTCTTCCACTGGACACTTTGTGCTCCAGCAGCCTAGGTGTAGAGCAGATCTGCACAGAGCTACCAGTAGCAGATTGGTGTGCACATGCTCTGATGGTTTAGCACTAGCAGCAGAGGTGAAGTAGTGTAGATATAGCCTGAATAAGTAGTGGTTGTAAGAGTCCAGCTCTGGGACAGGAAGGAAGGTAAAGGATCTGTTTCCTGCCCTAGGGCAGGAAAGTGCAGGGATTCATCATTACAATTTTGTTTCTCCCACAGGGCAGTGAAGCGGTTGGAAGAAGCCCGATTGCTCAAAGAAATTCCCGAGGCTACCAGGACATCCCAGAGGCAAGAACTGCACAAGTCCCTAAGGGTAGGCGTGGTTTCATCTCAGCTACTCTCTTGTGGCGTCAGCAAGAGGTTAAGAGAACAGAATGCAGAGGTCTAGACTAATCTCCCAGTACACATTATTCTTTCTGCTGTGTATGTTGTGCTTTCACTGTGTTCTGCCTGTCCTTCCTTTTTTATCATCAGGCTGGTCAGTGGTTTGAGAACAGGACTTGGGTTTAAATACTCTGCCTGCAGGACAAAGAACTGCAGAGACAGTTGCACATAGCTGCATCTATTTAATTTGATGATAAAGAAATCCTGTCACCCTATGGATTTGTCATGTTCTCATTCACTGAGGCAGAGTGATAGTGTCCATTTTTTTTTCTCACTCGCTGCCTTGACAGCTGGAAGCCTTAAACCAGTGGAATTAAGAAACCAGCACAGCCACAAAATGAATGCTTCAGCTGTGACTCTTGAGAGGCCCTTTTCTCTGTTGTTAAGGTAGATCAGGTGGCTAATTCAGAGCTTGGCTGAACAGAGGTAATGCATTGTGCCCTAGGACTAACTGTCTTGGACACAACTCCTTTAGAAGGGAGATAGCTCTTGGAAGTGTTGGCTCTATCCAGAGAACATCCTGTCACTCTTGCAAGAAAGTTCAACTCTAATTGTACCATTCACAGTGGTATAAAGGCAAAGAGAGGCCCAGACCACTTGGGGCTTTCTGGATCAGAACCAGCGTGCTGATGTGCACCTGCAAGCCTCTCAATAGCCAGCTTGAGGCTCACTGCTAGCTTAGCACTCTCAGGTCTGCTGCACAGTTGGTCTTGCTCTAGTGTAACAGTTCTTTCTGGTAAGTGACTTTCTGAAGGCCTCAGTTTTTCCTGTGTAGATTTGTCTCCTTATCTACCTCTCAGAATTAGGGTTTCTCTTACTGCCTCATGCTTTGGTCATTGATCCTGGCTTTTGTGTTTGGTTTTAGTCATTGAATAATTTCTGCAGTCAGATTGGAGATGATCGCCCCATCTCTTACTGCCATTTCAGTCCCAATTCCAAACTCCTGGCTACTGCTTGTTGGTAAGTTTCCTTTTACAACATTTACTATGGGGACAAAGCGAGGAGGAGAGTGCGAGTGGTCCTATGACAGGGTGGGCAAAATCAGACCTGTGGACTGAATCCAGCCTGCCAGATATTTGTATCTGGCCCACAACTATCCCTCCTTGTGCCACATGGGTCTGAGACCTGCCCAAGGCAGTCCTCACCAGGCATCTGCCCTGTGCCTGCTGACAGCGCTAACCTAGCCCCAGCTAGTGCCCATAGCTTCCCAGTGGCGCTGTTCCCACTGCTGCTGCAGTTGCCTGGGTACTGCTCATCTCCCCTAACCTCAAGCAGCTCCTCCTTGTGCCCCTGCTGTGCTGCTCTGGGAAGCAGGTAGTGTGGGGAAGCGGCAGTAGCCATGGGGTCATGTATTAGGCACTACATGCTGAACCAGTTTCCGGGGTAGCTGCAGCTGGGTGGCTCCATCTCCCAGCTGGCTTCCACCCACTTGGCCACCCAGTATGATGAGCAACCACTTACAGGTGGCTGAGTGGATGGAAGGCAGCCCTGCTGGCAAGCTGTGCACACTAGTTGGGGTGGTACTGTTGGTGAATGCAGGAAGGCGTGCAGTGCGGGCTGCCCTGGGCAGGAGCAGGCAGGGCTCAGCCCCAAGTGCAGTAGACCAAGTTGGGGGTGGGGAGCATGGACTGCACCTGCACTACCTAGGTAAACTCTGCTGCATGCGCCCCCTGCTCCCTCCCCTACCCCCAGCCAGCTCTTGGGACCTAGTGTGTGGGCAGCCTCCCCCCACATGCACACCCCCACACACAGTATACAAGAGTGGAATTATTTTGAGCTAGCAATTGCCTCTACATAAACTATTACAAAAAGGGGCAACTAATATATTTTTAAATGAAATTAAATATGCTATAGTAGATGTTTGATTTTTAGTATACGATTTAATTTTTTATATGTAATTTGTTAAAATGATACCTTCTGAAAGATTTTATGTGTGCAGCCCTCAACAACTCACCAGAACTTGTTAAGTGGTCCTTCAGCCAAAATAATTGTCCACCCCGTCCTATCAGATTTGGTTCTCAATAATGTTTAGTCTTGCTTTTCTAAATCTTGCCTCCATCTCATCGTAGTTTCCAGCAAAAGTCTGGGTCCGTGGATCCATCTGTTCCCTACAGCAAAGTCACAAAGCATTCCCTCCTGCTTCAGTTCAAATATCTGCCTTGTTTCCCTTCCAGCATCCCAAGCAGGCAGCTCTGCCTTTCAGCTTTCAGTGTAGGCCTACGTGTGTTAATGCAGTGTATGAGATTGTGACACACTGCAGTAGCTGGACCACAAGAAGGTTCTGCGTTTGCTGCTTATTTATATACATACACAAGAGTGTCACGTTTCCACTTCTGAGCTGGACATTGCTCTTTGCATTGGCTGAGAGGTCTTGCCTCTTAGTAGCTGAGCCCTTACCGAACAATCGCTCCTGAAAGCAGAGGACTTCTCTTCTTTGTGGTGATCTTCCTGCCTTTGCCCTCAGGCACCCTGCTAGGATCTCTCTCCCATGGGAGGACATTAGCTCAACTATTTTCCCAGCTTTGTTTTTGAGCTTTCCCTGTGGGGCTCATGCGCCTGTCTGCACTGTGGCCATCTGATTCTAACCATGTTTTTTTGTGTTTAACAGGAGTGGGTTGTGCAAACTCTGGTCTGTGCCTGACTGCAGTCTCATTCACACTTTACGAGGTAGAGATGTGCTTTTATAGATGACCTTTTTCTAAGTTTCCTTGTCCCCATTCCCCTCTGAGTCCAATTACTATAGTAACCACTTCTGTTTGGCTACAGAAGTGTTGGGACCTGAATGCTCTGGATGCACTTTCTGAACAGTACTCAGGGTGTCGGCTGCTGACTGGGAGCTGAGCACAGAAAAGTTTCAGTTAATTAGGACTCACTTTCCATTGATTGCTGGTGCCCTGAACTTGCTTTTTTTCATAGGTAGTTGAAATCACAGTGTTTTTCCTATTCTGTGTTGAAAAATTTTAGACTAATATCAACATTCCTGTCCAGTCCACACGGAGTAGAATTGGCAGGTCTGTGTTCAGTAGACCAAACTTGGTTTTGAGCTTTGACCTAGTAAAACCTTTAGCACATATTCTTTCCATTCCAAGACTGTAGCTTTTCCCCATAAAATACATTACATTTTAGGAGTGTGGACACAGGCTTCTGATGGTCCAAGAGGGTGACACTGGATTTGTTGTTGGTTTGTCTGCTGGGAGTAAATGTCTGGTAGCTACTCTGCAGCTTGATCAGCTTTTAAGTTAGAGTAGGAAACAACCAAGCATTCTTTGGCCTCTGCCCAACCAATTGGTAATGAAATGAATGGTGCTTCTCTGAGGAGGTGGTAAAACCAGCCAAAATCATACCTGCAGATTTTTTACATGGTGTCTTCTTAGGGCACAACACCAATGTGGGAGCAATTGTATTCCATCCCAAAGCTACTGTCTCCCTGGACAAGAAGGATGTCAACTTGGCCTCATGTGCAGCTGATGGTTCTGTCAAACTCTGGAGCCTTGAAAGGTCAGAACAACACTGGGCACACTGTTGCAGTGTTATTTCTTTTACTTTTTTGAGCACTTAGCAGCTTCCTGCAAGTGTGATCTGTTCTCAGTTATGCTTTGACTCTCACCTTGATACACTTCAACTTCTTCCACTTGCGAAGGGAAACAGAGTAGAGTAAGTCCTTGGTTGAGAGTCAGACAAAACTGTCTTACTGAATTGTTGCCTAGAAGCCCAGTTTCGAGCAATGGACATTGCTCAAGTGCTGCTGAGGTCTTAAACCTCTGGAGCAGGATTGGGTGTTTTGTGCCAGCCCTTCATCCATAAAGAAATTCCCAGCCACTGGTAGCAAGGAGTTAGCTTGTTACATTGCCTTGGTTCTTGGTGAGCAGCAGGTTCCGAAGGAGATGGACCATTCATAACTGTGTCCCAGAGACTCAGTGGATTAGATCAGGATCCATAACCAAGCACTGCCACAAGACACCTCTTTGCAGTGTCCAGCCACCTAACTGCTGCAGATGAGAATAATGAGGGTGCCAGACTTCAATATCTGGATGGGGGTTTTGTGTTTTTTAAGGAGAAGTCCTGCCTTGAGTCTCCAATGAGAGGCAAATAGTTTTGAGGGCCTCTGCTCATACTCTTAGCTTAGAGGGGTGGTTTTTAATTGCTTCTGGCATGGCAGCAGTCACCCTGCTCTAGGGGGAGTTGGTGGTTTGTCTCACAAGAAGACAGAGACAATTTCCTCTCTAGTTGGCCTGTTCAGAGTGGTGTTTTGTTTCTTTTTGACACTGTTTCAAACCTTCTCTTAGTAGCTGGGTTTTTTGCAGCTCTTGAAAATAAAAGGGGCTTCTGATTTTGTAAAGTAATTTTTGCATTGGGGAACCTGTAGCTCTAAGCTTACCTAATGAGAAGGATGTGAATCCTTACTTAAGTTTTAGCTTTGTGAACAAGTTCTAGGAATAGTAGGCAGGAAGTGGGAGTTCTGAACTCCTTGTGCTGCATGTTTACAAATGGCAGCAGAGTCTGCAGTAGTCTGGGCAAATAGTACATGCTCCCTGGACAGCACCTAATGGTATTGGTTTATGTTTCTTTCAGTGATGAGCCGGTGGCAGATATTGAAGGTCACACCATGAGAGTGGCACGAGTGATGTGGCATCCCTCTGGGAGGTTCCTAGGCACCACTTGGTATGGGGCTTTTGTTTGTCATACTCAGAGAGTCAAGCATTAGCTCTTGAATTGGATGAATAAGGAGGCGTTGCTGTTTGTTTGCAGAGTGGGGTTGAAAAACTGATGTTGCCCAGTGAAGTGGAAGAAGAAGAGAGCATATTATGCCTTGCTCACAGACAATTCAGCCTGGGTCATACCCAGCCATTATTGGCAACAAGCCACAGGTTAATCCTGTCTGTGCCACTGGAAGGCAAGTAAGCAAGGTTCCATAAAGATATCCTTCCCTTTTCTCTCCTATGATAGACCCTCTTTTATTTTATTCCCATATTAGACAATTAGGCTGTCTGAATAAAATCAGTCCCATACAAACAGTGCAAGGTGAAATAACCTGTTACTGTTTCTGAGATGTGCTGGCTGCCAAAGTGCTACCACCAAGCTGTGCCATCACCTTGCTGTGGTTATCCTTGATGTCAGTCACTACTAAGAAATGAGCATGGGAATAATGATTCTCTCCTAAAGGGATTGTAGGGTCATTTGAGTCTCAGTTAAGACCTATAAACCACTCCTAGAAGAGGGTTTAATCTACATTGCAACCCAGAAGTGTGCACATAGTCCAGAGGTATCTGAAAAGCTGGCTCTAGAAGGAGCTGTGTAGTGTAGTTCCTATGAAATACCTTCTGTGTTCACACCCAATCAAAAGGTAGTCCTCACAGGTCACAGTGACCTACTCTGTGCTCCTCTCTCTTCCACTCCAATTCCAGGGACTTCTGATTCATGGAAATCAAGTCTCTGCTCTTTCTGGTGGCCATCCTGTGTTCATAAGGAGCAGCTTACAACATATTATGCCTGATCTTTAAAGTATTACATGCCTCTGAATGCCCTCCCACCCCTATTTCCATTTGAACACTGGACATGTCCAAATGCAGTGTCTGTTTTCAGGCACCCCCATGGTGAAAAATGCTCATCTTCCTAAAGGATGTGATGCTGAAGTGCAGACTTGCTTTGGAAATCTGAAGTACTAAAAGCACAGGAAGAAGACAAACCAGTACTTGTCACTGGGCAGGCCTATCAGCTCATCTGAAATGAGCTCTCAGCCATAAGCTGTTGCTTGCTGTCTGCACAGTGAGTTCCAGGGAAACTACCAGCAGAATGAAAGCCAAGCAGTGAGCTGCAGAGAAGCACTGTAGCATGTGGGGTGAATACAGTTCCCAGTGTGCAGCCAATAAATATAGTTCCTTGTTTTTTTCTATGGGGCTCACTTAGCATAACACTAGTTGGGTGGGATAGGCAGGCATTCTAACAACCCCACAGGTGTTTCTAGGTTTATGCCATATTGTGCCATGCTTTGCCTTACTCTGTGGGTGATATTTTCATTCTGCTGGCAGGCCCCATGCTCCCTTTGACTAGCTAGATGCAGCTTTCCTGTGGTATTAGAGAAGCATCCTCTTATCTGTATAATGGGGCATAGCATCAAGGACTTCCTAGTCGTTAGGGTGAGCAGGATCATTCCTTGTCACCCCATGCTGTGCAGTAAATGATGTGCTGAACTGATTTATAGAAATGGGTCCTCATTTCCTACATGCCTATTTCAAATGTCAGCACCAGGCAGCCTCATAGTCTGACTGGACATGTGAGAAACCCACTGAGCTGAGCCGTTGTCTTTGTCTGTGCAGCTATGATCACTCCTGGCGCCTGTGGGACTTGGAAGCTCAGGAAGAGATTCTTCATCAGGAAGGGCACAGCAAAGGGGTCTATGACATTGCTTTCCACATGGATGGATCTCTCGCTGGGACTGGGTGAGATATGGTTTATGAAGAATCTCCATGTGGAACGTTATATTAAAGTTTAGTCACTGAGTCACTGTCCCTCTGGTGAATTCCCTGGGGTCAAGCTGACTGTTTTCTCTGAACTGAATGCTGAGAATTAGCATTTGGGGCTAGCAGCTGCTCTTGCAAGTCTGTCTTGTGAATGTTTGGGTTTTTTTTTTCTCTTAGTGGCCTTGATGCCTTTGGCCGGGTGTGGGACTTGCGCACCGGGCGCTGTATCATGTTCTTGGAGGGTCACCTGAAAGAGATCTATGGGATCAACTTCTCCCCAAATGGGTAAGGAGGGAACTGGTGCAATTTAGATGGGAGCTCATAATGTCCATTCTCTACATAATGTCTGCTCTCTTCTCCCCATGGCAGATACCACATAGCAACTGGCAGTGGGGACAACACTTGCAAGGTGTGGGACCTCCGCCAGAGAAAGTGCATTTACACTATACCTGCCCACCAGAACCTAGTGACAGGGGTGAAGTTTGAACGTGAGTATCTCCCCTCCACCTCCTGGGTCTGTTTCCTAGCTAGCATTTCTCCTAGCTCATTGGTGCTTATGTGGCTTGGATGACTGAATGTGCAGTAGATACATAAAACAGTTTGTTTGCAGCACAACCACAGAGCATAAAATTTGCCTCCAAGCCAAATAGGGCTGTAGTTTACTGTAAACAGCAGAAAAACTGTCATTCCTATTTGCAAATCTCACCTTTTCCTCTTTCTTCACTGTAGCCAATCATGGAAACTTCCTGCTCACAGGCGCCTATGATAACACAGCAAAAATCTGGACCCATCCAGGCTGGTCCCCATTGAAAACACTGGCTGGCCACGAAGGAAAAGTAATGGGACTGGATATCTCCTTAGATGGGCAGCTCATGGCAACATGTTCGTATGATAGGACCTTCAAGCTGTGGATGGCGGAGTAGTCAGTTTAGAACTGCTAGCGATCTTGGACAAGGACTGGGAAAAAGCATCAGCCATTGAACCAAATAGAGTGACTGGAGTCACTGGTATTAGCTGTCAGGCTGTTTAGCTGGATTAGAGCTGGGCTGTATTCGCCTCCCTCATCTAAGTTTATTTTTGTATTTTGCCCCTTGTTTCTGAGGTGAATTCTGCTTCCCATCTCTGTGAGCATAATGCAGTTTCTCCTCTCCTTGTTTATAAATGTTTGTAAATACCCACATTCCACTTCCGCTGCTGTGTTTTCTGATGCCCATTTCTTAGCATCGTTCTGGCCCTCAGGTTCCTAGGAGCCATTCCAGCAGTGACAGCAGGTCTAGAATGGTTTGGCATTTTGGCAGTCAGCTTCTGGAGTCATGCAAAAATGGTCCTTCTACCTCAGAAAATGATACTGCTGAACATGGAAGCCCATGTTCTGTGTGCTACAGGTCAATCTGAAAAGGTGGAGAATCACTTGTCTTCCCTATACAGAGCTGAGTTCAGACTATCTAGTGTCGCAGATTCCTTAGGTACATTAGGACAGCGGTTCCCAACCTCAGGTCGCAACCCAAATGAGGGGCACAGGGGCAATGCCACTGGCACTACACACAAAAGACAAGCCACGGCACATGCCAGGAAGCTCCCCCACCCCCAGGCTGCCACTGCTGCCACACTCCACTCCCAGCAGTGGGTTGTTGGGAACCATTGCATATGGATATTAAAACAAATGAAATGTATCGTATTCCCCTACTGTTTCTGTGTTTCTGCTAAGAGGAGTTGGTTTCAGTTTTGTTTCTAGTGTCACTTTAGCTCTTGCTTTTGCAAGGACTCTTACTTTTTGTTTAATCTTCCCTTTCTAT
>NW_017728925.1:2225515-2240893 GCF_001723895.1 Crocodylus porosus
TCTTATGACCCCTCCCACCCTCAGTGCTCCTTCTTGCCCATGGCAGGGGGTTGGACTCTGATCTGTCTAGGTCCCTTCCGACTCATTCTGTGATTGAAGTGCTGGGTGCATTGTGACCTTACCACCCATCACATCTATTGTGAGGGAGCTGTGCTTGAGAGGGGCCTGCAGCATCAGGGACCAGGCACTAGCTCAGGGGTTCTCAACCTTTCTCTTCCTGAGGCCTCCCCTAGCATGCTATAAAAACTCCGTGGCCCATCTGTGCCACAACAACTGCCTGACTCCCCAGCCCTGCGCACAAGGCCCTGGGTGCAGTGGGTAGGGTTCAGTGGTAGGGAGCCTCTGTATCCCACCCACCTGAGCAGTAGCAGCACGGAGCCTTGCCTGCCCACCTGCAATGCTGCCCACAAAACAATGGCTCTAGGGTAGGACCCTGACCCGCCTCCGTCCCTTCCCCCATCTTGCCTCAGCCCCAGGGTCCAAAGTGGCTTCTCCCTGCACTGGGCCAGGCTGGGCATAGCCCCAGTAACCTGCTCACAGCCCGCTAGGGCTCTGGACCCCTGGCTGAGAACTGCTGCACTAGCTTATGCTTAGGCCTGTCCTCCCTTCTATCTCAGCTGTGTTTCAGAGCCAAAGGTATCAGGTCTGTTGCTGTCAAGACTGTCTTTCCTCTTCTCTCCCCTACTGACTCAGCAGCAGCTTTGTGGGGCTGGTACACATGGTGATGTTTCTGCCTTCGATGGTGAAGGTAAGTCAGGTTTGCTCATTTTCTCTTGTTCCGTTTTCTACCTCTCCAATTACTGGGTTAAACTGGGATAGAACAGAGTTACAGCATGTGCAGAAAAACACCTCCAACAGAGGGAGAAAGCAGTTATGTTTCCTCCCAGGCATCTTGAGGGAATGGGCTAACTTCTTGGCTCTCTTGCCATTTGTGGCAGCTGAGGCTGTTGACAAGTTCGGGTTTCCCTCGCTCTTTGCTTCCTCCCCTTTGCTTGGTTGTGGGATTCTCCAAGGGAATGTGGGTTGGGTGATCAATAGGCAATGAGTACCCCTGTGTGGAGACCCTATGGGTAGCAGGGGCATTACACTGGGAGTCAAATGCTGCACATAACTTGGCATTATATAGCTGGTTTTTTTACTCAAAATAGCCATGAGCTCATTCTGTACAGTCCTGGCTACAAACTCCAACTTAAGCCTGTGTGTTCCCTCCTGAGATGTACTTATTCTTTGAAGATCCAGCCCTACTGAGCATATAGTTTTTCATTTCAGTAACTTCAGCCTGACCCCTCCAGACACTTGTCTGAGTTTCCTGTTGCAGCGCAGCCCTGTCCTGCCTCTCAGTGACCAAATTATATTGCACTTTGGATTGATCCAACTTAACAGCTATCACAAAACCATGTTAAGCAGCTGAGGTCAAGAACTGGTATTGTAAGAGCCTGAGACACAACTGAGCTCTACTACCCATGTACAACTGTCATTCTCTGTCAGTCCCATGTATTTCTCCTGTGCTAACCAGCACTTCCAGGTGCATCAGGTCCTTTTCAGCAGCTAGCGCAGGTTTCTCTTTGGCTGAGCACGATGCTGATTGTGCAGGAGAAGATCTGACACAACCGTGCTAAGCACACAGCCAAGGCCTCCATAAACCACTAACGAATGTGCCCTGATACCACTGGGACCTAGGCTGGAGCCTGAGACTTGGCAGATGGGATACATGCCATGCAGCAGATGGTAACAGTTGGTGCCTTCTGGTAACCAGGACTAGCAGTAGTATCTATCAGTGTGATATCGTTGCAGCCACCTGACTTTCCTAAGATGCACACTTGTTTCCCCTCCGCTTTGGACTTGCACTCCATCCAGGAGACAACTCTGGAAGTGATGAGGGCTGAATGCAGCCGGGGGAGGGAGGAAATGAGCCCTGCCAACATGGACCAGAAGTTCCTGCTGTCATGCAAACGAAAGGGCTTGTGGTGGAGAGCCTGCAGGAGGAAGACAGCCATACCCTCTGACCCATGAGACTAAGCCCCTGGGCCTTCCTTGATGGACAAAACCTATTAAAATGGATCCCTTTACCTCTCGTGATTTTGGCAGCTGGACACTAGTATTGTAATTATGTTCTTACTGCTGGGACTCAACAAATAAAGTACAGATAGGGACCTGCTGCCCCGACAGCTGAAACGGGTGAAACATTGCTGCTGTTTGGCACTGCCTAGTAACCTTCTCTACCAGTTTAGAGAATTCACATAGTTGATGCACAATGACAAACATAGCTATCCCCCTGGCATTTGGCCAGTAGAAACCACAGCTACTCTTGCAAAGTGTTAATCTCCAGTGGCTGACTAAGTATCTCCTAGAATCATCTTCCCTGTATTGCTTGTAGCAGAAGCATCACTGGACCATGTGTGAGGGTTGATTTGCCAAGAAACGTTGTCAGCTCTTTCAAGGTCTCCCATCTACATCACAGCAAGGCCCAGTACTGATGAAAGCAGTAAAGAGCAGGGACTAAAGCTGAGAGAGTAAGCTTTAAAAAGCCTCTCGGGCTGTGTTGATACAGAGCACTCCTGGGGATTAGCACAAGTATCCACAGGACAGTAACCTGCAATCCCAGCCAGCTGCAAGCCAGGTAAACAATGAGGAGTACTGTCACTGCTGGCAGGCACATCGAGGGCTGCAGAGGAATTGTGTTTCAGTGCAAAGCTGGGGAGTTAAAGCACTGCCTTCTTCCACCGTGTCCCTTGGAGCAGCTGTAAGCAGAGCCCAAAGGTCTGACCCACTAATAAGATGAAGAAGCAGCACAGAGCTATTACTGCCTTCTCTATTAGACCAGGAGAGATCCGTATTTGCCCAGTGGAAATAAAGCAAGTCACAGTTACTGCAGTGCCTCTAGGGAAGACTGAGGTTCAGCAATGAGAGCAGAAGAGGAGCTGAATCCTGCCTGAGGCATCAAGTGTGTTTGATATTGTCCAGTAGCACCCAGAAGTGCAGCAGTTAGCACAACAGGGTCATTTCAGGGTCTTTGCTGCAAGTGGGAGATCTGATTATACAGCTGGTAGAAATAGCTCAGGCACTGCCTCTGCCTCCCCGCCCCCCCAGGATGTTTGCCACAATAGATGGTGTTGGCCTGTAGAGTAAATCAGTCATCCCGCACAAAGGCCCCATGGGATCTGCCACTGGGGACCCAATGTTTTGAATCCTACTTGAGCAGTGGTTCTGCTCAAGACATAGTTTCATAGTTGGTAGGGACCTGAGCAGATCAAGGTGTTCGTCTAGCCTTGTCTTAAGACCCCCAGGGTAGGAGCCAGCACCACTTCTCTTGGTGAGAAGCCTCCCTGACAGTGAAGTAGCGCCTCCTGATGTCATCCCTTGATAGATTCAAGATCCCCTCAGAAAATGCCAGCTCTTAGTTTTCTCTTGATTTTAGCTTACAGAAAAATCTTAGAGCAGTTCTTCTGTTGCAAAAAACTCAGAAAGACCACAACAAGTCAGGATATTTTAACATTATGGATTCCTATTCAAAATGTCTTTTTTTTGGTCATCTGAATCATGTTTGCATACCTAACAGTGCTAACATTATCTGGCACCTAGTGACATCCTTGAAAGAATCTCAAGGCGCCCTGGTTGAGAATCGCTGTACCAGAGCCTCTGGAAATCTTCATTGTGCATTGAAGAGCTGGCTCTTTCCTCCTTGGCTGATGTTCTCTTCTCATGGTCTTGGCCACCTATCATTAAGTTTGTTACTCCTTGTGACCAGAAGCAGATGAAGAGTGGGCATTAAACATGAGCCAGCCACAGGGACTACTCCAGCAACCATCTCTGTCTCCACTATGGTGCTTTCTGCACATAGTGCCTGGAAGGCTCTGCCAGGCCCTCCCAGTGTAGCTCATGACTGGAGTTATCACAGAGAAGGAACTGGGTAAAGCCCATTAGCCAGAGCCTGTCAGGACGATGCTGGGGAGGGTAGCCAGCTTCCTCTGCCCACAGCAGATGCCTAGCAGCAGAAGTCTTCTGTAGTCAGTGAGCAGATATCTGGGTTCCAGGAACCATTGCTTGGCAAGTCCTCAACCCACACCCCACAGAAACTGCTTGGTCCAGAAGATGGAGAAGATGAGCAGCAGCGTCACGCTGAGGATGATGGCCATCACATAGGCAAAGATGCGGAACTGGGGGTTACGGAGACATTCCCGCAGTGTGGAATGGCTGGGGAGAGGGGTTTGTTGAGGGGAAGCCTGGGAGTTGCCCACCCTGGTCTCCAGTCCCGGTCCTGGCTCTGTCCCCAGGTTGAGGGTGTACACGCGGGGCTGGCGCAGGAAGTAGCGTGACTTCCGTCCATCCTTCAGGCACAGCTGCCTCCCCTCTAGGATGATGTGGTTGGGCTCCAGCCTGAGCAACCTCAGGACAGCGGCATTGTTGGGCAGCTCAGTGACAGGCTGGTCAGAGGGCAGCACTGTGGGGTGGCGGCACAGTGGGCATTGTAGCCGGTTCTGGATAGGGGACACCAGGCTTAGATGTGCCAGGCACTCGATGCAGAAGGAGTGGTGGCATTGCAGCAGCTTCGGGGTGCGGAAGGTGTTGTTGTAGGGGTTCCAGCACACCGGGCAGTCTGCCTCTGGCTCATGGCTCAGCCTTTTGGCCATGGTCTCAGTGGGGCAATGTGATGCCCCGCTCTGGGGCTGTAGCAATTCCCATTTGGTGAAGGGACTGCAGGGAAGATGATTGCACCAGCTGCCTGGAACAACACAAAAAAGCCAGTGAACAATGCACCCCAGGGAGCTTCACTTGAGCCTACTCCAAGCCCAAAGGAGGATCCGTGGCTATCCTGCATGGCAATGGGACCAGGGGTTCACTGATGTGACTGGTGCTGATTATCACAACCCTTGACCAAAGAATAACTGCCACATGGTCTCTGGGGAGGGGAGGTGGGGGGGCCGAATGCAGAAATAGAAAATCTCTGCTAGTCACATGCTAATGCTCCCAGCTGCAGAGCCCCAGGAGAGAGCAAGCAGCCCTCAGCTAAGCCACACAGGGCTGAACATTAAAAGCAGGCTCATAACTGGATTGTAAACTTAACAGCAGAAAGCTGCTACATTTGCTCTGTTTTGATGACAGAGGTCCCACAAAGAGGCTGAAGCAAAGTTATGCCTGTGTGTCACGCCGTCCTCCCAGCTCCCCCACAAGAAACTCAAGCATGTGACAAGCACAACTGCCCAGCTGATAGTAAACTTGGTGGCCGGCTGTCCATGGACCTTAAGGCTGGTTCTGATACAACCTGCCCACAACCTACAAACACCGTCACCATTGCGGGGTCAGATATTTGGGAAGAGGTCCAGAGCAAGAGATTACCAGACTGGGGAGTTCCCGTAACAAATGCTGCCTCGATTCCCTCTATCCAAGTGTGTTGCTTTGGAAGCATTCAGAGGGAGGGTCCGAAAAGGACTCGGCACCAGGTGACAGCACAGAGGGAAGAACAGCCCCAGTAAGCAGGGGTCTGCTGGCCTGCCATGCCACAGTAGACTTGGGGTGGGACCGTGCCCACCTTTCCACCCCCAGCCAGCTGCAGCCCCCGTCCCTGCCTCTGAAAGAACAAAGAGCGATACGCCATGTCTGACTGGGACGAACTGGGAGCAGGGAGCTCCCAGGGAAAGGAAGGGCTGTGGGGTAGACTTACTTTCCTGATGGGGCTCTGGGGTCAAAGGCAAATGCTGTCAGCCTCGCAATCCCCTCAAGGGCCAGATGATGCAGCAGGGCTGGTCGCCTACCCCACGGGAAGGCTAGAAAGCAAACCTTGCCTTCCTGCTTCTTTCCCCTCTGCCTCTTCCTCCTCCTCCTCCTCCTCCTCTTCCCTCGCTCTCTGTTGCAGACAGACACCATTACTCAGCGCCGGGCAGGACCAGAGTTCACCTTGACAAACAGGTTCCTAATGGCCACACCAGAGCTGAGCATGCGGGAGACGGCATGTCCGTGAGCGAAGCGACGCTGAGAAGCTGCGCCGGGGAGGGGCTCCCTGCCTGTCTTGGGGACAGTGCCCTCCTCCTGGGCGGCTGCAGCTGATTTCCATGGGAGCGGCACAGGAGTTGGCAGACGGGTGTTGTTTACTGAAGCATCAGACACCTGAGAGAGGAGCAGGTGGGGGAAGGTAGATGAACCCTACCCCAGCTAATGAGGCAAAGTAGACCGTGTTCATCAGCTTCCCAAACTCCTGGCAGCCCCTGGAGAGACAGTAGGTTGTGGAAAGCTGACAGGCTGCTAAAGCCTGAGAGGAAACAGGCTGACCGGTCAGTTATGACTGAATGCTGCTCCTTCCTAAGGGCCGCTGAGCCCCCCGTGTAAAAGGAAGCTGGTTTTGAATGGATAGGTGTCCAGCTCACAGGGAGCCACCATGAATGGATAGATACCTCCATAGAGAAGAGAGGCAGGGTTGGAGCCATCCAGGCCACAAGGACGAAACACCCTCCTGTCTCCAGGGCCAGGCAAAGTCTCACCTGTGCCACAGCACTGGCCAGCCCCACTGCTGCCCATCTTTCTCCTTTTCTGTTGCTCAGTAGAGGTCCATCAGGCTCAGTGGCAAGAGAGCGGCTGGGGAAGTCTCCTCGGCTTCCCCCGTGATGCTGGGCAAGGCACGGGACACACAGAAGCCGCCCATTCTCACCCCTCGACTCAGCTGGGGCCACGTCTGAGTGACACACTGGTCTGTACATCTGGCATAAGTTCTCTGCCCTTCACCCCACAGCAGCTGAGCACTGCAGGGGGGATCTGTCTTTGCAGGCTTGCCAGGCCTGTCTTCAAATACTACCATGCAGAAGCACAGTATCAAGGGCATAAAAGCATATCCCAGTGCAAGGAAGGATGGGGAACATAGCAAGAGCCCTGCCTGGTTAGACAGTGAGCTCTTTAATGACTTAGGATTTAAAAAAATGAAGACTCGACTATATTTCTAAGGATGAACATGAGAGTACAATACTTGTATAGAGCAGCACTGTGGGACCTTTGGCTGCTTTAGAGCCCCTTCCCCTCCCAGAAGAGGTGGATGCCAATTTCTCTGCCCCACTCCTTCCAGTCCTACCCCTCCACTACATCCACCAGGTTGGAGGGAAATCCTGATAGGAACAGAAGATGGGGACAACCCCCCTCGTCTCCAGGTGCCACAGGGCTGTGATACCCCATGCAGGTCCACCAGGTGCAGCACTCATACTGTGAATAGATGGATGTTGTAGTGTGGGGCTGCAGCCCCTGGGGGTGACAGAAGAGTGAAAAGGCTCTTTCCACACGGGCGGGTCCCATCTTTCTGGATCTGGCCCAGGCCAGGGTTCTTATCCATCTGCCTGCTTCTTTCCAGCTCCAGAGGGTCCGTTCTCACCTGACCTCCATGCCTGATACAATCCTAGTGGGAGCCCCGGAAGCACATCTATCCAAACAAGAGGAAAGCTCCTGGGCACTCCTGCTCCTGTCACTTAATGACTGACCCTGCCTGACTTTGCAGTCCCCCAACAAACCCTCTTCCAGGAAGCACTTGGCCTGGAGGGGCCCCTGAGGACATATTCATAGCCAATGGTGAGACTCTCTTGCTGAGGTCTGGTATTACCCTGGTCTCTAGCGTAAACGTGCACTGGATCCATCAGAATAGTCAGGAGCCCAGTCTCAAAGGCACCCCAGCTCTGAAGGGTTCGGCTCCATTATCACTAGCACATGTCAAGTCTTGCCCATGGCTCTCTTCATTTGATTCATTTCCCTGTGTGCGTGACTCTGGAGTAAGCTGGTAGCAGCCTGTTATAGTAGCTGTTGTCCTGGGAATGAGGCCACGGCCCAAGAGGAGGCTGGGACATGTGGTGTATGGGCAGGGCTGGCAAGAGACGATGATTGATGCAAGACTGTTGGCAGTCTGCCTTAAATGAGCTCAGACAAGGTTCTTGTGTTTTATGCTCCACGGCTAAAACACTTGGATCCTCTGGTGGCAGGGCCCCTCACGGGAGCAGATGGCATGGGGAGGCAGGAGCTTGTGATTCAAATTAGTTAAGCACAAGGTAAGGCAAGGGACTGAAGAGGGGAAGGAAGTGTCCTCTGCACACTGGGTCTTTCCAGCCACCGCCCACACTGATGCTTTGTGCTGTCTCCCTGTTCTCCCCAGCACCGCAGTTGAATGTGCTGCTTGCGTATCATCCTACAAGAGGCCAAGCGCAGCTGACAGGCAATCTCCTACCCCTGATTTTAAGCTCAGGGTAAGATATTGGGCCCCTTGGCCCAGTATTTAAATGCTCAGGCCTGGGCCCCTGTCCTGGCACTCTAATCTTGGCCAAGGTCTGGGTTACACCAGAAAGTTGTTCTGTTTTAGTTCAAACCACTTTTAAACCCCTTTCGTTTCATTGGAACAAACTGCTGATTCATTTCCACTTGGCCTCAGTCATTTGGCAATCCGCTTAAATCAAACTGAAATAAGCCCAGCAGCCTCCAGCACAGCCTCTCGCATCAGTTTAATTAAATAGCTTTTGAATCACTCCTGACTCTGTGGAGACCAGCATCTATTGTCCATACTTTTGCATCGTTCTTGTCTTCAGTGCCCAACCCAAGATCTGATTTTTCTTAGATGCTAACACCTGCCTCCTTAGATTCTGTTGTGGAAATGTGGGCACAAATCCCTTTTGGCCCAAGTTTCCCTATTTTTCAAATGGGAATATGATCCAGCTTGTAGGAGCAGCTGTGTGGAGTTAGTCATGAATACATACGTGCTGTGTGTTATTATCAGTAATGCATAGCCAGGGAATTGAAATAACCCTGCTCCAGTATCTACAGATTCAAGGCCACACACAATGGGGGCATTTTTAAAGGCCTCAGAAAGGGCCAATAAAAGAAGACTCCATGAAACAAAAAGTCTTTGGGCTGAACTTCTTTCAGAAAACTGCAACGTGTTACTCTTGACAGGGCTTCTCAGTGCTTGTCTCTGTCTGGGGATCTCTGTAGCTTGTAAAGAATAATGCACGCTATTCCTGTGGGCTTCTGGGGACAGGAACTTTTTCTTTATTAGGAGTTGTACAGCCCGCAGACCATGGGTTTGGGTCCATGGCTGGGACTCCCAGGTACTACCACAATACAAGAAAGAAATAAAAATATCATCAGTCAGTCATGGTGTGTCTAAGGTTATTGTCACTATGTGTTAGCACTGGAGGGCACCTGGCCATTCCCAGAGCCACTTAAGTAGCCTCCCCTCTCCAGTGACTCATTTCCAAGGCTGTGGCTAAGGGAACCTCAAGGTTACAGGAAGAGCACAGGAACAAACACTGCTGTTGTCCCAGCCACCATCCTAGAGAAGCACTGCCTGTCCTGAGCCAAGGGTTGCCCCCACATTGTTCCAGAGTGCAGGCTACCTGAGTCCCTTGGATTCAAAACCCCATGTTTCATGTCAGGCTCCTCTCTCCTGCAGATGTCTTTCCATTGTCCCCATTTTTCCCTAAGGTCCTTTGCCCCTCTCTGACCACCTGCCCCAATGCTGGCTCTCTCCTCAGGCCACATCCCTGTAGCAGAGACAGACTACCTGGTAACTACGGCAGCTGCCTACCAAACAGAAGTGTAAGGTGCTTGACCTCGTCTATCTATGCATGCAGGGGGGATCTGCTTGGTTGGGGGAGAGGAGATCTGAGTGCTCAGAGATACTGGTCTTGTGGCACTGTTGAAACTCAGGAGTGGTGAGTCAGACAGGGAGGAAGCGAGGCTAACAAGACCACCTCCACAGCCATCCAGAGGACTCAGAGCACTCCCTACAGGCTGTGACCTTGCAGGTAGGAGTTGCAGAGGGCCGGTCCCATGGCCCAACCAGGCTGGCAACCACAGGTTTTGCACTCCTAGCCCAGCACCTCAGCCCCACCACTGCTACATCCCTCAGAGGATGAGAGCTCAGACTGAATGAAGGGAAAGCTGGGCCCAGGCCATAACCCTCAACAAGTGCAGATGCAGTGATGACTCCAAACTTGGCACCTGGCTCGATCTCAATGTCATAACAGCCTCAGCTGCTCTGCACCAGACCCAGCTGCACATAACGATATGGAAGGAGGCTGAATGGCCTGACTCCTTCCTCCTGCAGAGCAATGACTCAGCTGTGAGAAAGGGGCACATCCTGAGCAGTTTTTTGCCCAGAGCCAGCCCTGCTCCTCTCAGCTTCCTGGTGGCAGGCACTCAGGAGGAGCTGTTGGTTGCCACAAGTGGGCTGAGAGCTGTCATGTTGTGACTGGCTCTGCTGGAAGGAGACAGAATGAAGAACAGGATGGAGCTGATGATGAGGGTGACTGTGACCAGGGCTGCCACCACCAGGACAGCATGGCACAAAGGTTCGTCCAAGCAGCTCCAGCGACTCCACTGATCCTCCTGGTGCAGCTGGTTCTCTCGCCATGGTGGGCAGCCCACGCCCAAGCTGTGGCTGATATTGCTTATGCAGATCTGTGGCACCACAGTCCCATGGGAGACCTCAGGCAGTTGCTTGAGCCAGAGCCTGCCCTTGCTGTGGCTGAAGTGGATGCTGCAGGTCCTATTCATGCCTTTTGGGAGGCAAGATAGGATGGCAAGGTTGTTGTCTAGCTTGGGAGGCCCGCTGTCTGGGAGCCTGGTGTAGGACCAGCACATGGGGCACTGGATAGTGTCTGGCAGCTGGGACTTGACGTTGATACGGGCCAGGCACTCCAGGCAGAAGGTGTGTTGGCACTGCAGCACCTTGAGGGCACGGAAGGCATTGTTGTATTGGCTGTAGCAGATGGCACACTCCATCTCCAGGGCCAGCTCTTCCTGGGAGCCCATTGCAGCAGGTCCTTGCAGCAGTGCAAGCATTCAGGCTGACACCTTAAAATGGGCACCAAGCAGACCCTGAAAATAACAGCTGCAAGCTTAGACCCCACTTTGTGCCACAACCTGCCCCTAGCCATGGGCTTTGCAATGCGGGGGGCGGTGCAGGAGCTACTTGCAAATTCTCCCCCTGCAGGGGCTACTTGCAAAAGAGGCAATGCAAGGACAACTGCTCCAGGGAAATCTCAGCCAACATGCATGGGCAGGGTGTATGTGTGTGCGTGGGGTGGGAGGGGAGGGGGGCATAGCCTATTGAGGCAAGAGTCTGCTTTAGCTGCATCCAAAGAGCTACATCAAGGTGGTACAGCTCCTTCACACCCAGGATTTAAATTATGGGGAGCTTGGAGGGCCCCCCCCCATAAGAGATGAGAGCCCCCTCCCCCCACAGGCCAGTCAGCACCCCTTCGCCCCCACAACAGCCCAAAGCCCATGCACCACTGCACACAGCCCCCGGTCTGCCCCACACCTTTCTAAGCAGCACAGACAGCAGTGGCGGTGGCTTCTTCTAGCTGCCATTGCCACTGGTCCCAGCTTACGGTACTAGTGAGGCCCTGGGCACACAGCCCCAATCCCAGCCAATTTTTTTTGCAAGAGTTGAAGTGTAATTCAAACCCTGGTTGCACCCCTTCACAAGCCTGCAAATATTTGTATGGGCTGGTTTGGATAGGAGTGGCCCTGTCCTGGGCTGGGATTTGGACCAGTCAGCCTCCTGGGTTCCCTTCCAGGCCTACCTTTGTGGGATTCCCAGCCACAGATTCTAGCCCATGAGTTTGATCCCAAAGCAGCGAGGTCAACAAAAACTCATTGACTTTCCAGTGTTAGCAAGAGCTGCCTGGGCAGGGTCTGCAACTGACCAACTGAGACCTCTTTGTTGGGTTATTTTTAGGGCTGTGTGAAATTTTGCCAGATGTTTTGTTTCAAAGCTGTTTCAGTGCGTTTCAAGCTTGAAACAGCAAAACTGAAATGAAACAAAAGCCTTCGAAATAGCTTCCAAATGAAGCAAGGGCACTTGAGACATTTTGAAACTTTCTAAACATTTTGAGTTTTGAAGCCCAGCTTGCTTGGCTTCAGTGCCGGTCCCAGCTGGCAGCGACATCCTTCTGTCATCCGGCACGCAGATCGGGGCACTGCACCCCCTGGCAGGAGTCTGGCACAGCCCCACAGCCCTCCTGGGGGTGCAGGTCCCCAGATCTGCGTGCTGGATGACAGGAGGTTGTCGCTGCCGGCAAGTGTCACAAGTTTTGCTTTGAACAGTTTGAGGTGCAGTTTCCCAGAAACCTCTTCACCTATCTCCTTGAAACTTGGAAGGCTTCATGCCCCCAGAAGGGGCTACCATCTCTGCAAGTTTCATTTGAATCAGGAAAAAAACAACAAAGTTTTAGGCATTTTCATGCCTCCCCATTATATCCTATGGGCAAAACATCGAAACAGCTTTGAAATAGCAAAACAGTTTAGACGAGACGAAACAGAACAGTGCTTTCAAAATGAAATGAAACTCAAAACGAAACACTGTCCCATCAAAATGGCAAAATGGAAGTTGAAATGAAACTGCTGTTTTGCCCTAGTTATTTTTTATTGATTACCTCTTGCCCTCTCCCCAGTACCTGCTGTGGTCTCTGCTACCCCCTCCCTGGCTGGGGAATACTTCCACTCATACTCATAGGAGAATATTGGCAGACAGCAGTTTCTACAGCCCTAGGAGAAAAATTGAATTGAATGTGACCCACTGAACCTATTTCAGCCTTATTTGAAACCCATTGAACCTATTTCAGCCTTACTATCTCTTGTCTTGACTGTATACAGTCAGGTAGGATAGAGCAGTGGATATATCTAGGAATTATGTGTAATAATTATCAAGAGCTCTTCCTGCTCATGATGCCTTAAATTTACAAGGATGCATTTAATTTCACATGATTTGATGGCAGGAGTCATCCAGTTCATGGACAGCACCTACTATACTGGGGTTCTCACCCATGACTGGGGTTCAAATTAATACAAATTAATAAATATCATACAGGAGTGGGTTTTATGGAACGTACTGTTTGCTTCTACTGCTTAATTTTGCCCAGGCAGGCTGCATAGCACACACTGTGTTGTGGTGGCAGGACAGGCTCAAGGCTGTAGCTACAGATTGCTAATGGCATTTAGGACACCGGTGCAGGTTTTCTGATGACCGCTGAAGCACATTGTGTGGTGGATCATGTTAAAAACGCTGTACGAGACAATATTTAGAGGGAAAAGCTAATTAAGTATTATGGTGACAACTGCATGCGTCCCTCTAACCTGTCCGAGTTCAGTTCATGGACTTGATGTCAGTGAACTGAATAAGCCTCAACAGCCTCCTCTTTCTTGCTCAGTGTCTGTTTGTCCCTTGATTTAGCTCTAGAAAGCAAAGAGAATTGTTCACATCTTACATGAGCGAGGCCCAGATGATGCACAATCTAGCAGAGGTTCCTCATGCTGGGGAAAGAGAAGAAATCCAGGCTTATCTGCTTCCTTTTAACTTGCTGAAATCAGCAGCCTTCAGCGAGAGAAAAACTGGTTTGCCAGGGAGGGGAAAGCTTTGCTGTAGGAAGTAAGGCATGCAAAGCAGCCCATTTACATGGGCTACCCACATTGGCACAGCTGGCGGAGATGACAGGTTAAAGCTGCACGGTACATTGTGAACCCATAGATCTGAGGGAAGCTCTAACCACAAGTGAGGGGAGTGGGGGGACATGACCTCCATCATGGCAGGGGTGCGGAGGAAGCATTCGCTTGGTTCTTTCTGTAGGCATTGGCTAATAGTCTTAAACATGCAGCTAAACCGGTGGGGGGGGGGAAATGTGGCCCACCAGACCATCCTATCCGGCCCACAGGGCCTCTAAAAAATTCAGAAAATTAATATTTATCTGCCCCTGGCTGCCTGTCATGCAGCCCTCAATGGCTAGCCAAAAATCAGTAAGCGGCTCTCTGCCCAAAATAATTGCCGGCCCCTGAGTTAAACAGACGCCATAGCAGGTGGCAAAGGTCACTGAGTGATGGCACAAACAATCCAGGCAGAAGCACTCTGCCCATTGCTGAGATACGGCTGCCTCTACAGGGAAACAGCTGTTCATGGCAGGAGAGGAACATTGTCCAGATTGCAAGGGGAGGTTCAACCCTGATGTGCATGGCTGGAGTGTCCAGCTATCACACAAAGGATAAGGGAGCGTCAATGGGGACAACTGCTTTTGGCCTGTGTTGTTTCTGATGTAGAGCATAGCACCCCCAAGGTACTGTTCCCCTCACACCCTGGTGGCTCAAAAGCTACTGTAAGAAGTCTTGCCTAACAAGCCAACACAGTGCATGGAGGATCCCACAGCAGTGGTGACCCTGCTTAGCTCCTGGTTTTAGTCTGAGGCAGAAAGCAAAGGAGAAATAATATGGTTCATTTTCATCCAGGGAGAAGGTTAATAGTGGGGGACCTCTGGGTTCTGTCATAGGCCCCAAGGTATTGAATATATTTATGAATAATCTGGGGAAGAAGGTGAATAATACTTAAGCAAAGTAGCAGCTGATACTAAAATCAAGTCAGATGTTTTTCACCTGGGCCACATAATGCAATGGACTAAATCAGCAGTTCTCTTGGTATTTGTTACAGATTTATTAGACATAATGAAATCCAAGCAGGCTGCCAGCTTCCAGTGCTGAGATAGTTCTCAACTCTCTGGACCACTTCCTTGAATTCTCTACTTCCCAGACTTTGGATAGATGCAACTTCCCCAGCCATCTCCACTTGAGACGAGTTAGATGATTCAGTTATGTTTGCCTTGTCCCCTACTGTGTATGTCTGATAGCTGTTAACTCTGACCCAGCATCCACTATTCCCATGTATGGTATTTCACAGCTCATACCATATATTCAATACCAGACTTAATCATTCTTTATTTCATAGTTTCATAGTTAGTATGGTCGGAAGGGACCTGAGCAGATCATAAAGTCCGACCCCCTGCCATGGCAGGAAAGAGTACTGGGGTCAAATGACCCCGGCTAGGTGTTTGTCTAGTCTTGTCTTAAAGACCCCCAGCGTAGGAGCACCACTTCTCTTGGAAGTTGGGTCCAGATCCTAGCCTCCCTGACAGTGAAGTAGCGCCTCCTGATGTCTAGCCTGAATCTACCCTCTGCCAGCTTGGGACCTTTACTTCTAGTCACTCCTGGCAGTGCTTGGGGAAACAGGGACTCTCCCAATGCCTGCTGGTCCCCTCTGACTATTTTGTAACAGGCCACAAGATCCACCCTCAGCCTTCTCTTGTGGAGGCTGGACAGGTTCAGGTCCCGTAGCCTCTCCTCATAGGGCCTGCCCTGCTGCCCCTGATCATACAAGCGGCCTCCTCTGGACCCTCTCCATGCTGTCCACATCCCTCTTGACGTGCGGCGCCCAGAACTGGACACAGTACTCCAGCTGCAGCCTGACCAGTGTCGCACAGAGGGGGAGGACCACCTCCCTGGACCTGCTCGAGATGCATCTGTGGATGCATGACAAGGTGCGGCTGGCCTTCCTGACTGCGTCCCCACACTGCCGGCCCATGTTCATCTTGG
>NW_017728925.1:2241283-2245402 GCF_001723895.1 Crocodylus porosus
CTGGTCGTAGAAGGCCACCAGGTTGGTCTGACAGGACCTGCCGCTAATGAACCCGTGTTGGTTGCCCCTGAGCATAACCTCCCCCACTGGTCCCTCGTGGACATGTGCCAGGATAATTCTCTCAAAAAGCTTCCCCAGGATCGAGGTAACTGCCCAGCCCTAAAAGAATTGTATGTCCAAGCCTTGCACCTCCTTTTCATGCCTACAATTCCTCTAGTGGGTGAGGGGCTCCCACACAGCATTCTGCCTTGGCCCACCTTATGTCTCAACAATTCTTTCTGGGCCAGTCTTTTCATAACCCTAGTACTTACTTGAACTGCTTCCCTGATCTTTGCATGACTGCCAATATCTATTATTGTATGAACTGATTCATCACCTCTTTTAATAACCAGAAAAATTAACCAGATCCCAATCCCTTTCCTCATTATATGTACTAGAGACAGAGCTGTACTTACAAGGATCACAGAATCATATAAAATGAGGGTTGGAAGGGACCTCAGGAAGTCAAAGTAGGTCCATGCCCAGCTATATCATCCCATCCAAGACTTTGTATAGCCAGGTCTTAAAAATCTCTGAAGATGAAGAATACTGCACTTCTCTGAGTAGCCTGTCCCAGTGCTTCACTACCCTCCTAGTAAGAAAGTTTTCCCTAGTATCTCACTCATCAAAAGTCTATCCAGGTCCCAAGCTAAGGCAGATCTAACCTGCTTTAAGTGCATTTGACCGCTTGCCTTTACCTTGTGGAAGTGCCCATGGCTATTAAAGTGCCAGCAAAGATACTGTGTGTTCAATCCCTACCCTCCTGTAAAATTAGTGTCAAGATGGATTTAAAGTACGCAGGGGTTGGAAAAACCCATCACAACAGTTAGGTTCTTTCTTTCTCAGTGGCAGTGCCCTCCTCTTCTGGCGCATTGCTGTGGGGATAGACTGACTTTCTGGAGTAAACTCTAGAGCCTCTCTGGCTGTCTTTTGCCTCCTTTCACTCATCCTGGTCTGTAAGTCCCAGGACAGCTAAGCATCTACAAATTGATCCATTGCCACTTTATCCTGGTAGTTTTCACTGGTATCAGGTATGCCAGGAACCCAAATTTCCACTGATCCAATGCCAGTTCAGACAGGGTTTCTTTTTTTCCTCCCCTCTTTGATCTGTCCAGCTCAGCTTGGATAGGTGGCTGGCTCCAAATCATGTCTAGGGTTTGTATCAGGATAAGTCTTCTTTTCAGGGAGAATTTCGGAAGCATCAATAGAGCTGAGCCACTCCAGTTAGTCGCTAGGAGCCCTGTTCCTCACCTTCCTCTGAGCCATTCATGGGCTATAAGGTTGAACTGAGCCAAATAAGTCTCCCAGGGAGTTTTTTCCCTTCCAAGATAGTGAGGTTTTGTATTATGTAGAGTTGGACCCAACCGTTTCCCTCTGGACCTCTGTGGATTACAAATGTGGTAGGAAAATGTTGCCAATATCTTCTTCTTGCCCAAATTCTCTGTCTGATCCCATTCCTCATCCAGGTAGTGATTTTCTAGCTCCTTGACTTCTTGCTGCAACTAATCTCTGTTAGTAAATTCCAAAGTTTCCACAACTCTCCTGGGCCCTTCCAATCCATGGAAACCCCTGCGGTATGTGGCAGCTAGGGTACAGTCACCTCATTTGTACACCTAACCATTCCTGATTGGGAATGTTGCAGTAGGGTTTCCCAGTCTGCCTGGTGTCTTCATAGTTGTCACTGCAGCACAGATCTCATCTTTGTCTACAAATCAACTCTGAGCCCCTTCTGAGAAACCTTCTCTTTCCTTTTGCGAGCTTCTCGCTGAGACCGTGTTCATTTGTATACTATTGTCTATCAGTTCAAGCCAGATACAGGCTCCTACAAACACTTCCCTCTACTGCTGGCAAGAAACTTGCTACTCCTAAATCATTATTGTCAGGATTTAATTGGTCTTTTCTGTCACAGGTATCCTTGATGCTCTTTCTTTAGCCTTAGCTGATGCCCAACTCTCACCCAACCATTATTCACAAGTGTAAAGGTGCTGAAGGGTTTCCTTAGAGCTTGCAAGCTCAGTCAAGGTGTTTGCACTCTTGGGACAAGGATGTGCAGCAGGCTGTGCACACAGGGTCCACGCACATGCTTGGACAGCTGGAACCCCAGGGCAGGAAGCCAGGTAAAAACCAGGGGAGACCAGCTGGGGAGAGGTGAGCTGAAGCTGTGATGAGAAGGGCTGGCAGAAGAATTGCGACTGAGCTGCTACTGAGGGCAGAGGAGCCACCAGCTAAGGAGTACCCAGGATTGCCTGGTAATTTTTACCAAAGGAGCAGGGGTTGTGCAAACGGGTTTCCCTCCACAGTCTTAAGATCCTTGAGTGCAGGGAGTCACTGGGGGTGTTGCATGGACAGGGGCTGCTCGAGGAGGTTTTCTGGGAGAGCTGGAGCAAGCAGCAGGGAATTGCAGCTGTCTGGGAGCTCCAGCAGAGACCTCAACACAGTACAGCTGGGAAGGGGCGCTCCAGGTGCCAAACACAGGGAAGCTGCCCTGGGAAGTATGCGGGGAATGGCGTGATTGATTGCAGGCACCTAGAAAATACTGGAAAAGGGAAGAAACCTTGGTCTCCAGAGCAGTCACACCCAAGGTCCTGACAGGTACCCCCATCTTCTGTCCTGGTGACAGCATTGCCACCCCTCTTCTGAGGCAGAGCAAGCACCGCTCCTCAGGGCTCCACCGCAGCCACACCACAGTGGGCTACTTTGCTGCAGGCAGAGTGATTTTGTGGAGACCTGGCTGATTAAGCATATATACTTGTTATATGTTGCCTGAGTGTTAAAGTTGATAACATAATTGCTTTTGTTATATGATAAGTATTTGCTGGTATATTATTATTACACTGCTCTATGCTGATTATTATTGAGCTCATTGAAAATATTTGTTTGTTATTTATGGGATAATTTGTCAGTCTCTCAGTTATTATTGTAAATAATAAATTTATTGTAAATAGTTATTTAGTGTGTGGTCTGGTGTGGGGAGGACCACGGGACAGCACTCCAGTGTGTGGTGCTCCCAGGCTGTAGATGAAGTGGGAGTAGACCAAGACTTACTGGCACCCCAGGATCCCAAAAATTTGGATATGGCTGTGAGCAGTGCCGCTGCCAGGGTTACACAAGCAAGGAAACAATTCAGAGATGGACGTTCCCTGAACATACCTTGCTGCCTCAATCATTTGTTATTGGTGATACTGTAATTCTGAATATCACTGCAGTAAATCTGTAGCTTTTCTTCTTCTGCACTGCCCTGCAGTATTTGGGGAGCATTTGTACTCAGCAAGTTTTTTATCTAGTACGGGGGTCATGATCCTGATGCAGCTCTGAGGACAATTGACTGGGTGCAGCTTTCAGCTCAAACAGGGTGAATTTTTCACCTGCCATTCAATTTTCTGTCTGGTAGATCCATTGGTCTCTTAAGTTCTTTGCTCACGCTAGAGACTTGGTGTGCCACAAATGATTATTAAAGAACCCAGACTTGTAGCAGATGATAATGTTTAATTGGCTCAGTGAGCTGTGGAAGGCATAGAAATGGGGAATGCTTGGTATTAAAAGCTGGGCTAAGAATGATTTCATCCCTGTGCTGGAGTCTTGCACCATCACTGTTCCCTGCAACGCTAAAAATACACCAAAGTCTGAGGGAAATCCAGATTCAGAAAAGAGCAGCACAGCCAGAATAGACGTCCTGTGCTTCAGCCGCCTGCTTTATATCTACATCGAGGATCATTACAGAGGGCTCCCAGGGTTCGGAAGATCCTGTCACTAGCTCGGTGCCTAGACACTCGTGTAACTGTCATCATAGGGAGTCTTCAAGACAAGCAGAGACTGGTGACTGGCAGTATGTTGAGAAGTAGTTAGCCATGTTAGTTTGAAAGCAGAGTAGATACACACTTTGTAGACTAACTAGGGTATATACAGAGCACAAGCTTTTGTGACCTCAAGTTCACTTTATCAGATGCTGTGAAAAGACACTTCTCTATATACACTGCTCTATGCTGTCCTTCCACAGATTTCATAGATTTCATAGATTTCATAGACATCAGGGCTGGAAGGGACCTCGGGAGATCATCGAGTCCAGCCCCCTGCCCAAAG
>NW_017728925.1:2245743-2280601 GCF_001723895.1 Crocodylus porosus
CAGCATCGCATTGCAGGCTCATGTTCATCTTGTGGTCAATGATGACCCCCAAGTCTTTTTCTTCTGTAGTGCTAACCAACGTAGCACTACAGCATCTGATGAAGTGAACCTCTGTTCATAAAAGCTTGTGCTCCATATGGATCTTAGTTAGTCTATAAGGTGCATATTTACTGCACCTTCTGGCAATACATGTCCAAGAGCCTGAGATGTATGCAGAGGCTAAGGGGGAGTATCCAAGCAAGCTTCAGCCAGGATGTGTCATGTATATGGAGTTCTAATTTTTTTTGATCACGCGCTGACTGCTCCAGTTGCAGCAAGGGCAGCAGCCGCCCTATCTTTTATAAGGTTCAGACTCAGACCCAGCTGTCATGTCCTGGGTAGGAGAGAACAGCTCGTGGAGTCTGAAAGCAGCAGTCATTAGTGCCCTGTGTTGTCACACTAGCAGGCAGATCACTGCAGACTCTGCCACTGGCAGGGCAGGATACTAATGGCCTTCTAATTAGCACAGACCCATCTGTCTTCCCAATTGCACTGACGTGGGACCCCCTCCCTGGTCAGCAGGATAAGCAGTGAGCGGGGGGGGGGGGGCTGGGCTATCAGAACTGACTGGTCTCTTTTCATCTCTTCCTGCTCTTGTTTGGTTTTGCTTTTTCTTTCACTCAGGGCCTACAATGAAGTAGTCTCCTTGCACCTTGCTCACGGTCTAGTCCCTGAAACGTCTTCAGGTGGCCACCAAGGCCTGGGACACCCTCCTTTCCCATTTCTGCTGCCTGCCACACCTTTTAGGGGCCTTGCCCATGGGTTGGCAACAGCTTGGCTTGTCCCTGGGTATATTGTTGACTGTGACAACAAGGTCTCTCATGTTTGTGCCGCATGGCCCAGTGCCACAAAAAGGATGGGAAAGCTTTAGCAGCCTGAGTTGGGGCCATGTAGTGCTGACTAGCTTGTCTGAAGGGAGCTGTGTGCCCACCCCGATCGAGGGACTCCCGAGCTGGAGTGTGCCCGCCCCAGCTGAGGGAGTTTCCAGAGCTGACTGAGAGAAGAGCAGGTTATCTCCTCTGTGTGCTAGTAAGCAAGCTGGCTGTGCGTGCACCGAGCCAGAGTTGCTATGTCAGGAGGGAGGGACTTAATTGACCCTGGCTCGGAGAAAGTTAGAGCTAAATGTCGGTTACTAGGCAAAGAAACTCACAACAGGCTGGCCCTGCAGACGGAGCAGCGCTGGACTCCTGCTCACCGGGCCGCCTGGGCTGAGGAAGGAACGTGAGCCGGGCAGTGCCCCAACCGAGGAGATGCAGCAGCAACAGGCAAGGTGGGACAAGGGGCAGGGAGAGCTGCTCTCCCTGCTGGGATTTCTGATTGCACTTGCTAAACCCTGCTTCCCAGGGAGGTGCCCCTCAGCCTAAGCAACCTGGGATGTTGCTACTGCTGCTGCAAAGGGCTGTGGACAGGCTCTGGACAGGGCCAGAGGGCTCAGACCCCAACCCAGATGGAGCCAGGGGAGCCTCAACAGCCCATTCCTGAGTGCCCCATCTGCTACGTCCCCTACGACAACATTTTCCAGACGCCCTTGCTCCTGCCGTGTTCCCACACCTTCTGCCTGGAGTGCCTCTCCAGGTTGTGTGTCTTCCTGAAACAATCCCAGGCACTCCAGTGCCCTCTCTGCAGAGCCAGCGTGTCCATCCCCCACGGAGGGGTCCCCAACCTCCTGCCAAACATGGCTGTCATCACCCAGTTCCCTCCGTGGATGCAGACACTGCAGGAGGTCTGGCTGGATGGATACAAGCTCTGCTGCATCCAAAAGCCTCTGCCAAGTGGTCAAGTCAGTGCCAGCGAAGAAGACCCTGAGATGCTGATTACAGTGGAGCTGCTGCCCAACCCGGCTCCTCGAGATACCCACTTGGCAGACTTAATCCACGTCCACCGTCCCCTCCCTCTGTCCATGTGCAGACAGCTGTGCCATGCCCTGTGGGAGTATCGCATCAGGGTGTTTTGGGTCACAGTCCTGCTGGGCGTACTGACCGTTTTACTCATGTCACTGATTTACAAGTGACCGGACCCCTCGCACGGCAATGCCAAGCTGGGACCCAGCTGACAGAGCAGGCCCAGAGCAGCAGTCTCAGCAACGGGTGGAGCATCTAGCCATCCAACAGCCTCTGCTCATTCACAACATGGTGGGCTTGCCACCCCGCTCCCCTAGAAGAGACTGGGGCAAGGACCTCAAGCAATCTGATGACTGGATTTATTACTGGAATCACCTGGAAAGGGAATACGAGAAATTGGAGCCTCTCTGTTTCTGGGCTACAACTACTGGAGTAGCGCAGGCCTTGGCCACTTTGCTGGGCAGAAGGGTACTGCAGTCCCAGTGCTGGGTAGGTTTCCACATCCAGGGTTAGTCAGTCAGTCTGATGGTACGGAAGCCAAGGATGCTGCTTTTGTTTTGCCCAGGTCTTAGTTTGGTTCCAATGTGCTTCTGAGTTGCAGGCACTACAGGATCTTGGCTTTGGTGAATGAAGATACTTTCAGCATTTGAACAACATTTCCTCCAGAGAAGTACCATATTTATACACATGCACCCTTTCCCCCGCAAAATAGTGAACAAAAACCGAGGAGGTACATCTTCAGTGAGAACTTATTTCTGAGCAGTTTGATTAAAAGTATGTTTTGGTGTGTTCGTAGGTGAACTGATGTCATTACTTCACACGGGCTTACTGCCATTTCAGATTGTGAGCCCATGCTGACTGAATCAGTCTGGTAGCATATGTGAATACATGTGGTCATGAGTGGAACAACAGTTTTCTTTATTTTATAACTTGTTATATTAAATAACTTATGTTCAAGGAACAATCTTTTTTCTTCTTCATTCTGCTGCCTTCCCAGAACAACATGCACATCTTATTCAGGGGTGTGTGAATAAATATGGTATTACCCCAAAGCCTGAGCACTATTAGGAAGAGTTAGGGCATGGGCTGATTCCAGACTTCTGGATTCAGGGGAACTTCCTGAACAGAACTTTCTAATCCACGCTGGGAAAGGAAGGGGGACAAAAGCACACAGGCCCGTAGCAGGTAGGGGAAGAAAGTGGGTTTAGAAACATATGACATCAGCTGCCCAATGCACCAGATGCAGAGGGTTGTTAGAGGGCATGGATAGCGACGCCATCTTGCCACGTCTTGCTCCTGGCCTCACAACACTGCCCAGATGCTGAAAACCTGCACAAGAGGCATCAAGTAAGAGGATACAGCAATTTCCCATGCAGTGGGATTTGTACAGTGTGGGCCTTACACTTCCTCCCTCCCACCCCCCAATATACAGTAGTTGTTTTGTTTAGCTGGGGCAGACTCTTGGCACCAATAGGGAGGTTGTTCACTAAGGAACAGCCTTATCCATGCTGCAGTTTTGTTGGGCTAAAAGGCAGGAGAGAAAGCTGGTGTAGAGAGGTATCATCAGCCTCTGGTGGGAGACCAAGGAAGCCCAGCCCGTATAGTAATGTCAAGGTCAAAGTCTCCTGGAGCTTCAAGACCAGGATTTCCTCTGCTCCTTATGTTGAGGCTGAGGGAGAAGCACAGCCTTGCCATGGGCCTCATATTTCTCATGAAACCATCTGGGCTTACTTCTCACTGCCACAGCCTCTTTCTACCATGCCTAGCACTGAAAGCATTGCTTCTGGGCAGCTCCTCTCCTGCCAGCTCGCAGACTGACCAGGGAGCTTGGCTGTGTTTCACTTGGCACAGACAGCAGACACTCTCCCTCTCCCACGTGTCCTATGTTTGGAGCAACGGGATCCCAGCCCCGGATGACTGCGATGAGTTCTAAAACCTAGAAGCTTTCTGCAAAATAACAGCACAGTGAGAAACGTGACTCAGTCACAGCCTCACAACTCCAGTCATCAATACTAGAACTGGGGCTATGCCCCAATGAAGAGAAAACATAAGGGAAGGCAGAAAGAAGGGCCCTGAGAGGGCACCAAACTAGCATTCAAGAGAGCTGGGCTCTGTTTGCATCTCTGACTGGTTGACCATGGCTAAGTCACTTCACTGTGCCTTAGTTGCCCCATCTATGTAAAAGAGACAATAGTGCCCTCCAGTCTGAGTTCTGCAGTTAAAAAGGACTATAATTTATCATCTGTATAGCAGGAGTATGTAGAAACTCCAGTCAAACCATGACGCACCTTGCTGGATACTGCACAGTTCCACCTCTGTATACTACCCAGAATATAGAGATGAAGCTTCTCCCCCAAGGAGTTTACAATGCAAGACAGGGAACAGTAACTTGGCAGCTAAAGGAGAACTAGATGTATTTGTTTTTCCGCCAATGTACAAACTTTTCTCCCCCCTACCAGCTGCTAGACCACCAGCCCCCCACAGAGATGTTCCTGCTACTATGGGAAAGCTGCAATGCATATGAGGAGCTGTGGGGCCATGGGACTCGCCTTCATGTTCTTTTCTACCAGGTGACGCCTGGTTCTGACTACTTGCAGAATGCTTGTGTTGTGGTTTTATAAAATAGTAAGTGTGTGCATGTAACTGTTGAAAGGGAACTGTCCTTCCTTGCACTAGTGGTCTCATTGGCTGTAGTGCCTGAGTGGCAAAATGCATCACCCCATTAGAAAGCTAGGAAACAGCGTAAAGAAGTCAGTTCAGCTTAGAAATACAACACAAGGGGTGCATTAACACATGAAATTAATGGGACACAATAAAATTCAGAGCAGCTTGAGACAGAGTCAGCTGCTCCCAGATGCAACATCTACATATGCGCCCAGGACAGCAACAATTTGAGCTGGGGCAGAGTAGCCCTGGGCTGGCAGGGAGCATGGAGGGTTATAGAATCATAGAAAACCAGGGTTGGAAGGGACCTCAGGAGGTCATCTAGTCCGACCCTCTGCTCAAAGCAGCACCATCCCCAACTAGACCGTCCCAGCCAAGGCTTTGTCTAGCTGAGTCTCAGAAACCTCCAAGGGTGGAGAGTCCACCACTTCTCTGGGTATGCTGTTCTAGTGTTTTACTACCCTTCTAGTGAGAACATTCTTCCTAATATCTAACCTAAACTTCCCTTGCTGAAACTTGAGCCTTGTTCTGTCTTCTGCCACCACTGAGAACAGTCTAGCTGCATCCTCTTTGGAACTCCCCTCCAGTTAGTTTAAGGCTGGTATTAAATCTCCTCTCGGTCTTCTCTTCCCTAGACTAACTTCTCTTCCCTGGTACTAACTAACTACCAGTTCCCTCTTCTCATAAGTCATGTTCTCCAGCCCCTCATCATTTCTGTTGCCCTCCACTGGACTCTTCAATTTGTCTACATCTTTTCTGCAGTGGGGGGCCCAAAACTGGACACAGTATTCCAGATGTGACCTCACCAGTCCTGAATAGTGCGAAATAATCACTTCCCTTGACCTGTTGGCAACACACTTACCAATGAACCCAAGTATGCCATTAGCCTTTTCTACAACAAGGGCACACTGCTGGCTCCTATTCAGCTTATTGTCCACTGTAATGCCCAAGTCCATTTCGGCAGACCTGCTGCTTAGCCAGTCAGTCCCCAGCCTGTACTGGTGCCTGGGATTGTTCCACCCTAAGTGCATTTGTCTTTGCTGAGCCTCATGAATTTTCATTTGGCCCAATCCTCAATTTGTCTGGGTCACTTCTGAATCCTAGCCCTACCCGCCAGTGTATCCGCTACTTTCCCCAGCTTGGTGTCATCTGCAAGCTTGCTGAGGGTGCGCTCTGCCATCTTCCAGGTCGCTGATGAAAGTATTGAACAAACCTGGTTCCAGGATTGATTCTGGGGCACTACACTTGAGACTGGCTTCCAGCTAGACACTGAGCCATTGATTACTACTCTCTGAGCCCAATGCTTCAGCCAGTTTTCTATCCCCCTTACAGTCCATTCATCCAGCCAGCCCGTACTTCCTTAGTTTGCCTGTGAGAATGTTGTGGGAAACCATATCACAAGCCTTGCTAAAATCAAGACATATCACATCCACTGGTCTCCTTACACCCACAGAGCTAGTCATCTCATCACAGAAGGCAATCAGGTTGGTCAGGCATGACTTGCTGACTGTTCCTAATCACCACCTTCTCCTCCAAGTGCATATAAATGGATTCCTTGAGGATCTGCTCTATGATTTTTCCAGGGCCTGAGGTGAAGCTGATTGGTCTGTAGTTCCCTGCATCCTTTTTCCCCTTTCTTAAATGTGGGCACTATTTTTGCCCTTTTCTAATCATCCAGGACATCTGATTGACATGAGTTTTCAAAGATGATGGCCAGTGGTTCTGCAATCACATCAGCCAACTCTCTCAGCACCCTTGGGTGCATCCTATCTGGCTCCATGGATTTGTATATGTCCAGCTTTTCTAAATAGTCCCTAACTTGTTCTTTCACCACTGTTGGATGTTCACCTCCTCCCCAAACTGTGCTGCTAGGCGCAGTAATCTGGGAGCTGACCTTGCCTGTGAAAACTGAGTTGAAAAAAGCATGGAGTACTTCAACCTTTTCTGCATCCTCTATCACTAGGTTGCTTCCTCCATTCAATAAGGGACTCATACTTTCCCTGATCTTCTTGTTACCCTTCACATCCCTTGCTAGCTGCAACTCCAATTACGCTTTGGCCTTCGTGACTTCATCCCTACATGCCTGAGCAATAATTTTGTATTCATCCCAAATTGCTTGTCCAAGTTTCCACTTCTTATAAGCTTCCTTTTTGTGACTTAGTGTACTGAAGAGTTCCCTACTAAGCCAAGCTGGTCTTCTGCCATACTTGCTAGTCTTCCTGTGTGTCAGGATGATTTGTTCCTGCACTTCAGTAAGGCTTCTGTAAAGTACAGCCAGCTCTCCTGGACTTCTCCCCCCTGAGACTGGCTTCCCAGGGGATCCTACCCATCAGTTTCCTGAGCAAGTCAAAGTCTGCTTTTCTGAAGTCCAGGGTCCTTACTCTGCTGCTCTCCATCCTTCCTTTCCTTAGGGTCCTGAACTCAAATCATCTCGTGATCACTAATACCCAAGTTGCCATCTACCAGTACATTCCCCAACAATTCTTTATTGTTTGTGAGCAGCAGGTCAAGAAGGGTACGGACCCTAGTTGGCCGATCCAGCACTTGCACCAGGAAATTGTCCCAACACTCTCCAAAAATTTCCTAGATTGCCTGTGCACTGCTGTAATGCCCTCCCAGCAGACACCAGGGTGACTGAAGTCTCCCATGAGAACCAGGGCTTGTGATTGGGAAACTTCTGCTAGCTGTTTGAAGAAAGCCTCATCCATCACTTCCCCTGGGTCTGGTGGTCTATAGCACACACTTATCACGACATCACCCTTGTTGCTTTCCTCTAGCCTGATGCCAGAAACTTTCCAGAGGCCTGTCTCCAGTTTCATACTGGAGCCTCAAGCAATCATACAGCTTATGCAGGGGGTCAGACTCGATCTATTGAGGTCCCTTCCGACCCTAGCATCTATGAATCTCTTTTACATACATTGCAACTCTCCTCCTCTTCTCCCCTGCCTCCTTCCTTCCTGAACAGTTTATACCCATCCGTGACAGTGCTCCAATCATGCGAGCTCCCACTAAGGCTCTGTTATTCCAGTCACATCATGGTGCCATGACTGTGCAAGGACTTCCAGTTCTTCCTGCTTGTTTCCGTGCGTTTGTGTCCAGGCACCTGAGGTAACTAGTCGATTGCCCTGATTTCGCAGGAAGAACAAGAACACCGCCCCTGTTATCCCCTCCTGCTTGCGCTTCCTCCAGGTCACCGACTTCCCCATTCACCTCTGTGCTTTGGTCTCCATCTCCCAGCAAACGTAGCTTAAAGCCCTCCTCACTAGGTTAGCGAGCCTGTCTGTGAAGATGTTCTTCCCTCTCTTCATCAGATGGATCCCATCTTTTCCTAGCCTTCTTCTTGGAATATCATCCCGTGGTCAAGGAAGTCAAAGCCCTGCTGGCGACACCACCTGGATAGCCAGGCATTAATCTAAAGGATGCACCTGGGCTTCAGGTGGCGGCTTTGTGTGGTGGAGAGGCAGGCTGGGTGCAGGTGGAGAGGCAGGCTGGGTGCAGGACCTGCGGAGCTGTGTGGCTAGCCAGCAGGCAGCCCCCACACTTTAGCACCCTGATGCCCCAGGCAACCCATCACTATCTACATCGATGTGGATGTTATTGCAGTTACTTTCTCTGCCGCAAGATAGTACTTATCTTACGGTGGAGTTAATTAGTTTACTGCATCCTAATACTTGCATATGTGTAGATAGTGATGCTTTACTGCAGAGCTAATTAGTCTACTCTGGAGTATAGCCCACGTGAATGTACCCAAGCAGTATTTCTGCTTGTGAGAAGCACCAGGCTGGCTGCCCTGTCCAGAGGCCTTCTGCTGTGTGCAAACAAGGGTGCTCCATACTGGAAAAGTTCCAGCAGCCTCTATCTGCTTTAGGCTAGAGGTGTGGCATGAGCGAATGATCTCCCTTAGAAAGAGAGTCATGGCTCTCATGTTTATTACTGGTAGGTAGTGGTCTCATAACAGCCAGCATTTCATAGTTTCTAGGGTCGGAAGGGACCTGAGCAGATCATCTAGTCCAACATCATTTGCCAGAGTTCCTGTGCTTATTTCTGATCTTTACTAGAGGCAGAATAGTGGTCCATTGCCAGAACACTCCATCCTGAATGGCAACTATGAGAGTCATATTCATACTATGGACACTAACAATGGCATATGGGCACGGAAAAGCTACCAGCTGGTTGGGACAGTGGCTCTTCCATGCCAGGTCAGCTTTGGAATGAGTAACTCAGAGGCTCCAAAGGCATTTCCAGGAGCTGTAGCTGAGTATCCTCGTTGAGTGTCTTGGAAGATGTCACTTCCATTGATGGAGATAGGAGAACAATTTTTATGGAAGATGGCAAGTAGCTGTTGGAGATGATATCTGATTTCAAGACGCATTAGGCAAAGGGAGAGCAGCAGACAGGGGTAGTGAGAGGAGGTGCTGTTTTACCAGAGAGCTGGGGAATGGCTGGAGAATGCCACAGCAAATCACTCTCGTCAACCGGCTTCATCTAACGGGGGCTTCTGAACTTGTCATCCATGGTCTTGTAGCCCAATTCACATGGAGCAGAGAGAATGAGCCAAAGCTCTCACCAGCAGGAGAAGGGGACAGACTGAGCACTGATGTCCACAGCCTTGTTGGCTAGTGGCAGCTCAGCAGAAAATGCTTCACTATTGGAAAAATACCCAGTGCTGGCAAAGCAGGCTGTGTGTCTGGCATCAGTCCCTTCCACCTGGAGATTAAGTCTACATCAGCATCACATGCACTTTTTAAAGGGTAGGGCTTTCCAAGACAGGATTGTTATTCAATACACAAAGGTGAAGAACTTGTGTGCTCAATTTTATTTGCTCCAGCCCAGGAATATAACGTGGGCCATAAACTAGGTCATCTATAAAATACATTCCAGTTGTATTTGCAGTACAAAAAAGTGCCACCTGATCCTTTCAGTAAGTTACATTCATACAAGTCAACAACTAAATTGGTTCAAAGGAGATTAACAGGCACCACATCTGAGCCCCACCACCTGTTACTGTAATGTAAATGAGCATCACAAGAAACCACACAGTGAAATATTCTACTGGGGGGTGTTACATGTTCAACTTAATGCTTACTTAGTGCAGTTAGAATGCAGGCAAATGAATGTTAAAGCAGTTTAGTACATGTTAAGTACCATCATGGCATTGCAAAATTGGTCCCTTTCAGGAGATTATCTAACCTAATAAGTTTGATACATCACAGCATGCCAATGATTTGCAACTGTTGCAAGTGAATGTGCCTCTATGTCCCTAAAGTCATCTAGAAAAAGACAGAGACCAAGTATGCTAGTTTTTTCCTTTTACAAACTGGTGTCAGAACAGGTTTTAGTAGTACATCTACAGCATCCCTAAGAACTACACCAAATGAAGAGGACAGTTTAAACCTGAGTGGAACATACATAGTAATTCAGAGCATATAAACAGATTTCAGACGAGTGCATGACTGGACAGAACATGTCCTTCTGGCCACCCACTGTATGTTCCCATAGATCCAATTCAACGAAGAAGCAGCTGCCAAAGCAAAGGAGATATAAAAGACCAAGAGAAGGGCGCTAAGCACACAGCTACTTTTGAACTCAGTGTAGCTATTGGGTTGGAGTCCAAAAAGATGGCACAGAAAAAAAATGTCTCTAACCCTGCAAGTTCCTGCTCTGTAGCTCCAATTCTCTCCTACTGTAAATCTGCCTGTTGTAGGATGTTACAGAAAGAAGAGGTAACACCACAGGGAAAAGTATTGCGTTTCAGTAGAGAGATACTCTGGGCTGGAAGGATAAAAAGAAACTTGATGGGATAAACCAAGAGAGAGGAAAGAACCAAGAAAAGTGTTAACATCCATCAGGACTGTTTCAAAGGTCATTGCCCAGGAAGGGTGCAAGGCAGGTGGGAGATATCTAGTTGGGTGTGGAGGAGGTGGTGGCTGAGGCAATCACAGAACATGGTAATTGCAAGAAGGCAGATACAAACCCTCTCAAGGAACATCGGGGCGGAAAGGAGAGCATTTAAAGGGCCAGTAAGAGCAACTATTGTTACAAACCTTTTCTGAAAGTACAGATTATTGGAGAAACATTTGGCTGAAATGTTATGGTCTTGATGCAGACTCTAACCTATCAAAAGTAGAGTAGTGCAGATGCCAGGGGACAGATGGCAGCATTTGTATGAAGTGCCTGTACCCTCCATCTCAGGTAGCCAGCGTTAGCTTCCACTAAATAGAGAGACTGGATCTGGGGGTGGCTGGTGAATAAGGTGCATCATGCAGGGCAGTGGTCTCCAAATTTTTTTGATCGTGCACCCCTATCAGTAAAAATTTTTGAGCACCCCCCCCAATATATTTATATTAATATAAATAGAAGTTCTAATATTTTCTTCCTGCACCCCAATGGATTGTCTTGCGTACCACGTGGGGTGTGCGCACCCCACTTTGGAGACCACTGATGTAGGGCATTAGCAGTGATGTGAAAAGCCCAAATCCCACTGAGTTGCACCCAACAGGCTGGCTTCTGAGGGGCTTTTCTTTTCACTTTCATCTTTGCTTTAGCTAACCACTGTCCCCTCTGCATCACACAGAAGGAAGTGCTGTTTTTCCCAGATTAACATGTAGAGCAATTGGCCCCTCAAACATTAGGTCTCCAATATGACCTTTCTGCACTACAACAAGCCAGAAACACTTCACTGTCCATCCCAATAACAAACAACTCCTCCAGATCACACCCCAGCTTCCAGAACAGTGTAGGGTTGCCACAAGTTAAATATGAGGGTTGTTTCCTCTACACCGCCCTGCTGCATCACTGTCAGCTTGCAGACAGCAGACATACTGATAGGATCCTTAAGGTTATTAGACACACTAGACACAGGATCCCAGTGGCACTGCAAGCAAACCTTAAACGAAGCATGTGCCTGGAGTATCATCTGGCTATTCACAAAGAACCAGGGGGTGTATAGTTTTATACAGGTCAGAGGTACCTTTCAGAAAGGCTCTTTAATTGTGCTGTAAGTGAAAAGATGTCAAATTATTACTGAGACAGAAGTGCATGGGTATTTTAACTCAGATTTCTACCAAAGAGAGGAGAAAAAATGCCACAGACAGATTTAATGGAAGACAGACATACTCTCACATTATTTGTAAATACACATATAAAACCATTATGCACAAAGCACCTATTTTCATCACAGGAAATTAAAAAAAAAAAAAGATTGGCTCAGGAATAATCTCATGTGAAAAGTGCCCTGAATCCAAAGCAGAGCCAGCAGCTCTACCTAATAACCGCAGCTACCTTGGAGTGAGCCAAAGAAATGCCCATTGCATTAGACCACTGCAGAGCACAATGCTCAGAGACTTGGCCGCAAGCATTAAGTTACTCAGGTACCAGGCCTGGGAGTCATGAAAGGGGAGGAAGCTAGTGGCAACCCCTGTAGTTAGGCTGCCCATCGCATAAGAGAGCCTAGGTTTCTTGGAAGCTTGCTCAAAACTGTTTGGAGAGCTTAGCCTCTAGGCACAAAACCAACAAAGTGGCTATATAGAGGAGGGACATCTCTAGGGGACTATTCAGGATGGAGGATGCGAAAAGTGGCACAATTTGATATGTACTCTCCTCCAATGCCACAAAGAAGGAAGACCTTCTCCTGTCATCAGCCACTGTAGTTAGCCTTTTTTGGCCAAGTGACCACAGTTCACAATCTCACCCCACATGGGTGGTATCGCTAACCACAGTTTCATAGCTAGTTGGCAGCCCTGTCAGACAGGAACATGGCAGGAGCTGTAGCAGACAAGGGATCTTTCTGTTGTTAGTGAACACGGAGACTCTGCATCTATTCCAGTTGACTACCTGGTGTCATCTACATGAGGCAGCAGCCGCCACAATGGAGAAACCTACTAGCAATTTCAGTGACTGTATGCTCAGGGTCAGCCCGATCACAATCTTTGGGGTCAGGAAGGAATTTAACTCATGGTCAGATTGGTATGGATTGTGGGGGATTTTGCCTTCCTCTATAGCAGGGGGGATGGCCTTCTGCCCAGGATCTCTTGAGAGTATATTGGGTATAATTTATAGCAGCAGGACATTGGCTGCCATGGTTCCCCTGCTTTACTTGTGGCAGGTTAGGATGCTAAGTCTATATTGTGTCAAAGCTGAGGGTAATCTTATGTAGAGTTTAGATTATGGTTTGTATGGGATGGTTTGGACAGGGGTGATCCTGCCTCAGGCAGGGGAATGGACTAGGTGACCTCTGGAGGTCTCTCCCAGCCCTACTTCTGTATGACAGAACATCTGCATGAGCTCTCCTTTCCAGAGACCAATCTGAACCTCACATTAAGCCACCAGGAATAAGTCACCAGGAAAAAGACAGCATAAGTACTTCTGAGAGCTGGTTGTCATTATACTGGGAAAACAGTCAGGCTCTGGTGCTCGGTATCATATAGGAAAAAAGGGCTGCCTTGTACCTGGCAAGCCTGGTGATCGCTGGACAGCCCAGTAGGCCTCTTTCTGCAAATCCCTGTTACCTGGAAGGTATGGGTATCTCTGAACTCTTTTCTTATAGGGTGCCCCTCATGTCACGAAAGAGGATGAAGTCCCTGTCACCAAAAATTTCTCTTCCCTACATTTAAAACATCGAGTTCATACAACACAAGTATTCTCCCCAAGCCTAAGGTTTCTGTGGCACCATATTTAGCTGCACTAAACAGTACAATGAATATGATCAATAAAAAATGGGTTGAACTTTCCTAACCCAATGCCTTGGCACTTCTCAATGCTGCATTGTTCATTCATTTAGTCAGTTACTGATACCTCCAGAAACAAGCAGCTCATTCTAAATCCTGAAGCCAGAAGGTGGTTTCCAGGTTTATACAGAGAGCTTTGCCGCTTCATAGCACAGCACTCTGCTTCTAACCTGAGAGTAACATAATAGTCCCTTTGTCCCTCAAAGGGTCAGTATGGTACACAGTATTCATACCCCAGAGTCCCTACTCTTTCACGGTACTGTGTAGTGAGCCAGACTCCAAGCTAGTGTGGCCCCTGGGGTACAGAATGGAGATGCTGATTTAAAACCAATTAGATAAGAGAGACGTTACTGTAGTTTCTCCTTCGAGCTGACCAACCAAACTCATGTAATTCCTTATACACATTTCTTGGAAAAGGATAATGAATGAAGGAATTGGATGAAGCTAGGAGTGGTGTCTCCACATGACATCAACTCCATACCACCACAGAGGGCAGAGCAAAATTCCTTCTAAGGAACAGAGTTCCACATAGGTAGTTAGCTTATTTTAGTACAGTCTTAGCTTATGTGTCTTGTTCCCTAACCTTGCAATAGACTTACAAGTAGTTTTCTGTAATTTGTGCCAAGCTCTTTTAAACTTAAGAATTGGCCTAAATGCATCTACAGTTTGGCTTTGAAAAGGTAGCAGCTGTCACCTCAGAAACTGAACCTGACCAGTCCTGCCACTTCTGCATTTGCTTTACATTGTTGCTGCTGGGGGCTAAATTAATGAAGTCCCCTTACAGGTGACTGATCAGTAAATCTTGGAAGTGACTCAGAACCCTTCTTAAGCAGACAGGAGTCTCCAGCCTTTGACCTGCCACATAGCCTTCTTCAGGGAAGGTCTCTGCAAATCAGAATTTGGCCGCTTCTTGGAGTTCCAGGCCCTTTGCGCTATTTATTCTGAGCAAGTGAATTCCTGAGTTAAAGCTGGCACAGAGGAGAGCGGAGCTGTCGCAGACTGCCAGGGAAGCCAGGGGCCCAGATCCTTCAAGGCACAAGGTGGTCAGGCAAGCTGGGGAGGGAACAGAGAAGTCATCAGTTAGCAGAATTCTTCATCCCTGCATTCAGATGTTCATTGCTGCCATTCAGAAGTTAATCATCACCAGCAGGACAAGAACCGATAGCTACCTGGAGGAAACAAAGGAGCTTTTCCTAAGTTGCCCTCTACAAGCAGAATGCAGTTCTACAGTGATGTGCTTCTGCACACACTGGGTGCATCTACATAAGACACTACGTCACCGTAGCAATAAGCTATGATGCTGTACCTTGTTGCTATGGTGACATAGCATTGGCGGGCAAAAGCCGTGACACTGAGCTACTGCACGGCAGCAACAAAGCACTGTGGAGTAGGGTTAGAAATGACCCAGGCACTGCCAGGACTGCGCAGTAATGGTGCACAATCATTTAGTACTTGCTTTAGCATTTTGTACTAAATGACTGCGCAGTAACAACTGCACAGTCAGGGGCACATGAGCTGTGTCCACTAAGAGCTGAACATTTAAATGATGCAGTGGTCCAGCAGATTAGAGCCAACCTCACCTTATCTCTCCACAGTCAGGTAGTTCTTCCTGGCTATGGAATTTCCATCCTTGGAAGTTTTTAAGAGAAGGTTAGATAAACGCTTGTCTGAAATGGTTCAGACAGGTATGATCCTATTTTGAGTTGGGGTTGGACTAGCTGACTTCCTGCAGGCCTTATTTTCTTAAGAGTTTATGACATTATTTGTCTGTTGAGGGGACTAAACTACAGTATTACTTGTTTTGCTTGGTTCCTTTGCTTACATTTTCCTTTCTGGGAGTTCCCAACACAAAGAGATACAGTCCAGACATTCATCTCAATGAAAAGCACAGCCAGCCATCCTATTACTGCATTACTACTGGATTTTAATCAGCCAGATCTCAGCTACAATCATGCTCAGTCAGGTGAATGGATGTTACAACAAAACACTCTTGATATCACTTACATACTGAGTTAATGCCTTTCCAGGGGCTAACCTGAATTAACATTCCCAGAATACTTCCTCCTCATTTCTTTATCACCACTACATTTGACTTAAATTAATAAAAGCATTACTGTTTCTCAAAGGCTGGAAAGTATACTGTTCTGTCAGTACTGGGGTATTAGAACAAGCTTACTCCCAAAGCTCAGGAGGTTCTAGCACCAGGTGTATCTATGAATTTTATATGGAGACTTGCAGCCCGTACATAGTGAGAAGACCTAAAGGCCTGTGTTTTCTGGAGCATTTGTAGTATCTTCCTGCCATGACAATAACCCTGGCAGTGATTCCCACAGTGTGGGTGCATCTACATGTGCCATTAAGGTGACGATAAACTCTGGCAAGGTTTGTGCTGAAGTCAGCTGCTCCTGGGCACAGAGTCTGCACATGTCCCTAGGAGCAAAGCAGTTTGAGTCAGGGTGGAGCAGCCCTGAGCTGGCAGGAAGCCCAGGGATGACAACACTGGGTGGCGGAGAGGCTGGCTGGGGCATTAGGATGCTAAAGTGTGGAGCTAGATGGCAGGCAGCCCCCACACTTCAGCACCCTAGTGCTCTAGCCAACTCCTGTCACCACCTACACATGTGTTTCAGCAGAGTTAAGAACTCTGCCATAAGATAGATAGTACTGTCAGGGATAGTGTTAACAGCAGAGTTAATTAATTTACTGTGCCCTAATATCAGCACACATGTAGATGGTGATGCTTTACTGAGGAGCTAATTAGTCAATGCTGTAGTAAAGTGCACATGGAGATGTACCCCGTATATACAAAACACATCAACATGATCAAGTGCACTCTGTTTTGTTCTGTATTTGTAGAGAACTTAACACGGTAGAGTCCTAGTTCATGATGGGATATCCTAGATACTACCACAATAGAAATAATAAACAATGCACAATTTTACAAGTGGTTTATATATTATGAAAGCTAGTGCAGCAATGGACTGTGGTTTATTATGGATTCAGACTGAGTTCTGGTTGGGAGATGGCATAGGCACTTTCAGGGTGCCCTGTATAGCCAGGATACTGCTAGGTTGGCTTTGGCTTCATGTTATTCTCACTGCTAGGATTTCCCTACAGGGGATGTGTAGGTGAACTGTTAGCAGTCAGAGAGTCTTTGGAAACCCTTGTTTATACTGGATGTGTTACACTGAAGGTGCACTTTGAGATTCTGAAATATGAAATACAAAGGGATTCAGTCTCCAGAGTTGCATAGAGCATTTTGTTTGCTTCTCTTCTGAAGACACTGATTCTATTATCCAGCAGAGAATAATATGCCAATATTTATGTAACACTGGGCACATCTACATGAGACACTACTGTACAGTAACAATGAGCTACTGCGCAGTAGCGTTGATGGGCACTGACCGTGATGCAACAGTACTGTGCAGTACTGTCTGAAAAAAAGGGAGCGGGGACACTACTGCACAATAAACTATGGTTACTGCACCGTTATTTAGTATTGGCTTATGCAAATACTAAATGACTGCACAGTAACAACTGCACAGGCCACTGCTTGTGTAGACACGGCCACTGTCAACTCCATGCTGGGTTAGAAGGAGAAGCATATTTGACAGGAATCTGCATCTAGTTAAATCTCAAAATGGCTTAGAAAATTAAATTTCATCTAGATTAAGCTAAAATGTGATCAAGGTGTTCTGGCAACTGGCCAAAGAACAGGTGATTTGCCAATACCACGATCATCCCAACATGCAATGACAGACATAGACTGGGTTATAAAACCCGAGTATAGAATAACACAGAGGAAAAAACGTATCTATGGAATATTAAAAAATCTTCCCTTTCCCTAACACTGTAAACTACTGTGCTGTTTTGAGAGAGGGACATTTAATGAACAAAAGTGTCCTATGATAATTGTTTGTACTGGATATGGTTACAGACTCTAAACTTCAACTGTTTCCCAAGCAGCTCCGTGTACGTGGAATGAGAGATAAGCAGCCCTGTAACACAAGCCTGCCGGCAGAACAGTGCTTGGCAGGCCTGTACTCTTCACTCTGCTCAGAGACTGTAACCTTTACTGTACCCTGTGAATTTGGTGGGGATTAACCCTATAATGCCTTTAATTCCCAACTGAGGAACTACATGAGATCATCCATCATGTTGACAGTGGGCGTATCTACACATGCCCCTATGACCTCATTGTTACTGCGCCATCACTTAGTACTTCCTAAAAAGAAGTACTAAATGATGGCGCAGTAACAGCCTGCATTGCGCTGTGCTGGCAGCGCATGTTTATTTTTAGCTGCAACATCACTGTAGCAACGCACTATAGTGATGGAGCACATTGCTATGGCAATGGAGCTGCAGCATTATGGTTTGACTCCCGATGCTATGTCGCCATAGTGTGTCGCTACAGCTGTTGGATAAATGACCAATGCATAGTAGTATATGGACAACTGAGGCAAACGTAGAGTCACATGTAGGTGCACCCAGTGAGCATTTGGTCACAAGGCCCAGCAGGTCCCAAAGTGGAATCACAGCTCTCTACAACTGAATTCCCTGGAACTTCCCCACAGCTGTTATTTCACCCCTACTTGCCCCCTTGCTGCTGAACTTGGTCACATACAAAGAACTTCACCCTTAATAATGTCCTGTCACTTTAAACAGGATAGAAGTCTGCTGCAATGTGACAAACTTGAAAGGGCTTTATATATTTGTGATACAGAAACTAAACAGGGTCCACCAGGATATCCAACTATTTGGTAAGCTTATTCCAGTCACAACCTACACAGGCTGCATTTCAGTTCAAGGCTCAATAGCCCATCCCCATCCTTAAGAGATCAAGGAATAAGAAAGGAAGTTTGAAGGTCTTGTGGTTACATTCATGGACCATGTAGTTCCCTGCAAGTCACCTCCAGTATCCTGGTTCCAGATCTTCACCATGCAGTCATGTGAGGAAGTAGCAATGACTGGGGTCAGACCCAGACTCTTTGGAAGGAAGATGCATGATGCAATGGTTTGGAAATGCCCTTTGTATTCGCGTACTCGGTTTCTAGTCTGCCGGAGGTCCCAGAGCTGCAAGGGAAGAGACACAAAGTATTCCAGCCTCCAGCTGCTCCACAGCTATTATTATAATTATTGAATAACAAAATAGGGGGCTTTATAAAGAAAAACACATTGTTACATTGTTAAATAATCTTTTTGCCGTCCCAAATCTGCCCCTGTAGTCAGAAATTATCACAGAGATGTTTCAGCTTGTTCCTCTGCTTTCCCATCCTCTTCAATGTTTGGCAGACAGCATCACATATATCCATCTCATTCCTCAGTCCTTGATTTGGTGGGTTGCTGGCTTTCTCTCTTATTCCCTGCTCAAGATGACTCTGAATGGCAAATTCCACATGCCCCAGGTACAAGTACTTAGCCACACAATTCCCATTAACTCAGAGCAGTCATGAGACTGTACAGCCAGATCCTGGATCAAACGAATGCAACAGTGATTTTGCCACACCCTTAAGCGGGGATCAATATTTGGTTTTAGACTCTAGAATCTAGAACTTCTCCTTAGAAGAACTTCAGTGTCTAAGGGGATGACTTTTCTTTTCACAAAATTATTATCAATTTAGATAGGGGTTATGGACTTCTACCGTATTTGATGCAGCAAGCACTCACAGCCAGGTGCTCACATATCTCATTTGTGTTTTTCTTTCTCTGTTCCTGACTGGGGTCCCTGTGAAGGCTGTCTGTCCTGCCAGTGTTTATAGATGTCTGCCCTGAGGAATTCTGACAAAGCCACTGAGAGCACTCACGTGCAGCGAGTTATACATATGTTTACATTTTGCAGAACTGGGTCTTTAGATTGCAAAGTCCGATAGGAAGTAACCTGTCTGGTGTGCTTCCTGCTAAGCACTTCACATTTGTTCTAGAACTGAGATGAAACTGAGATAAAGGCAGAGTACTTCTTATTCCAAAAGAAGGAAGAGATGTAAAAAAGTAGAGAGACCTAGACAGCAGGTTTTAGCAGGTAACGCCAGTGTGGAGGCTAATGCAATGTGAAAGCTGTTCTACCTGGCAGTACAGCTCCTAGTATGCTGATGTGAACACTGTGAACCCTGCTGCCAGCCAGCTGTGCCAGCTGTGTTTTTAAAAGGAAGAGGGCAAGCAGCACTGTGCTGTTCAGCTAGCAAACTCACCGTTGCTTCACAACCCTCGCCGGCAAAGCCATTACTGCTGCTGATGCAGTATCGCCCATCGTGGCTCACATCACAGTAGGTCTGAATATGCTGCTTTCCAGGGAAGGTGTGTGCCACCTGCAGTTCCCGACTATCCCACATTCTGGAAGGAATAACAAAATCAAGGAAAGCCAAGCTAATGACACAGTTAAAAACCTGGCCAGTTCCTAAGGCAGAATCTGAAAAGAACAAGAAGGGTCTAATTTGATGCATCACTGTGGTGATATGAAGCACTCGATCCCTCCACACTCTTAGCCTGGCCTCTTCTGTCCACTCCTCTACCTTGGGTTTTCCTGGACTCTTCCACTCTTGGCCTTTGCTCTGGCTGAGTCTAATGATTTTCTTGCCTCCTGTGGTGCCCCTTGGGTGTGAACTCTTCCTTCCTCCCAAGTGACAGTCATTTCCTCCCTTCAGATCTAGTCTCCAAGACTGCAGGCTCTTTGGGGTGAGGCTGCCACTTATTGTAGACTGATTTGTATAGTGCTTAGCACAGCAAGCCCCCATCTCAGCTGGATCCCCTAGCAGGGGCTGATGCAATATTAAACAACCACGACAGCCTTTCCTGCTTACTTTGACCTACAGCTTTTGTTCAGTCCCTTTCTCCTTCTGCCATCTATAGCTGCCTCCCTCCACTGCCCCCTTGATGTAATTAGGCTTCTAAGGCAGGTTACATCACAGCCACTTGGAAAGGACTTCCAAGGCCGCTTCCATTTTAGTTTGTAATGTAGCTTCCAAATAGGAAGTTCTCCATCTTCCAATTTTCAGTGTTAATGACAGAATACATATGCAAGTGTCCCCTCAATATGGCTGTGAGACTAGCCAAGGGCAGTGATGCCCTGTCCTGCAAGGGAGCAGGTGTAAGGAATGACAACCTTGGGAATGCTGTCCATAGAAAGAGGTATAAAGGCCCCACAGATAGTCATGGTGCATGGCAGAGAGGCATGGAGCTACCTAGACAGTTGAGCACAAATGAGAGGTCTCACAGCTTCAGGCCACCAGCAGCTACCATCCCACCAAAAGGTCTAATTAACAACAGATCTGTCATTGATCACCACTGATAGGATTTACCTTATCAGTTTATCCTCTGATGTCTGGATGATGTAAGGCTCTCCAGGAACCCAGCACAGGTGTGTTACCTGTGAAAGGGGAAGAATAATTAGAAACCTGCCCATGCATAAAGCTCAAACTAATTCCTGCCCATAAATGTACTGTGGTGCCCTAGTCCAGTTCTGAGTGATCTTGTCTACAGCAAAGAGGGATGGACAAAGGTTTCTCTGGACCCAACAGTGTAGCTCCTCTGCCTGGGACAGGGGTGCTTGTAGGTGCAGTGCCTGTAGGCTATTAGGAGATTGGGAAAGTGCTGTGAGGGAAAGGATCTTCATTAAGACAGATCAAACAAGAGTCTAAGCCTGGGAGAAGATAGGTAACGGAGTATTAAAGAAGTGTGCACATGCATGGATCTCACATATGCTAGAAGAGGCTGATAGGAAGAGTTGTGCAAATGGGCTAGGATTACATTGGAACAGCATAATATCCTCTCTCTCTCCTCCTATTCTGCACTGTCTACTTAGCATTATGGGGTAGGGACCCTTCTTATTGTCTGGAATACCCAGGCCACTTTCAGTTTGCTCACTATTTTTGACGTTTAAATTTGTTCCAGATTCTCCTGTAGCTGTAACACCTACTTACTTTAGACCACTTTTGACCCAGTGGGCACATCTACACGTTCCTTAATGCACTTTTGCTACTGCACATTAAGTTTAGTATTTCGAATATGAGGTACTATATAAAGGCTCATTAGGCTACTCTAATGCATAGTAGCAAAAGCAAATGCTTTTTAGTGACACTTAATGCACAAAAGACTAATTCTACTGCGCATTAGCATATTAGCACTGTTTTTGCTGTGATGCTTTAATACACAGTAAAATAAGCTACTGCTCATTAAAGCACACATGTAGATGCACCCAGTGTTCTCTAAAACTGCAGCCTCTGTCCTTCAGTCAATAATTCTGTTACACTTGCAATACAGGGTTTCCCAAAGAGAATTTGAGGCTGGCAGGAGTGGCCAGACTGAAAGCACTGGGGAGTGAAACTGCAATGCACACAGAACAGATGTCTCATGGGCTTGGGAGCTGTGCCCTGCTCATTACTGGAAGGGCAGAGATGACAGACATACAGCCTTTGTGCTCACTTATCCACTAGCCTTCTTTAACAGACAGCCTTCAAACAAGCCCAGGTCATGCAAATTGGGTATTTGGTGACATGGACCCAGCAACTCCAATCACAACGGCCTCTGGAGGGCCATTCTTTGTTAGCTACTCCCAGCTGTTTCAGATTTGGCCAGCTGGGAGATCCTGAGTTTGGACCTTTGTTGAAATGAAATGCATCTTGCAGAGTCTTTATGCAGCTGGAGCTTCTTGTCTCCTTTGGGAACAAGGCTAGCCTACCAGGAGGCCTGGTCTCCATGAGCTTCAAAGGAAAACTGGGCACCTCAGGTTTACATAATGCAGACTAGCAGTATAAATAGCTTCCTCTTTGCATAGTTTAACATGCACCATGAGCCAGTGGGAAGGTAGCTGCAGTCTGGGGCTAAACTATGCTCAGGACTCTTACCAGATTCCTGGAGATGGCAGTTCTGCACAGGCACTCCCCGGTCTCTATGTCCCATTTGCAAATGGTGTTATCTCGGGAGCCTGTGCATAGCTGTGAAGCATCTACAATCACAATGAGCTTATGTAAAAAAGGAGGGCAAAAGCAGAATTTGGATAATCACTGGAAGCAGGAGGCAGCTTTTCCCCACCTGGGCTCACAGCTAGTCCAGTTACAACCAAGTCATGTCCTGGGAAGTGTTGGCTTGGCCCTGAGTTCCCAGACAATTCCCACATCATCACTGTCTTGTCACGGGATGCACTGAAGAATCTGTTTGATTCAAAGACACAGGCAACCTGCACAGAACAGTGTGGAAAAGAAGGTTTTGATTATTTGATCAGGTGAACTTCATAAGATAAGCACAGCAAGTCTGCAATAGTACCAGGGCTGGAAATTCCTCTGAAGCTATATGCTCACCTGCAAAGCTCAGGTTATGCACCAAAAACTCTGGGCTATGCAATTCAGAGCAATGACTGCACTTCCATGAACCAAACTTGCTGCGTGTTCTGGCCAATAGCATCCCCAAAGTGTAGCCTCCTTCTACGTAAGCATGAGGATATATAACACAATCACAGGCCACTTTGCCACAAGACCCTGCATCATTCAGTGCACAGGTGTTCAATTCAGAAGCAATGATGAAGGTTTTGTTTTCTCCTCACTGTTCAATGTGTGGCCTCTACATCTTATTTACTACACACATCAAACCTTACTCTTAAGACTAATTTATTATAGGCTGTTCCATGATGCTCATGGAACACACTTTGTGACAGGATGTGATATTCTTTTGTAAGCTTTCTATCATAGCTGTGCATGCTTCCATTTTCCTGACTTGATTGAATGCTGTTATGTGCTGTGAAAGAACGGGTTAACTTTCAACCTGGACTAGGAGACGGTGGGAAGAAGGTGAGATGTTGGTTTCTTTACTAATGGCTGTGGCTAATAGTGGGCCATCAGGAATTCTTCCTAAGGATGATGAGCCATTCAGTGTAAGTGGTAATGACTGGTGATATCCTTCAAGGACTAGTGCCTAGGAAGCAGATGGAAGAAGTCAAGCACGAGAAACTGGCTTAAAAAGGGAGTCACAACTTGCATTCTAGGACACAGAAAGATGTCATGAACCAAAAAGGACACAGCTCCAAAGGCCAATTCTTCCTGCCGACAGGGGCTCTATTTAGGCATAGCATAGTCACTGTGACACCAGGACTCTGTCTGCTGTACTGCAGATAGCCAATAAATGTGGTCTTCTTTGAGAAAGGCTGCCTGCTGTGCTGCATTTCAATTCAAGTTGCCCTCCTTCCCTTCCTGCAGGAGGGTCCTAGCCAGTTGAAGCTCACTGATGAGGCCCTAGAGACAAGGAAGGATCATGTGATCTAAGGTCTGGCCTCAGTCCAATGAGCCGTAAGCTCACCTCCACTGGAAGCTATGCCTGAGCTGGTTTTAAGGAGTAGTCAGAGAGACTGTGCAAAGAATGGCGGTCCCAAACAGGAACACTTCTGTGGAATCCATGATGTAATTAATTAACAATTCATCTTTACCACCCTTTAAAGAAGGGAATGGGCAATATCATTCTTATTTTATAGGTGGGGACCAGAGGCACTAAGAAATTATGGTAAAAATATCCATTAATTTTTGGTGTTCAATTTGGTATTCTAGGACGAGAGTTTTTAGAGTACTCAGTAATAAATTGGGCTTCATTTATGTTTAAAGCACAGCTCCCATTGACTTCAGCTGCAGCTGTGAGCACTCAGCATTTCTTTAAATAAACTACAGGGTCTCAAAATCATCAATCAGGGATTATTGAAAACTAAGCATCTAGCCCCAGTGATTCTCCACATCTTTCTTTCTGCCTGAGAAAAGTCATGCCTGCTGGAGATGATGAACCACCACAAGTATCTCTTGATTCCTCAGTCTCTGACAGATGTTAGAGATTCCAGTAGTCACATAAGACTTGAGCTTCACCTGTTAAGTCTGCTATGTACCTTGGTCACCTCACGTTCATGTCCAAGGAACCTCTTCAACACAGCTCCTGATCTCCAGTTGTATATGACGACAGTCTAGAGAAAGAACCATTTAGACTAATTCAGCATAGACAAAGTTGTGTAGTAACTGAAGTTATTCACACTGGTCTGCAAGTTAAAATAGCTCTGGTTTCTTTCAGGCAAATAGCTTTTCCTAACAAAGAGATTAGGACTATTGATAAAGTGCACTAAGGAAGGATGTACTCAAAGAACCAGGAAAAAAATAGCAGTGGTAGATTGAAAATGTACACATCTGTTGAAATAAGGGAATTTTCTAGACTAAGATACGACCAAGCAACATATCCTTGAAGCTGGATTTATACCTTAGGGTTGCAGTGACAATATAAACTGTCAATAAAGCAAGACAAGCCTCAGCAACAAAACATAAATATCAAAGCATACAGCCTTGGTTCCAAGCCTCAGGTAATAAATTATTCTTTTGGTCTTGAAATACAACAGTGATTTTTAGATCCCTTCTCAGAAGCTTTTCTTTTACAGTATAAAACACATCAAGGTGTATTGATTTTTAAGGACAAAAGAAGCAATTAGATCATCTACTCTGACCTTCTGTATGACAAGAACTATAAAATCTCCCCAGTTACCCTGTATTGAGCCAAATAACTTGTATTTGACTAAAATGTTTTTCAGGAAGGTATCCAACTATGACCTGAAAATTGCCAGAGAATCTACCACTCCATCAAATTTTACCTTGATATTAAAAGATACAGAAAAGCACTACTTGTCTATGAGAGCAATAAAGCCAGGCTTGATTTTGAAAAGTCTTCTAAACTTCTTCAGATCGAGAAAAAATGCAATAGAGGCAGCTGTAGCTAGGATCCAAAAGCTGGAATGCCAATTCATGTCACCTGCATTTGTGTGATTTTAGCGTTGCATTTCTAAGAGGATTGCTTTCTCAACCCTTGAGAGTAGTGTCCTTCTCTCCCCATTTTTAAGAAATAGCTTGTGATATTCTCTCACTAAGACTGGGGTTTTTTTTGGAAGACTGTTGTTGACTCCTCATTCATGACCTTTGCCCACCCCCTGCCTGTCTCCTATGCCACCAGTTTGGGTTTTATCTAGGTAGCTTCATGTCTGTGGGCTTTCTCTAGTTAGACAGTTTTTAAAAAGAGACTGACTGCATGTCTGAGTTGTAGAAAGTCCCAGGTGCCCAGGCCAGGAGGCAGTATGAGAAGTGGAGGATGTGGGACAAGTACGCTAACCACCAGGCTACTGGGCAAAAAGTGGACTTCCACCCATATTCAAGAGTGAACACATAGTGTTTGCACTATCTACCAAAATCTGATGCTGGTAACTGGTGTTATGGTTCAGGCAGCAGTTTCTTCTCTGAGGGTGCTGACTAATTAGCTTCGCAGTAAAGCATCACCATCTACACATGTGGCACTATTAGGCTTTAGTAAATTAACTAAATCCACTGGAGGACAGTACTGCCTGACACAAGTATTATCCTACAGCGCAGTAGTTACATGCAGAGAAATACACACATAGACAGTGATGGGGCTGGCTGGGGCACGAGGGTGCTTCAGTGTGAGGGCTGCATGCTGACCAGCTCCACACTTTAGCACCCTTGTGCCCTAGCCAGCTTCTCTTCAGCCTCTTGAGTTGCGTTGGAGCAGCCACAGGCTGGCAAGCTGACCACCGGGTCCCCTGCCAACCGGAGCTGCTCCTCCCTGGCTCAATGTGCTGTGGTCCCAGGTGCATGTGCAAACACTGCATGTAGGAGCAATAAACTCTGGTGCAAACAGTGCCAGAGTTTATTTTGTCACACTAATATCAAGTGTAGACTTGTCCTGAGCAGTCCAGATTCTGATGGCACAAGTGGCTCCTCTGCAGCCCTGAATCAGATGCCTAAACCCTGAGGAGGAACAGGTGCTGAGACATACCTCTGCACATAGCATTTCCTGCTGAATGTCTATGAGACCTGGACCCCCTTAGGAGATGCATAGGTCCAATTCATTATACAGGAAGTCTTGCACCTAAACCCTCACTATCTGGATTGCCTCCACAAGCAAGATACTTATATTTTAGGTTGTGATGTCTACATGGTAGCATCCATAAGGTCAATTTGAATTAGAGAGCTGACCCTGTACTTCCTTTGTATCCATTTGTATTTATTTGTTCTCTGAGGATGTTGATGTGCTCCCCACCTTATCCTTTCCTCCTGACACACACAGGTCTGATTTCAGAGCAGCCACAGAAGTAACCGCATCAGTGTGAGCTGGGCTGTATTGCTGAATAGCTTTAACAGGACTGTTCTCTTCCATGTAACCACCAGCCCTGCCAATGAGGAAGAGACACAGTAGTGTGAATTTTAGTAAATGTTACACAGAAGTTATCATACATACATCCCCACCTCAAAAAACACTCAACAGCGTGTCAAATTAGACTGAATTTTGAAGGGTAGCAGCACCTTCTTTTCTAGACAAATGCTGTATTTGCAGATGCTAGAGGTAAGCAGGCCAACACTAAGCTGCAGCAAATTCAGAGACTGGTCCCATAAGGACATGCATTTGTTCCCTGGACCAGATGTAGTTTGAAAGGTCTCCAACATCTGTAATTTTTAAACACTCAGAGTTATTCCCATCCACTCTTAGATAGTGGTGAGATGTCAAAATGTCCTCACACAGGTGCGTTAGGTAATGTTCTAACTCAACCAAGTTAGATACTAGAAAGAACATCTTAATTCTGAGGGTGGTTAAACACTGGAACAAATACCTAGAGAGACTATGGAATAGCAAACATTTATCTGGCATTAGTTAGACAGAGATGATTCTACATCTGAACATTTTGTTCTACATTTGAACAAGACATGGTTTATCAAGGTCCTTCCCAGCCCTATTTTGGATTATTGTTCTAGCAGATAAGAAGGGTTTTGCTCTCAGATTGCTTAACCATAGCATTACTATTCTATTTTCTGCTGCTCTGTGCCTTTAGCTTATCTCCAGCCTGGGGCCATTACTATCATCTCTCTGTTCATGAAGAAAGATAGATTTAAACCTCTTCTCTGCGGGGAGAAGCATGCAAGCCACTCACTCAGACTATTAAGGTCCTTCTATCTGAGAGGCATGCTAGATTTCGGCTAGGCTGTTTACCGTTTCTCCTCTGCATAAATAGGCACCCTTTCTACCATGGCATCTCACCTTCCCTCCAGTAGGGATGGTGAAATGCCCCCCTTTTTCGCCACAAACAGTTTGCACCACAGCAATGTCCTCACTTCAGGAACAAAGGACAGATCCCTATACATAGGTTGCTGGCACTGCTATGACCACTCAGCAGTAGTCCTAGGACTGGCATCCTCTTTTACTAAACTAAATTTATGACTCCTATCATATTGCTAACCCCTGAGGAAATCCCTCTTTTTGCCATCAGATGGATGCGTAGTAGTGGTTGGAGGCTCCCTTCTGCTGGGGATGGAGGGATCCATCTGCTGGTCTGACCTGTTGTCCCGGGAGGTCTGCTTGTCCCAAGCCTGGATCCAAGATGTCACAGAAGGATTACCGAGACTCGTCCAACCCTCTGACTATACTACCCCATGCTGCTCATCCATGTGGGCACCAATGATACTGCCAGGAGTGACCCTGAGCAAATCAAGAGTGACTACAGGATTCTGGGTGCAAGGGTGAAGGGGATAGGGGCAGGGATAATGTTCTCGATCCTTCTGGTCAAAGGGAAGGGCTCAGGCAAGAGCAGATGCATCCTGCAGATCAATGCATGCTTGCACAGGTGGTGTCGTCAGCAGAGATTCAGCTTCTTCGACCACGGGATGTTGTTCCAAGAAGACAGATTGCTAGGAAGAGATGGGATCCACCTGACGGAGAGAGGGAAGAGCATCTTTGCAGACAGGCTTGCTAACCTAGTGAGGAGGGCTTTAAGCTAGGTTCTCTGGGTGGATGGAGACCAAAGCCCTGAGGTAAGGGGGGAAGCAGGAGACATGGAGGAAACACAAGGAGGAGAGGTAACAGGGGCGGCATTCCCATTCTTCCTGAGAAAGTAGGGCAACTGGCTAGTTACCTCATGAATGCACAGAACCTGGGAAACAAAGAGGAAGAATTGGAAGTCTTCACACAGTCAAGGAACTATGATACGACTGAAATAACAGAGACTTGGTGGGAGCTCGCATGGCTGGAGCACTGTCATGGATGGGTACAAACTGTTCAGGAAGGACAGGGAGGGGAGAAAAGGAAGAGAGTTGCACTGTATGTAAAAGAGCTTCATGATTGCTCAAGGCTGCAGTATGAAACTGGAGACAGGCATCTGGAAAGTCTCTGGGTTAAGGCTAGAGAGGAAAGCAACAAGGGTGATGTCGTGATGAGTGTGTGCTATAGACCACCAGACCAGGGGGATGAGGTAGACTTCATAGATTTCATAGACACTAGGGCTGGAAGGGACCTTGGAAGATCGAGTCCAGCCACCTACCCCAGGGCAGGAAGTCAACAGGGGTCATAGGATCCCAGCAAGATACACATCCAAATGTCTCTTGAAGGCGTTCAAAGTAGGTGCTTGAACCACCTCTGGTGGCAGGCTATTCTAAACCTTGGGGACTCGGACAGTGAAGAAGTTCTTCCTTGTGTCCAGCCTGAAACAGTCATGGAGGAGTTTGTGACTGTTGGATCTTGTCATCCCTTGGGGCGCTCTGGTGAACAAACGTTCCCCCAGATCCTAGTGAGCACCCCTGATAAACTTATAGGTGGCTACCACATCACCCCTGAGCCTGCGCTTTTCCAGGCTAAAGAGTCCCATAGCTCTCAGCCTCTCATCATAAGGTCTGTTTTCCTGACCTCTGATTATGTGCATGGTTCTCCTCTGGACTCTCACAATCTTCTCCACATAATTTTTGAATTGTGGAGCCCAAAACTGGATACAGTACTCCAGCTGTGGCCTCACCAAGGCCAAGTACAAGTATAATGGGAGAATGATGTCCTGGGATTTGCTTGAGAAGCATCTATGGATGCAAGTCAGCATTTTGCTCACTTTACTAGCCACAGCATCGCATTGCAGGCTCATGTTCATCCTGTGGTCAATCATGACCCCCAAGTCTCTTTCGTCCATAGTGCTAGCCAGCATAGCACTGCCGAGCCTATAATGATGCTGCAGGTTTTTCTTCCCAAGATGGAGAACCTTGCATTTTTTGGTGTTAAACACCATCAGGTACTTATCCACCCATTTCCTGAGCCTGTCAAGGTCAGCCTGGATCACCCTCCTGTCCTCAGGTATGGACACTTTACCACAAAGTTTGGTGTCATCGGTGAAATTGGCCAGTCCGCTTCTGATACCAATGTCCACCATCATTAATGAAGATATTGAAAAGTACAGACCCAAGGACAGAGCCTTGAGGGACCCCACTGGTCACAGGGTACCATGACAATTGACTTCCATCAACCACCACCCTCTGGATCCAACCACGGAGCCAATTCCCCAGCCAGTGGATCACGGTGAGGGCACAATTGGCCAGTTTTGCTAAGAAGTGATCATGGGCTTTTTTAATGTCAAGATATACAACATCAATCTCCTCTCCCTTGTCCAGGTGATAGGTCACCTGGTCATAAAAGGAAGTAAGATTGGCCAAGCAAGACCTACCCACAACAAACCCGTGCTGGCTATCCCTCAGGATGTTGCCATCACCCAGTCTGTTAAGAATGGCCTCTTTGATGATCTTTTGTAAGACCTTCCCCGGGATAGAGGTCAAGCTGATGGGCCCATAGTTTGCCAGATCCACTTTCCTCCCTTTCTTGAAGATAGGCACAACATTGGCCTTCTTCCAATCTTCAGGCACTACACCAGAGCACCAGAAGCTCTGGAAGATCTGAGCCAGTGGCCAAGCTATGATGCTAGCCAACTCCTTGAGTACCCTGGGGTGTAAACGGTCAGAGCTGGCTGACTTGAACGTGTCCAGCCTCCCAAGATGTTCCCTCACAAGGTCAGCACTGATGGCAGGTATGGAATCACCCTCACCCGGGACTCCCTGTTCTGTAATGGGCAGGGGTGTCCCATGGGTTTGGTGAAAAACCAACGCAAAGTACCCATTTAGCAAGTTGGCTTTTTCCTCAGTGTCAGTTCTCAGTTGTCCCATCTGGTTTAGCAGGGGTCCAATGTTGCCCTTGCTTTTCCTCCAGCTCCGCACATATCTGAAAAAGGACTTTTTATTGTCCTTGATACTTGATACTTATAGCCACTTGGAGTTCAGTCGCAGGCTTTCCTCGTTTGCTTCCTGGAGGTCCGGACCAGTGCAGAGTATTCCTCCTTGGAGGTGGATCCAGTCGTCCATCCTTTGTAAGTCTTTCTTTTTAGATGCAGGAGGTCCACTAGTTCCCTGCAGAGCCAAGGAGGCTGTGCCCTTTTGCCGCATTTCCTCCGAGATGTAATAGACTTTGCTTGTGCATCCAGGATCACTCCCTTGAGGGGCAACCACTCGTCCTGAACTCCCCTCCCCTTTGGGTTGTGGTCCTTTAGGGCCTCACTGACAAGCCTCCAGAGCTTGTCAAAGTCAGCTTTCCTGAAGTCGAGGACTTCTGTATTGCTGACCAACTTGCAGCTTTACAGAGGACGGTGAAGATGATCAGCTCATGGTCACTGTCACCCAGCTTCCCTTCGATCATTAGGTCGCTGATTAGGTCATCCCCAGTTGCCAGTACAAGGTTGAGCAGTGCTTTACCTCTTGTCAGCCCGTAGACTTCTTGCGTCAGAGCTCATCCTTAGACCTTACGATGACAGGCTGAGAGCCATGGGGCTCTTTAGTCCAGAAAAGCACAAGCTCAGGGGTGATCTGATGGCCACCTATAAGTTTATTAGGGGTGACCACCAGTTTCTGGGAGAACATTTGTTCACCAGAGCGCCCCAAGGGATGACGAGGTTGAAAGGTTATAAACTACTGCAAAACCATTTCAGGCTGGACATAAGGAAGAATTTCTTTACTGTCCGAGCCTCCAAGGTCTGGAACAGCCTGCCATCGGAGATGGTTCAAGCACCTACATTGAACACCTTCAAGAGTAAATTGGATGCTTACCTTGCTGGCATCCTATGACCCCAGCTGACTTCCTGCCCTTCAGGCAGGGGGCTAGACTCGATGATCTTCTGAGTCCCTTTCAGCCCTAATGTTTATGAAAGCTATGAAATCCACGCATGAGAGAAAGCTTAGCGACCGCTCAGATTTGGCCAAGCGCTCTTCCCACAAGATGCCTAGGTAGTTGAAGTCTCCCATGACAACCAAGCACTGGGAGCGTGCAGCCTCAGCCAATTCCCTAGTGAACTCCTGGTCAAGCTCTTGACCCTGGGTAGGGGGTCTGCAGTAGACTCCCACCATTGTGTCCCCTGAGCCATGGATTTTAACCCAGAGGGTCTCCAGTCATCCACCCTGGGTGCCAATGTTAGCTTGCAAGAATGCATAGCTTTCCTTGACATAGAGAGCTACACCCTTGGCCCTTTTGTCCCTCAATCCCTCCTGTACAGGGTATAGCCATCTATACCTGTGGTCCAGTCATGGGTGGAGTCATACCAGGTCTCCGTTATCCCTATGATATCATAATTATTTACGTTTAGCAGGAGGACAAGTTCCTCCTGCTTATTCCCCAAGCTCCTGGCATTTATGTACAGCCAGGAAAGTGTCCCCTTGTGGGATCTTGCCTTGCCTACAGATCATTCCAGGGCTTGGGCAGGGGTGGGCTCCCTTAAATGCCTTGGCCTGCTGGGGTTGCTCAGTGGGCCAGCAGTGGGGGAAGTCCCCCCATCCCCCAGCAGGTTTAGTTTAAAGCCCAGTGGAGCAGGTCAGCCAGTCTGGCTGAGAAGAGCCTTCTCCCCAGGGTAGAGAGGTGGAGGCCGTCCCTTCCCAGCAGTTCACTGCCTCTCTCGCCAAAGAGTGGACTATAGTTGTGGAAGCCAAAGCCTTCCCGCTGACACCAGCGCCGCAGTCTTTGGTTGACTATGTGGATCCTCCTCTCCCTCCTCAGCCCGTAGCCCAAAACTGGGAGGATCGAGAAAAACACCACATGAGCCCCCAACCCCTTAAGCCCCACTCCCAAATCCCTCTAGTGCCTCATGACCTGGCTGGGATTGCTCTGAGCCATGTCATTCATGCCCACATGGATAAGGAGCATAGGGTAGTGGTCAGTGGGCTGGAGGATTTCAGGGATCCTCTCCGCAATGTCTCGGATACGGGCTCCTGGGAAGCAGCAGACTTCCCGGGCTAAGGGGTCGGGGTGGCAGGTTGCCCCCTCAGTCCCCCTCAGGAAGGAGTCTCCCATGACAAACACTTTGCGTTCTGTCTTAGGGAGAGTGGGGGTGGTAGCTACAGTATCGTCTGTGTTGCCTGCAGGAGCTGGCAGCTTGGCAGGCTCTGCTGGGGCTGCAAGAGGTTCATAACTATTGCAAAGCTCCAGCGGGGCAGGGGCCTTGGTGCGGCGGGCCTTGGGGCTCTTGACACCTTGGTCCAACCCCATGGCTGGACAGAAGGGGAAGTCCCTGAGTTCTCCCTTGTCCTGGAAGGAGACCATGGTCTACACTCTGGCTCCCGGGGGAGAAGGGCCTGGGAGTAGGAGTTGATCTCCTGCTCACAGTCCCTGATGGCATGCAGTCTCTGGACTGCGGCTTGGAGCTCCTCCAGCCAGCGTGCCAGAGACCCCAAAAGGGAGCAGACCCCACATGGGGAGGTGGCCATGCTCCTGGACCCCCGAGCCTGAAAAAATGTCAGGCAGCCCTGCAGCCGAGGACCAGGGGCTCCGTCCACGTGGAGCCCAGAACCGTGGGCTCTGTCTGGGTGGAGATCTCTGAGGCGGAGGGGACCACAGACCCCAAAGGGACCCTTGGGGTGTGGCATGCGCCCATCTGAATGGTGCCGCTGGAAGGCTGGCTACAGCTGGGACTGCCTTCCCTCAGGTGCACTGGCAGGACCTCAGGCCCTCCCGCTCAAACTCCCATGCTAACTCATGCGCCGGGCCCAGAAGTGTGCCTGTTCACGAGGCTCCTTGTGGGGCTAGGCCAAGTAGGAGCCGGGTGGGATGTGACCCTCCTCGGCTCCACTCAGCCACCTCCCAGCTGGCTATGTCCCTCCCACCATGTGCCCCTGCTTACCTGCAGGCAGGCCGGGGCTCATCAGGGGTCCAGGGGTCTCTCCTGGGGGTCCCTGGGCTCAAGGGGTGCAGCAGGTTTTCACCTGCACATCTTTCACCAGAGCTGGGACCTGAGATGAGGCTTTCTTCAGAAAATTAGCGGAAGTTTCCCAATCACAGACCCTGGTTCTCATGGGGGACTTCAATCACCCCAGCATCTGCTGGGAGAGCAATACAGCAGTGCACAGGCACTTTAAGGGCCATGCTGCTTTTGACCTGCTGCTCAAACAGGGAAGAATTGGTGGGGGATGTAGAAGTGGATGGCAGGTTGGGCAGCAGTGACCATGAAATGACTGAGTTCAGGATCCTGACAAAAGGAAGAAAGGAGAGCAGCAGAATAAGGATCTTGAACTTCAGAAAAACAGACTTTGACTCCCTCAAGAAACTGATGGGCGGGATCCCCTGGGAGGCCAGTCTCAGGGGGAGAGGAGTCCAGGAGAGCTGGTGGTATTTTAAAGAAACCTTACTGAAGGTGCAGGAACAAGCCATCCTGATGTGCAGGAAGACTAGCAACTATGGCAGGTGACCAGTTTGGTTTAGTAGAGTACTTTTTGGTGAGCTTAACTGCAAAAAGGAAGCTTACAAGAAGTGGAAGCTTGGACTAGGGAGGAGTGTAAGAATATTGTTCTGACATCCAGGGAGGAAATCAGAAAGGCCAAAGCGCAAATGGAGTTGCAGCTAGCAAGGGATGCGCAGGGTACAAGAAGGGTTTCTACAAGTATGTCAGCAACAAGAGGAAGGTCAGGGAAAGTGTGGGTCCCTTACTGAATGGGGCAGGCAATCTAGTGACAGATGATGATGAAAAGGCTGTAGTACTCAATGCCTTTTTAACCTTAGTCTTCACAGGTATGTTCAGCTTCCAAACTACTGCATCAGGAGCACTGTTTGGGGAGAAAGTGAGCAGCCCTCAGTGGGGAAAGAAAAGGTTAGGAAATAATTAGAAAAGCTGAACATGTGTAAGTCAATGGGGCTGGATACAATACATCTGAGAGTGCTGAGGGAGTTGGCTAATGTGACTGCAGAGATGCTGGCCATTACCTTTGAAAACTTATGGCAACTGGGGGAGGCCCCAGATGATTGGAAAAGGGCAAATATAGTGCCCATCTTTAAGAAAGGGAAAAAGGATCCAAAGAACTACAGATCAGTCAGCCTCACATCAATCCCCCAAAAAGTCATGGAGCAGGTCCTTAAATAATCCATTTCTAAGCACCTGGAGGAGAAGAAGGTGATTAGGAACAGCCAAGGACAAGTTATGCATCACCAACCTGATTGCTTTCAATGATAAGATAACTGGCTCTGTGGATGCGGAAAAAGTAGTGGACAAGATATACGGGCATACCTCGTTTTATTGCGCTTCGCTTTATTGCGCTTCGCAGATATTGTGTTTTTTACAAGTTGAAGGTTTGTGCTCATTTACCATTCCGAAAATCCTAGGGCCCTTAAGAATTATGCTAAATCTACTCTGCCTGTGCTCTATAAATGGAACAACAAAGCCTGATGACAGCACATCTGTTTACAACATGGTTTACTGAATATTTTAAGCCCACTGTTGAGACCTACTGCTCAGAAAAAAAGATT
>NW_017728925.1:2281166-2288184 GCF_001723895.1 Crocodylus porosus
GATTGACTCCAATTTTGAAAGAAGTTCTACTGTGGGTAAAATGCTATCAAACAGCATCGCATGCTACAGAGAAATCTTTCGTGAAAGGAAGAGTCAATCGATGCGGCAAACTTCATTGTTGTCTCATTTTAAAAAATTGCCACAGCCACCCCAACCTCAGCAACCACCACCCTGATCAGTCAGCAGCCATCAACATCGAGGCAAGGCCCTCCACCAGCAAAAAGATTACGACTCGCTGAAGGCTCAGATGATGGTTAGCACTTTTTAGCAATAAAGTATTTTTTAATTAAGGTATGTACATCGGTTTTTTAGGCATAATGCTATTGCACACTTAATAGACTACAGTATAGTGTAAACATAACTTTTATATGCACTGGGAAACCAAAAAATTCGTGTGACTCGCTTTATTGCGATATTCGCTTTATTGCGGTGGTCTGGAACCGAACCCGCAATATCTCTGAGGTAGGCCTGTACCTTGACTTTAGCATGGCTTTTGATATGATCTCCCACCACATTCCTCCAAGCAATCTGAGGAAGTATGGGTTGGATGATTGGACTTTAAGGTGGATACAAAACTGGTTGAATCATCGGGCTCAACGGGTAGTGATTAATGGCTTGAGGTCTAGTTGGCAGCTGGTATAGAGTGGAGTGAGTCGGGGTCAGTCCAGGGGCTGGTTTTGTTCAATATCTTCATTAATGATCTGGAAGATGGGATGAATTGTACCTTAAGCAAGTTCTCAGGTGGCACCAAATTGGGGGAGTGTAGTAGATACGCTGGAGGGTAGGGTTAGGATTCAGAGTGATCTAGACTAATTGCAGGATTGGGTCAAAAGAAATCTCATGGGGTTCAACAAGGACAAGTGCAAAGTCCTGTACTTAGGGTGGAACAATCCTATGTACCACTACAGGTGTGGGACAACTGGCTAAGCAGCAGCTCTGCAGAAAGGGACCTGAGGTTTACAGTGGGCAGTAAGATGGATACGAGTCAACAGTGTGCCCTTGTTGCAAAGAAGGCTAATGGCATACTGGGCTGCATTGGTAGGTGTGTTGCCAGCAGGTCAAGAGAAGTGATTATTCCTCTCTATTCTGTACTGGTAAGGCCACATCTGGAGTACTGTAACCAGGTTTGGGCCTCCCACTACAAAAAGGATGTGGACAAGTTGGAGAGAGTCCAGTGGAAGTTAATGGAAAAGGCTAGGGGGGCTGGGGCACATAATTTATGAGGAGAGGCTGAGGGAACTGGGTTTATTTAGTCAAGAGAAGATAACACTGAGAAGAGGCTTAATAGCAGCCTTTAACTACTTGAAGGGGGGTTTCCCAAGAGGATGGAGCTGGACTGTTCTCTGTGGTGGCAGATGACAGCACAAGGAGCAATGGTCTCAAGTTGTAGCAAGGGAAGTTTAGGTTGGATATTAGGAAAAGGTCTCACTAGGAGGGTGGTGAAGCACTGGAATGGGTTACCTGGAGAGGTTGTGGAATCTCCATCCTTGGGGGTTTTTAAGGGCCGTCTCAACAAAGCATTGGCTGGAATGATCTAGTGGTGGATGGTCCTGCTTTGAGCAGGAGGTTGAATTAGATGACCTTCTGAGTTCTCTTCCAACCCAATTTTTCTATGATTCTAAATACTTGGATACAGAGCTAGATCATCCAGTTGTAAGGGATACTCTCCATTTCCCTGGAGGTTGATGGGCAAAATCTCATCTGAAATTCTGTCTCTAATTGCCTCCTTGGTGGCAACAACAGCCTCCCTCTACCAATACTGAAAAATAAGGATTTGTTGCTTCCTGGCACTTGCTAGAATTCTCCCTCCATCCGAGCTAATACCTATGAAAAGCAAGTAACAGCTGTGTCACAGTGTGGGCACTAGTACTCTGCCTGCATCATTAGAAGTTAAGCTGCAGCAGTAGTACTAAATGTACACCTTCTCTTACACACTCTCTTTGCTAGGTAGCCTAAAATGCAGTGCCTGACAGAGGAGGGGTGCAAGTTGTCAAATCATGGACTACAGATAGACATTGGATTTATGACACATTATAACCTGCCTGACATCTGACTCCCCAGGTACTTCTCCACTATTTAACTGCTAACACTCATCTTCCTTTTCTCTCCCCCCACCGCCAGCCTGTCTCACCCACTGACTCCTCAATTCACATCTTCACTGACTGCCTGTCTTCCATGCAGACCAGCCCAGCCCCTGACTTCTTTACTATTCCTTCCATCCAGAAAGAGCGCACTCCAACTGCAGAGACTTCCTCAGCCTGACAAAGGGTTTTTAAATCCAAAAGCTTGCTAATTTTTTTTTTACCAACTATTTAAGCTGGTCTAATAAAAGATATCAGATTCACACAACCTTGTCTGCCTAACAGAGGAGGTGCATTCTTTACAGGAGCTAGCAAGCCAAGGTCCATTTTACCTGTCTAATAATTATCCAGGTGGAAGCCAATGACTCTCTAAAGACTAGGGTAGATGTCACACCCTGACCAGACACCCTCCCTTCCACTGAGGCAGCTTCTGGAATTCAAGGCTATTCATGAGTAAGTGCAAATGTTGGTCATGTTTGTCCACAGTCACTGCTTAGAGAGACAGGTAGGGATTTCAGTCAGAGCTGGGAGGCAAAAAGAAAAGTCAGTTCAAAAAACCAATAAAACCCCAATGATTACACATAATCACTAACTGCCCTGTCAAAAACTAGCTAATAGACTTGATTAACTTCTTACAGAGCTGTCATTCACACAAGATGGGTGTACCTGTATTTGGAGGTGCTGTGGTTGATTTTACTTTGCAGTTTCCCCATGGTATTGCATATAAGAGCAGCTCTGGCAATGCAGTGAATTGTGCTCAGCATCTCAGGCATTCCCTGGCAGGAGGTGAGCTGGGATGTGAGGAGAGGTTATGTTACTGGACAAGTAAATCTTAGTTCTGATCTTTGCACACATTGAACCGGACATCAATAATACTGCACTGTCACCGCAGCCCCACCTGTTAGCTTCCCAGCATTTCTCTTCCTCTCTGACTCCCTGACTGCTCCCATGGCAAAAGAGGGGAAGTCTGCTTTCTCAGCCATGCTGTCACTGTCTTTTTTGTAAATGCCCAGGTTCATGGCCTATGAGTCCATATGGAAGTGGCACATGTTCTCCCTTGGTTACACAGTGAGCTGCATTTGTCTGCTTGGTTTTACTGTTGCCTTTTTGTATGAAAGTGGATTCTGTCCCCAAGCAAGTTGCCAAGCTAGCAGCCCAGAAACAATAATACCCTTTGTCCACAGAGTGGTGCAGCTCGGGATACATGTTCTGAATGCCCTTACCTGTGTAACTCAGTCCTGATATGAAGGACTTCACCACCTTCATCCAGTCTATATATCTTTAAACGTCACTCTTCCTAGATGCCTGGCTGTGCCAGTTTCTAGGTTTGGTGATGCAGACTCCTACCAACTTATTTTACGTAGGCAACTCAAGTGAGCATGGTCTCAGACAAGGGTGTTTTGATAACCGCCAGCCTGGAATAGATATGATCTAGGCTTAGAAATCAGTCTCTATGTCCCACTACCAACCCCTTGATCCATCCAGGCTCCTTGAGAGCAACACAAAAACCTCCATTTAAAGAGAAACCGGGTGAAAAAGCAAGTGGTTGTTCAGGAGGTTTAAGTAAGCTTAAGTAAGTTGAGACCACATTGACTCACATGATAAGACACCCAAGAAAGGACATTTTCCCCTCAGCAAGTAGGCACCTTCATCACAAATAATATTACACAACACAACACAATGCAGCAGGCTAATAACAAACATCAGTGCAGCCTGGAGCGGGGAATCATCTCTGGGATGGTGTCTCCAGCTGTGCATGTAAGTTGTAAGGGAAGGAACAGTTGTCCCCTGGTCAGTGTCAATGGCAGTGAATTACCAGGTACAGTAACTGGATTCCTCTCAGCTGGGAATGCTATAATTGGATTTATGTTAGTCTGTGTTAGAGTTCCCATCCTCTCTGTCAGGCAACCACTGAAAATTCACAAACAGCTATCTGTCATAGCACAAAAATACATCAGCCTTATAGTCATTGATCACCAAAACCTGAAAAACAAATGCTGGAAGCTGTAGGTTTGGGTGGGCTTGCATTCCAGAAAATATTCCATTTCTAATTCTACTTGGCTGTCCTTTGAGATTAGCAGTAAGTAATACCTAGTTAAGCTGGTCTTGTTCTATCCATGTGTTTATACACTGAAAAGATTTAAAGGATACCCAATCTTGGGAGGTTCAGGAACTGTGATAATTTGGTAATTTAATTTTTTCATCAGACTGAAATTGAGTTTGCAAACTGTTTCAGCACAGTAGGAATACATGTAATTTATCCCGGCAAAGGAAGACTGCTTCTGAAATATAATGCAAGAGGCAAGGCTTTCTAAGGGTGATATCTTTTACTGGCCCAACTATGTCGTTCAGATAAAATTAAACAAGCTTTTGAATATTCTTTGTCAGGTCTGAAATATAATGCAGAATTTAACCCTTGTTCTTTTCTAGACTTGCAATTAAAAGTGAAAGTGCTATTACTAAAATTACCAGCATAAAACAGGAAGCTGGAAGGAAGGGAGTAAATAGAGCAACCGTAGTGTTCTTTACTGGAAGTTTGCAAAGTGCTTTGAAGAGGGGGTGCAGATTGCAAGATCCCTGGGGCAGGAACTACCTCAACCTGATGTCAAATAATAACAGTGCTTAAGTATTGTTAGTAAATAGACCATGTCATTCTACATTGTTAAAAGATTTGTTACAATAAACCTACTAGATCATACTCATTCACAACAACTTTCTTGGTCAACTTGGTCAATTTTTTCCCCATTACACTTAGTTTTTCACACTTAACTACCTTTACATTTTAAGTTCACTAGCAAAGAAGGAATCTGGGACTTTGAGGAAAAATGGTATGCAAGGAAAACAGGAAGTGTATCTCCTTGGGCCTAGATTCTGTTTCCCTGTCACTAGCCTGCTGTAGAAATCTGTAGTGGTTCTTCAACTCTGAACACTTAACAAGAACAGAAAGTTTCCAAGTCATATCACTTCTTGCGCAAGCCGTAAGTTATTTAGAAATCTCACTACTGGGCCCCCTCTCCCAGGCAACTTTATCACTCTTTTCGTGTGTAAGTTGGTCACTCTTGTGAAATGCTGTTAGAGCAAAGTGTTGTGTTGGGATCAGAAGGTATCTGATTCATACAAAAAGCATGCTTCAAAAAGACTGAATTTCATAGCAGGGGATTTCCCTTCCCCCCTTCCAATATGTATTGCTTAACATAGACTAATCTCTTTCCTAAATTGTTCCTAACAGCAGAACATATTTGCATTTAAACAAGAGGTTGTATTTTCTCAGCCTGCAGGTGACTGACCTGAAACCCATACACTAACACCATCAAGAGAAGCAACCATTGTGCAAAACACGAAATGAAACTTCATTACAGGATCAAGCCCAGTATTTCAGTTTATCCCTCATTCCCTCAGACTCCCAGTGCCTTCCAGTTACATATTAAAGGACACAATTAACATCCACCACATGTTCTTTATTCTCTCCCCATGTAAAACTATTTGAGCACTGGTTTTTCATCTATACAATAGATTTTCAAAAACTATAAAAATTATACAATACAACTATAAAAAAACTATACAATAGTTTTCCATCTATTGACTCGTCTGAAATCCTATGAAATATGAACTTTCATTTCTATACAGGAGAACTTTTACAATCTTTTCTCCTATGCCTGACGAAGGGTGTTTGTGCCCAAAAACTTGCACTTAAAGAATTTGTTTTGGCAAAAATCTTGTAGGCTCTTGATAAAAGATATCGTCTTTACTATGAGTCCTAATTGCCTTTTGAGCACTGGAGTGATTTTTAAAAACATATATATATATATACACAGACACAGTGGTTGAACTGGGCTCTCAGACAGAAGGCATTTGATCAAGCAGATCTCTTTGGGGTTTATTTGCAATTACAGGTTTCCCTCGCTTTATGCTGTACATGCATGTGTTCCTGGAAAACGGCACATAATGAATTTGCAAAGAGGGAAACCACTTTACAATGTAGCAAATAGAGGAATATTCCAAGACCTCAACTGTACTGATCCCCAGACCCATTTCTATCACTTTTACAAGACAATTTAGGTACTCACTAACAGCAGACAGTGCACACAAGCATGGGCGACTGGTGCCACCTTAGTCATGGGAGGAGCATGTGCCCCCGCAGCGACCAGTCAGTGACCGGGGACAGGAGGTCCCCCTGGTGGCCAACTGTGCCGCAACTGCGGCGCTCTTGGAAGCAGCTATGGTGCTACATCCAGCGCTCTCACTCCCCAGCCAGTGCTTACAGGGGGACACTGGCACTCCTGCCTGCCCCTGCTGCCTGTTGCCTAAATGGGGAGCATGGCCTGTCAGGGAGACACCAGCGCTCTCAGGGGGTGCATGTGTACCCTGTATGCATTGCCACTGCACACAAGCACAGGTTGCTGGTGAATGTTAAGCTAGCAGGATGCTTAAAGCCACAATGGGGATGACAACTACAGAAACACGGTTCGCAGGCAATAAGTGAGGAGCACATATCCACACAGGAAACTATACTTTGGTGCGTGTCGCTCCCACAATGCACTGTACAAAGCAGCTGACTGCAGGCTTCCACCACACCGATCGCATAAGAGTGAATGAACGTTGCGTATAATGAATTTTTGGTATAAAAAGGGTCATTGTATAACAGTGAATTCACACATACAGAACCTGCATAAAGTGAGGGAAACCTGTACCAGGACTTGCATGTGCTTGTGGCAGAGAGAATGAAAACAGAAAGGGGAACCAGGGAGGAGCAATTCAAATGACCAAATAATCTGATTTTTCAAGAATAATAAGGACACTCCCATGTCTGCCAATATCACATGCCCCCTCTTTAATAATGCAATTATAGTTTCATAGTTTCTATGGTTGGAAGGGACCTGAGTAGATCATCTAGTCTGACCCCCTGCCATGGCAGGAAAGAGTACTGCGGTCAAACA
>NW_017728925.1:2288801-2290160 GCF_001723895.1 Crocodylus porosus
TGAACAGGGTGCTTTTTACCCCCTCGTCCAAGTCACTGATGAAGAGGTTGAACAGCGTGGGCCCAAGGACCGAGCCCTGGGGGACCCCACTGCCCACATCCCTCCAGGTCGAGAATGACCCGTCCACCACCACTCTCTGGGTGCGGCCCTCCAGCCAGCTGGTGACCCATTTGACTGTGTGGGTGTCGACACCACAGTCCTCCAGCTTCTTAATGAGAACGGGGTGAGAGACAGTGTTGAAGGCCTTCCGAAAGTCCAGAAAGACTACGTCCACTGCTACCCCTGCATCTAAGGGTTTGGTGATCTGGTCGCTGAAGGCCACCAGGACCTGCCGCTAATGAACCCGTGTTGGTTGCCCCTAAGCATAACCTCCCCTGCTGGCCCCTCGCGGACATGTGCCAGAATAATTCTCTCAAACAGCTTGCCCAGGATCGAGGTAAGACTAACTGGCCTATAGTTTCCTGGGTCCTCCTTCCTCCCCTTTTTGAAGATGGGAACCATGTTGGCCCTCTTCCAGTCCTCTGGTACCACACTAGGGCACCACGAGTGCTCGTACAGCCGTGCCAGGGGTCCCGCAATGACCTCAGCTAATTCCCTCAGCACTCGGGGGTGAAGAGCATCTGGACCAGCTGATTTGAATACATCCAGTCCCTCCAGAAGTTCCCTGACTAGATCCTCCCTGACCCTTGGCCTGGGTGCGCCTCCTCTGGGGCCTGAGGGGGGCCTGGTGGGGGGGTGACTGTTCCCGTCTCTGCTCAGGAAAATGGAGGCAAAGAAATTGTTAAATACATTGGCTTTGTTGTCTGGTGTGACGACCAAATTTCCTAGCATGTCTTGCAGGGGCCCCACGTTACCCGGAACCTTCTTTTTGCCCCTATGTATTTAAAAAAGGACTTCCTGTTGTCCTTGATCCGGGAAGCTCATCCCAGTCCCATCTCTGCCTTGGCCTTCCTGACTGCCCCCCTGCATCCCCGAGCATCTGCTGTGTAGTCCTCCCTGGTGATGGTCCCTCCCTGCCGTTGGGTGCGCGCCTCCCTTTCAGCTAGAAGACATTCCCAGATGCTTTTGGTGAGCCATGGGGGCTTTTGTGCCCTCCTGCTCCCTTTGACCCATGTTGGGATTACCTCCTTTTGGGCTTGGAGGATCATCTCCTTAAGGAGTGACCACTTTTCTTGGACACCTGGCTCCCCTCCCCTCCGGGACCACAGTGCCTCCCTGACTATTCTCCTTAACTCATTGAAGTCCGCCCTCCTGAAATCTAGGGCCGCTGCCTTGCTGCAGGCCTTTGCCACCTTGCGCTGGATGGTGAATTCCAGCAGGCGATGATCGCTGTCACCCAGGTGGTCGAGCACCTGCAGC
>NW_017728925.1:2290970-2302788 GCF_001723895.1 Crocodylus porosus
TGCGCCTCGGGCGTGCTGTGTCGCCGGGGGCCGGTGCCCCGGGCCTGCACGCGCTGAGGGGGGCTCGGCAGGACGTGGCGGCGCTGGGGCTGGCACCCACAAACCACCCGGCCCGTTTTGCTGTGAGCCTGAGGCGGGAGGGGCGGGAGGGGAGCCAGTATGAAACCAGTGGCCAAGCAAACATCACAAGCATCGGGGTGATGATCATCCAACATCAACTTTGCTGGGCTAGCTACGGCATCCAGATGTCTTCAGCTGAAATGGCTGGTCACCGTGGTGCTCTGCAGTCCCTCTCAGCGGAGGATGATTGTCTTGCCTGCGGGTCTGAATGAAGACGGCGGACTAGGCCTGTCTGGGATGGACGGGTCGGCTGCAACGCAGGCGCGTTTCAGTGCTGGGTGAGTGGCTCTGGCTTCTTGATTCAGGCTGGGACACTGTTTCTGCCACTCCTGCTTTTCTGTCTCCTCTTGTCATCATTCGGCTGCAAACTACTAAAATGCTTGCAACAGGGTCTTCCTCTGCTTCGGGCAGTCCTGGGCAACAGTCTCCCAGGAGTGGATGTTGATGTTGCATTTTTTCAAGCTGACCGTGAGGATGTCCTTGAAGCACTTTCTCTGCCCTTCTCTTAAGCGTATGCCTTGACTGAACTGGGAAAATAAAGCTTGGTTTGGGAATCTAGAGTTGGACATCTGGTTGACGCACCTGGCCCAGCAAAACTGATGTTGGATGATCATCACCTCAATGCTTGTGTTGTTTGCACATCTCTCATCTCTGTACAGTAAGGTGGGGATCACAACTACATGACAAACCATGAGATTGGTTTTGGATCTGATGTTGCAGTCTTTGAATACCCATTTCTCAGGTGTCCGAAAGCTGCATTTACACATTTGAACTTTGAGGCGATGTTGGATTTCTTCGTTGATGTCAGCCTCCTGTGAGAGGTGGTCTCCGAGGTATGGGAAATACTCAGTGTTCCCCAGACTCTCACCATGAATCTGAATTACCAGAGCTGGGGACTGCCCATTAAGAGCTTGTTGATGGAGGACCTTAGTCTTTTGAATGTTAAGTGTCAATCCCAATTTCTTGTATGCCTTGGTAAAGACATTGATGGTTCCCTGATGGTCTGCTTCCAGGTGAGCACACGCTAGAGCATCATCAGTATACTGGAGCTTGATGACTGAAGTCAGGGTAATCTTGATTTTGGCTTGGAGTCGGCTGAGATTAAACATCGTACCATCCATTCAGTAGTTTAGCTCCACTTCAACTGGAAGCTTGTTGGTGGACAGATGTAGCATCACAATAAGAAATACTGAAAAGAGTGCTGAAGCAATAAAGCAGCCTCGCTTAACTCCCATCTTAACCTCAGAGGGACCTGTGATAGATCCGTTATTGAGAATTACCACCCCCATGCTGTATGGAGCAGGCAAAGAAAGATGATGCATTTCAGTGGACATTCATACTTCAGAAGGATCCTCCTTTGTGTGTAATGCCCTAAATGAACTGAGTTATATTGTAATGTCTTTAAAAGACTTCTTGTGCCTCCGCCAGGAATTTCAGAGTGCTTCTTGTAAATCTGCACCTAAAAACAAATGCCAAGACATGAGTTATGTTTAAATCTCTCTGACAGGTGTGGGTGGTATGGGAGCCACTTGCTTGTGGTCATTAAAGGAGTTCACAGAGACTGATGATCTAGGAGGGCTTTTATTTAAGGCAGAGATCTGAGACTCAGCTGACTGGGATTTATTGCCCTGTGTGGCTTTGGGCAGTCATTTGGGGCCAGGTCCAAATCATGCTTGTAGGTGCCTCCGCGTAGGCGTTACAGTGACTAGGAGTTATGCGCCTTGCCCCAGGAGAGCAATCCAAGTCAACAGACTCGTGTACAGTCAGCAGTGAGGCAGCTGCCTCCAAAGGGCAATCCAGAGTGTGGAGCAGGGAGGAGTCTGCAGCTAGCCAATGGGACTGAAAGGCTCAGGCGAGTTTCTGAACTCTTGTCCCTCTTTGGGACATAGGACACCTAACTCAGGGCTGCAAGGAGGCACTTCCCTCATGTCAAGATCCAGAGCAGTGGGAGGAAAGGTACCTATTGACCAAGACACCTCAGGCACACTAGCCACAGCAATAACTGCAGTGCAAAGCACAGCACCCATGGCCACTTTCACTCTTGAACCCAGTGGGCACACCCAGACAAACATGCACGTGCACATGTGGTTTGGGGCACCTCAAGCTCAAACCTGCTTGAGGCATCGCAAACCACATGCAGTGCACATACAACTGTGCGCCATGCTGCACATTTGCATCATGGTGCCAAAATTTGATACGAGGATTTCCTGATATATAAAACAAAGAAACAAACAACAAAAACGGCTTTAAAAATAAAGCAGGGCAAAGCACAGTCCAGGAGTGTGCACCATAACAAATGGAGGCTTGGTCCTTCAAGGAGACACTCTGGCTGCAAGCCAAAATGTCTCTGTCATTGCTGAGTGCCTCCGCTGCTACAGCCTTCTGCCTGGTGTGTTGGAGCAAATAGGAGTGCATCAGGTCTCCCAGCTGCCTGCTGTGGAGCCTGCCTGGCATCCAGGGCCTGTCCTGGACACAGACAGGCACCCAGAACCAGCCGGGCTTCCTTTCAGCTGGGCATGTAGGCCATCTGTGTCCATGCTTTGGAGACTGAGCCACCCAGGTCTCAGTTGCAGCCCATAGTGGCCGGAAGCCCCAGAGGCGGTGGCAGGGACCATAGCTGAATGCAGTGAGGCAGATGTGGGGATCCGGCTGGAGGAGGCTGCCCAGGCGTGGTACCAGGGACTAAGCTGGAGGGCCGACAAAGTGGCTGATCTCCTGGCCATTTGGGGCCAGGAGGGCACACAGCAGCAGCTTGCCATGGCCTGCTTCATTGAACACATATATCGGGCAATTGCTGCCTAGATGGCAGAGTGGGGGCACTGCAAAACCTGGCAGCAGTGCTGGATGAGGGCAGTTTCACACTGTCTATGATGCCAACTGGCACTAGGGGGTGGGACAAACCACTATGCCCTACTATGAGGTCCACAGCCACCAACTCCCCCCCAGCACTCCTTCACCACCAGGAGAGGAGTGCAGCCAGTGGCACACAGCCTGGTGACCCAGCCGGAGTACCCAGAGGCAGAGCCCACCTCCAGGCCTGCCACACCACCACTGCCCAGCCATGCTGGGAGCGACAGCAGTGAAGGATGGATGCTGCAGGCCAGACCTGGTGCTACAGCCAGGCCTGAGGTGGGCCTGCAGCAACAGGACCCCTGCCTCCTGCGGGACAACAGCAAGAGCAGGGAGGAGCCTGAGGACCAACCTGGGGTGTCAGCCAGGTGGGCGGAGGCCGCAGCACCAGGCCTCACCCCCATCAGAGACCTGGTCTGGCCCCAGCTTCAACCCAGGGCCCAGGAACCAGGTCTCCCAGCTGAGCCGGCAGCACAGGACATGGGGAACTGGGACCCCCCGCCACCTCTCTGCAACTCCCTTCTCTCCTGGGTCGCTTCTTCTGGGGCCCTGCATGCATCCTAAGTCTGTCTCTGCCACCTCTCCCCCTTCTCTCCCCACCCCTACTCCTCTGCCATGCAGGGGCCTCCTTCCCAGCAGGGACAGGACAGCCTCCTTGACTTGCCAGCACTCCCAGCTGGATGGAGCTGGTCCTGGCCATGAGAGCAAGGGGGAGGTGGTGGCAATGCCAGAGCCACGTGCCTCTTAGGCCCCAGCTTGCACCCACTGGGGCCAGTGGCTGAGGGCCTGGGGGTCATGGAAGACCGCATCTATCCTGGTAGGGGGGCGCTTGTCCCTGGGAAGGATCTTTCCAGGCAGAGCCCTGCGGAGGCCACAGGCAGAGGAGGGGCCTTGTTGGGCAGCAGGCCACCCAGACACACACTGAGAGAGGGTGGGCAGACCCCAGGATGGGCGTAGTCCTTGTCAGGGTGCTGGGCCTGCACTGCTCTGGCTTGGGGGCTGTCTGCCTGGCCCTGTGCTTCAGAGAGAGGCTATTCCCTGAGACCCTCACAGAGGCCTGTTCTTGCCACGTGCCATATTGCTGTAAAGATGGCCCTCCATTCGCTCTCTCTACAGATATCTCATCTGCCAGGGGAGAGGCTGCTGCCCAGCGCCTGGGAGCTGCCTGGTCACTGTTGCAGACTGCAGGAGCTGTCCAGGTGCACCACCTGTGCCCGGAGCGATGGGCCCAACAGGGCAGTGTGCAGGACCAGGTGCTCTGGACAGAGCAGGCATGCCACCAGGAGTCTCAGGACATCCGTGCCCAGGTCCTGCACAGGCTCTGCCACTTCCACTGCAACCAGACCCTGACCCTGGAGGAGGCACAGGCTGGGGGGGTGGCCCTTCAACAGCTGGTTGGTGAGATACAAGAGGAGCAGCAGCTCGCCTGGGACAGCTTTGAGGAGCTGTGCCCATTGCGAGCCTCTGTAGATGCTGCTGTTGCGCAGGACTGCAGGGTCATGGAGTAGCTCCTAGCTGCTGTCCCCACCCTGGCCACTTCTGGTGCTGCACCCCAGCCTGTGCCAGCCCCACCACAGCTGCCTGCCCTCTTTGGCCAGCCCAGACCCCCAGCACCAAGGGCAGGGCCTGGATGGGAGCAGATTGGCTGGTTGCTGGTATAGCTGGCACCCGAGCAGGCCCCATGGGCCTGCTATGGCCATCAAAGGACACTGGACCTTTGTCCCCCACTCCTGGTCCCAGGCCTACCTGCCACAGCTGCCCGAGGAGAAGCACCTGCCCTCCTCCCAGAGCAACTGGGGCTCCAGCCACATCGGCGTGGCCCCCAGGTGTGGGGTGGTCAGACCCAGGCCTGAGGCCTGGCTCAGGGTGCAGAGCCAACAACCCCTGAGTCCCTCCTCCCTGTGCCTCCTCCCTTGGTGTTTCCCCTACCCCTCAGGACTCTCTCTCTTCCCCCTGGTACACATGTAAATAGTTTTCATGCCTTTCTGGTTTTGCTTGGCTTTGTGCATCAGAAGGGCCTGGGTGAATGGCGGTGTGGTAGTAGATTTTGGTAGGGGGTACTGGTAGGATTTTGTATGGGGTACTGTGGGCATGTTGTATTGTTGGTGCTGGGAAAGTTTTGGGGAGAGGGAGGGGGAATACAGTTGCTTTTGATTTCACTACAGCCACACTGCCTATGTTGTGGTCCTGGCAGTGGGTGGAGATGGAGGCCTCTGGGTGGGCAGCTGGTGCCAGTGGTGAGAAGGCCAGTTCCCTATTCAAGGGATGGGCCTGCAAGTGGGCAGTGATGGTATCATGTACTTTGGCTCCCATGTGCCACTGCCTGAAGGGGTGGTCCTCACCTGCGATATTGTTCCTGGCTGGCTGGTTCTGCTTTGGTTGTTGTTGGATGTACTATTCTACATGGTGAGCCTCCTCCATTCACTGGGGCTCAAAGACCTCTCCCCAGGACTCGCACGTATTATGCAGGATGTGCTGCGGTGCTTATGCGGGGTATGTGCTGTGGTGCTGCCTCCAGGTGGATGTCTCTGGCCCCAGACTGGGCTGCCTGGATGCAGTGGTGCTGCTGTGCAGTCACAGCCTGCTGGCAGCTGGCTCAGAGGTGCAGACAGCTCCGCTGGAGCACACATACCACAGCTCAGGCAGCTGTATGGTCCCCATCCAGGTCTGGCAGGCACACAGCTGTGGGGCCACAGGTCTGAGGGGATGGATGCTTTTGCAGGTGGCAGGTCACAGCTGGGCAGCAGTCCCTGGGCAGCACAGCTGGGCAGCACAATGGTTGACCCCCAGCCTCCATCTCCCCCTGACAGAAGATCTAGGAGGAGCTGGGCAGGGTTATTTTGCCCGAAGTGGCACAATTTGCCCTGCACCAAAGTGCATGTTCAGGCATGTGCACTGAGGCAAAAATCTCTGGCACAAATTTGTGCCGCCGGTATTTGTGCTGCTGCAAGTGGATGTCCCAGATGTATAGATGCACCCAGTGAGTACAGACCACTTATACAGATTTCATAGACATTAAGGCTGGAAGGGACCTCGGAAGATCAAGAAGTCCAGCCCCCTGCCCCAAGGGCAGGAAGTCAGCTGGAGTCATAGGATCCCAGCAATATAACCGTCCAAATGTTTCTTAAAGGAGTCCAGAGTAGGTGCTTGCACCACCTCTGGTGGCAGTCTGTTCCAGGCCTTGGGGGCTCAGACAGTAAAGAAGTTCTTCCTTATGGCCCAGCCTGAAACAGTCTTGGAGGAGTTTGTAGGAGCCTACTGGACAGAATACTTGATAAGCTTTTCCCCAGCATGGTACAGTGTGTGGACATTGCCTTCTTCCACTCCTAGTAGCTAACCACTTTGGTGTTAGTAGGCTAAAAACCAAGGTTGTTGTCAAGGAGATCAGCAATGGCATTAAGGTAGGGCTGCTGGCCACGTACAGGGGTTATTGATGACCTTGTATAGGTAGGGTTTCTGTACTGTGTAGGAGATACTGATGGGACCTCATGTCTATGAGTCCTGCTACATGTTCAAATATAAACTGGATAGAAACCAGCTGTACAGTTGTTACACATTTTCAGGCACTAATTTTGTAGCTGGATGGCTTTTCTTATAGCTGGATAGTCATTTTTATAGTGTGATAATTACTTTGTGCATGTGACTAGTTTAAATTTACTGCACAGTTAACTAGTTGATTGTGTGATAGTTACTTTGCATGTGTGGCTGGTCTTTGCACATGTGGCCAGTCCAAATGTAGTGTGTGATTAATCAGCTAATTGAGTAATATATGTACAGCAGAGTCGCATCTTACGTGGGGGTTATGTTCTGAAGTCAGTGTGTAAGGTGAAAATCGCGTATAGTCAAAATACATTGTCCCGGGGACAATGAGAGGAGGGACCGGGAAGCATGGGGAAAAACATGAGGGAACAGCTCACTCATTGAGTGGAACGGCGGGCGGAATCACCCATACTGTTTAAATTGTTATCCAACTATACGCCAAGCGCATATAATTGAATTCACGTAAGTTAAATGTGCATATGATGCAACTCCACTGTAATGTATAGCAGGGGCCTATGTCACAAGTTCTGACCCCACCCTAAAGGCTAGGAAGGAATATTTCCTTGTGGTGCTGCAAGGTATGGTTGATCACTGTGAAAGGTACACTAGCATTATGGTGATTTGGTCTGGAAAGGTCCTTGATACCACAGTCTTTAGAAATTCAGCCCTGTTTGTGGGAATGAGCAAGGGGATGCTTGCTTCCATAAACCATTATGGCCTTTATTGAAGTTCTGTTTCATTTTGTCATTCAGGAAAACACCCTCCTCTCCTGGCTTATGATACCTTTTCATTGACCACCTGAGCAAGAGAAAAAGCAGTTTAATGAACCACTGAATTGCTACAGACTAAGAATATAGTGTGTGTTCAGAAGTCTTAAGGTAAGGTGACAGTGCCCAAGATAGCATGGGTCGTCCAGTAGACTGACTGCCGTCAGGAGCAATTTCAGGCTGGTTGCTGATAGTGGTTGCCTTCACAGCAGTTTGTGGCTTCCTGCACAGTGTTCTTGTATTGTCTCCAAACTGCAGTGTCATACAGCTCTTAGCTGTCCAGAAATATCTCCTGGTGTTCTTGGGGTCTAGGATGCCATCTCCAGAGGGTCTTAGGAGCTTGCTCTGTTGTCTGTTTGTGGAATGCAGGACAGGCAGTGACCTTTTGGGGGATTGAGTTCAGCCCCCTGCTACAACACACACCATTTTATACAATCTCTTCCATAAACTGTTCTATCTTAATCTTTAAAATGATTCAGTTTTTTCCTGCACCAGGAGGCTAGGAGAATGAACTGTTTGTTACTTCGCCAGTGCATCCTATTGTTACAGCAAGTCCTCAGCCTCACATGTGGGTTGGCCTGGGCATGTGCACCATTTCTCTGTCCACCAGTGGCACATAGATGCTTTCTTAGATGAAGAATTCACCATAAATACAAAAGGTAAAAGTAGCTTCCATGAGGGAGCATGGTATGGCACTGCTGTGCCGCAGGGAGAGAACACAACATGGCTGCGTGTTCTCAGCAGCCACAGAGCCCTTACACATGGAGCTGTACTAAGCCACAGCTTCCAAGTTGGATGCATCACAGTGGGAAGATCCCACAGTCCCACCAAACAAGGTGGGAGGCCTTTCATTAGTGCATGAAGTATTAAATGTCTTGGCCCACAGTGCTTCCTGGTAGAACACCTAGTACACTGGAGTAGCACCAGGGACGAATTGGGCTCTTTGTGTCTAAGTTACACGGTGACTAGCAATTGCTTTTAAAAGTTGCTGGGAAACAGCCCTCACTGCTACTCTGGTTGCCCAACTTGTTTCCTGCCACAGTTTTCTAAGGAGTAACAAGCAGAGGGGAAAAAAAAATCAAAAGTCCTGTCTAGCTTGGTGCTGAGGGCTCCATTGCAGCTAGGTCATTTCTTAGAATTTGACTGCTCCAACGAAGGATTTTTGCTGGACTTTTTGAGTATAAGTGCTAGGAACCTACCTAAACTGATTGACTTTTATTAAACTCACCAAGCCCCTGATACATTTCAAAGCAGTATCTGTGTTGAATATCTTGGTGACAAATGAGCACTTGAGGCAGAGCAGAAGGCAAAAATTAATGGCTTTATGCATATCCTGGAAGATTAATTTCATCCTGCCTTAACCACCCTGCAGAATCTTGTAATGCTTAAGCCTTGCTAGAAGGAACAACCTGTCTCTTGCAGACTGAGATCTGTCACTGATGAATGGGCACTGGTGTTGCAACAGCGCTGCCTCCCATGTAACAACAGAGTAATGTCTGTGTGAATGAGGTGGCCTGGCAATGCTGCTTACTGATTAATGTCTTGGGATAATGATTTTAACTGATCTGCCCTGTCAAAGATTACTAGATCAGCCTGGAACATAGAGAAGAATCCACATGCTCAGGCTGCAATTTACAAAAGCAGACTAGCTTCACAAGCAGGACAGGATCCAATCCTGTGTTACAGGCTGTGTACCAAGCACACAGGATTACTTTGCTCAGATCTCTAGGTTTCCAGCTAAGGAATCTTCTGAGCAAAGTGCCCCAGTAACAATGGTACTCAGAAAACATCTCAGCTGTGCCCCAATATCTGCTACTGGATCTCCCAGGCATGTATGTGACTTATGTTGCCCTTCAGAGCCTGAAGGCCTACTGAGGATAAAAAGCCTATTACTAGTACAGCTAACAGATATTTTTTATGGTTTGCCAGGAAGTGGTGGGTGTTTCTGTAGCCAAAGGTCCTAGATACTGTTTATAGTGTCACCACTGAGATGTAGCTGAGTATGGCTGAGTAGCTGCTGCTCACAACACAGGTTAACTATACTACCACCATGCAAATACTCAGGCACCTTGAGCTACACATGTGGAATACATATAAGAATAAAAGACTAAGGGAGCGGAGTCTGCTGGAGGTTCCTATATTCAAATCAAAACTGTTTAGATATGTGGGGCTGATCTTTCTGACTGCAGGCTCCAATCAGAGCCCCATTCAGCTGCCTGGCATGTATGATGGGAGCTCTGGAATATGAAAGCATGACTCTGTCCAGTGCAAACAGCTGCAGCTTTGCAGTATGTACATCAGCAAATTGCATTCTCAGCTCTCACAACTATAGACAGACAGACTTGAATGTCCTCCTCTTCATTATCAGCACTGAGCTATAGTCCTGGGGCATCTCATCCAGCTTTCTGTGGGGCTGTAAACTCCCAAGGGAACAGAACTGCTTCTGGACCTTATTCCCCAGATAGAACACTACAGATGTGTCATTTGGGAGGCCCTGGAGATCGTGTCTTTTCCTCAGGTAATGTCTGGGCAGATATGGTAGCTGGGAACACACTTGACTATGATTCTCTCTGTGACACCACCATCAGCTTCTTTCCATCCTGATCCAGGGCACCGTTGTACGAGGAATCAGTGTAATTGCTTTTCCAAGGGAGACCATTATCTGTGGAAGTAACACAGTAGCCCTGCCTTCAGCCCCGGTTTAGAGACTTCCCATCTGCAGCAATTTGTCCCCTGTCAAACCTACAGTATCTGCAAAGGCCTCCATCTGAGGAGCAAGGCTTCTTATTGATTTTTACAGCAAGCTGCTTTTTGGGCCAAACTGCTCTCAGACATGTTGGATAAATTTACAGTAATGCCACAGAAATCACAGGAGTTGCTGCAGATTTACATCAGTGTAACAGCAGAACACAACCCTCTTCTTTATTAGACATGGGGGGAGGGATATAAATCACTCTTACATCAGGGATTTCCTGGAGGATCTTTACACAGCAGTTGTCTGAGAGGAGACAATGTCTTTCCCTAAGGATCAAGGTTTTCAGTACTCCCAGGACATGCCAAGATCATTGTTAAAGGAGCTAAGAGGTGGGGTGTAGCACAGGGGTGGGCAAAATGCGGCCCGGGGACAAGATGCAGCCCGCCAGACCATTCTATCCAGCCCATGGGGCCCCTAAAAATTTAGAAGATTAATATTAATCTTCCTGGGCTGCCTGTCATGCAGCCCTCAGTGGCTTACCAAATCTCAGTAAGCAGCCCTCTGCCCACAATAGTCACCCGCCCCGGTGTAGCGGAATCATTACTGAACATCCTATCTGTATCGCTCAAGTATTAAGCAGAGGATGATGTTCTCTGGCACTCAGGCAAGGACAAAATAGAGATGGGACACACAAATAAATCAGCCATGTAGTGATGGAAACACAAAACGTTGCCAGTGCTGAGCATGCTTTAAAAGATTTGGATGCCGAATTGATTCAGTTAAGTAAGTGACTATATTTGCAGTTGCAGTAAGCAATCAGGAGACTGCAAACCAACCTTGAAATCTCTCTAGAACAGGTTCTTCCAAGGTTTCTAGCCCATCTCAACTCCCACCCAGTGCGAGCAGATTCCTAAAACACTTCTGCCCCTAGTTGTGCAGGGAACCACCCACATGTGAGTAACCTTCCTTACTACTCAGCCTACCTGGCTCCAAGCCCAGCTGCAGAGATGTGCATGAAAATGAGCAATGGGGCACAGAGAATCCCCGTGGGATCCGTTCTGGTGAGGAGATGAGTGTTGGGGAGACGGGGCCCCACTAACACTGCCCCCTAGAGAAGAAGCAATGTGCACCCATGTCTGGGCAGTCACAACCCTCTGATCCCAGTGGCTCCATGAACTTTGCCTGGGGCTCTACCAGCACCCAGTGCTGTAGCAAGGGCAGGGGATGAGCAGGGCGACTGCCCCAGGCACTGAAGTGAAAAAGCACAAGCAGGCGCTGCCCAGCTGGGGTGGGACGGAGCTACAAATCACTTGTTTTGGTCCGGGTGGCTCCCACTGCTGCCTGCACTCCTGGGCAAGCATGGGGGGGCATGTGTCCCCTTGGAGCCGTGCAAGGGGTGAGGGTGGGCTGCCTATCTTCCATCCCTCCCTGTGACAGCCAGGAAAAGAAAAACGCAAATCACCAGTGAACCCTGCCGTGCTGTGCCGCTGTCAGCAGCGCCAGCATGATCGCCACAGAAGACGAGACAGCCTCCAGCGGGTCAGTCAATCCACATCCCTTCAGCCAGCAGCATCCTCAAGGCTGGCACACTGGTTAACCAGTAACCCGTTCTCAGGGCAAACACGTCTCCGGTGTGCTCCCACCCCCCCAGCCGCACCCAGAAGTGAGCTGCGCTCAGCAGAGCTTATGTCCTACAGCTCCGATGAAGTGGGTCTAGAGAGTGCCAGGCGCACCAGCGCCCCGCCCCGAGCCCCGGCCCGGCCCGCAGGGGAGCTGCCCCGCTGGGGCCGGCGCTGCGCCCGTCCCGCGGGAGGGGAGGGGAGGGGCGAGGGCGGGCTCCCTCCCC
>NW_017728925.1:2303265-2343969 GCF_001723895.1 Crocodylus porosus
CGAATGGAAAAAAGCCGCCTCCACCCACGGCAGAGAGCGGCGTGGCCACGTGCCGGGCAGCCTTGCACCTCCGCCGGTGCGCGGGAGACGTGGGAGGGTGTCGGGCAGCCCTGGGAGTGTCCCTGAGGCCACGCAGGTGCCAGAAGCCTCCGGAAGGGGGGGAGCCACACCTCGAGATCCACCGAAGTAGTCCTGAGGACCCCGGGGATTGTCCTGTTACAGGCACCAGGGGCTCTGTTGTGGCTGAGCTGTGCTGCAAGAGGAGGCGAGGGCAACTTTAAGAGCCCAGGCGAGAAGCTGCCTGGTCCTGACTTAAGCTGGAGCAGTTGCAGGGCTGCTCCAGTTTCTGTCCGGCTGCAGCAACTCCCCAGGGGCCGTCCTGCAGCCACAGGGAGCTGGCACTGGCCTGGTCTGGCCTGGCGCTGCCCACTCCCTCTTCCGGCATATGTCTCTGACTGCGAGTAGGAGGCTGTCATGGGGAACTTCTACCCCAGGGATATTTCCAGAGACCATTTCCGTCAGGCTTCTCCCCACCCATCACAGTGCCAGAGCAGTGCAGTGAGGAACCCAGCTGTTCTGCATGTAGTGCTATCTCACTGCCTTTCCTTTCTTCCCCATGGTCTGCTGTGCAGATGATAGTGCTAGTAATCAGGGGCCCAGGATAGCCCTTTACAAGGACAGTTGTTATTGGACTAAAACACCAGCTTTTAGAGCCATTTCCAGCCTGTTCAGTGACCTTTTCCAGGAAAATACTGACATTTGCTTAGAAGCAGCAAAGGGCCTGGGCTTTATTTTCTCCTTGCTCCAATAGTGTGCATTTATGGCTGGGGGCAATGGAGCTGCAAGCCAAAAGCACACAGGGGAGGGACCTTTCTGGATGCAGGGGACGTGTCTGGCTGGGACACCATCACCAGCTGAGAGCTTGTCAGCCCCAACGAGCAAAGAATTCTCCCAAAGAGGCCAGGCCTTCAGCTCTGCGATTCTGTGTTTCAGAACAAAATCGTGGATCAGTGCGAGAAGCTGCAGCTGCAGAGTGCCACGATTACCAAGTATGTGGCAGAGGTGCTGCCAGGGAAGAACCAAAGCACGCTGGTAATTGTCTTGTCTTTCCTGTGTTGGGTAGTATGGACTAGAGCTTGTTAGTGCAGCCTCCTTGCATCTCACTGGCTAAAGTCCCAAGGTCAGCAATATTGCTGCTGGCTGCAGAGGGTCCCTGAGGCGGCTTTACTCTGAGGTTACCATTTTGCTTTAGACAGCTCATATAATGCCTGGCTCCCCACAGCAGTAAACCCCAGCTATGGTCCATGGGTCAGCCTGCTGCTGCCAATCCTTGCTATTGCTGGGCTGCACAGGAGCACTTCTGAGAGGTCAGTTCTTGAGTATCCTGCCTCTCCCAAGAGAGATGCTGTCTTATATGGGCCTTAACATCATGCCCTCAGAGTGCCATTGAGTCACACAGATGCCCACTCTTTCACCCCAGTGTCCCATCAACATTGGAGCTGGGCCCTGATCATGAACCTGCTCCTCTCTGCTCAGTTTGTGGGTGTTTCGCCAGCCTCTTCCCACGTACATATTACTCTGCTTTGGCAGCATCAGTGTAATTTTACACTAATTTCTAGGCCTATTTGCACTGCAGGTGCCATGTCATGGGATGTTAGCCTGACTGATAATTAGTTCAGCCCCATTTATGAAAATTTTTTTTCCGTGGGTTAGCATAATGCCACTGAATGGTTCAAGGAACCCAGCTGCTTTGAGCTTCCTGCTGGCAATGTCTTTACTTCCCTCATGTGGGGCAGTAGCAATAAAGGACTGGCCAGTTCTGTTTCCAGCAGCTCATGTCCTATTGCAATATTTGGGCTGCAAAGACTGCATGGGACATCAGTGCAGAGACATTTTCATTAGGCCAAATCCTGAGCAGTACAGGGTTTGCGGGACTCAGCAAGTTTGAAGTCTGGGGACCCAGTCCTTACTACTGCAGGTTAAATGGGTTTTTTGTGTGTGTGTGTGTAAGTGCTTTTTTTCCTGAGCCAAGCTCTGCTTATCAGCATGAGATCATCTCCCTAAGCAGCAAGTGGGATGAAACTTGCTTTACAGATGAAACTGAAGTCTGGGGCCTCTGCTCACTGGCGAGCTGCTACGTGGGTTCTGTGGTGATAGACATCAGCGGGCACATTGGCATGGTGGTGGTGTGTTCCACTTGGGATGAATCCAATTATACTCTGCCCTCTAGGTTTCCAAACCTGGAAACATGTTGGTGAGGCCACTCGAGGGTCTCTCCCTGTGGCCATTGTCAAAGCCTAAACCTCTGGCCTGCTCAAGTGCAGCCAGTGGGGGTGACTGGCATGTTCATAACTCTGGATGTGGAACGTGTGGGTGTGGGGGCAGGGCATGCCGTGGGCCATCCCAGCTAAGACATGTTGCCAGCATGGTGTAAAGAAATGCATAGAAACACTATAGCTGGGAAGACTGGGAGGTTGGAAAATAGAGCTGGTTCTGATTCTCACTCCTGCTGGATTGTATCAATATAATCACTCTGACTTAAGCTGTATTTACTCTGTTAATGGGAGCAGAGTACACTGAGAGTTGGTGCTATGGTGCTAGTAGTAGCTCAGCTGAGCATTTCTGGTGCTCTTAGTTGGGCTGAGGCAGGATTGCCTGACAGCTTTCTCTCCCCTGCCCTTGCTGTGCAGAGTGCAGCGAGCTGGGCCCGAGAAACAGTGATTCAGAGACTGATCTTCGTGAGAAATGTGTGTGAGAATGAAGAGCAGAGGCTGCTGGAGAAGGTACACACAGAAGAGGAGAGGACTCACCAGAGCATCCTGACCCAGCGAGCACACTGGACTGAGTCCTTGCAGAAACTGGCCACACTCCGGACCTACCTGGTGGACATGATCACCAACCTGGATGACCGTGGCCTTGTGGTAAGGATGCCACATTCTTGTACTGGAAGGCTGGTTAGAAAGGCCTAGGCTGTTGCTTGGCTTCTCTTACTGTAGCCAGTGAGTGCTGAGTGTCACAATTTACGAGCGAGTTGCAGTTAGGATGAGGAGTTGGAGTTAGAGACGGACTGGGGTTTGCATGCCTGACTCTGCCAAGCTCCTTCAGCTGGGGGCTTCCAGTTATCCTGGTTGGAATCCCTGGAGAAATGTGGCTTTCCCTCCAAGAGCTAGGAGCAGGCAAGGGACATTCCCGAAATATGTGATCTCCCTGGGTTCTCCCTTGAGGTGATGGTAGAATATTTGAATAGCGCCCCAAGCTCAGGTACCCAGTGCTGGCTTGGAGCAATCCTAACTGCTGCATGGTGTCCTCCTTAGGTACCCTTCAACCTAGCAAGCAGATGATTCCTTCTAGACCAGCCAGGGTGGGCCTCAGCATCTGGGGTTAGTTGCACAAGAAGGCCCTTTAGATCAGTTGGATTACATTTTGGCTTTTCCAGTGCTCTGTTTACTCCTTAAACGGCACAAACTTCAGGACATCTACCCTTTCACTTGATAGATGGCTGGACAATTTTTCAAGTGAGGGCACTTCTGTCATGTAGCTTGAGTGCCCCTTTGCTCAGTTCCCTCCTATTATTTGCTACATCACCTTGAGCCACTCTAATAATTCTTTTCCCTTCAGATACTTGTGGCCAGTATATTTTCTGTCCTAGTTCTGTAATGGTTTTATAGGATCCTTTAGCATGAGATCTGGACTTGCTGACTTTAGCCCATGTAGCTGCCAATATGATTGGTCACAGAATTAGGCAGCACTGGGATTTGACTCTGTAATCTCCAACAATAGTAAATTCCACACCTTGGGTGCATCTACACATGCAGTTAGTGTGTTTGAATAACCTATGGTGTGGTTTGCCCCAGAGTTTATTGCTCCCAGGCACAGCGTTTACACGTGTGCCTGGGACAGTAGCATGTTGAGTTGGAGTGGCGTAACCCCAGCTGGCAAGGGACCTGGAGGCTCAGCCTGCCAGCCTGGAGCTGCTCTGCTCTAGTTCAACCTGCTGCAGAGGGGCTGGCTGGGGCACAAGGGTGCTACAGTGCAGGGATAACACGTAGGCAGCCATGCACTGTAGCACCCTTGTGCCCCAGCCACCCTCAGTCACTGTCTACATGTGCATTGCTGTGGAGTAAATAACTCCACCATAGAATAGTACTTATGTTGGGCAGTACTGTCCTATGACAGAGTTAATGAGTTTACTGCAGCCTAATAGCACTGCTCGTGTAGATGGTGATGTTTTACCGTGGAGCTAATTAGGCAACTCTGCAGTAAGCATCTTGTGTAGATGCATACCTTAATTACATGCTGTACAAAGACTTAGGTTCTTATTTTATGGAGGAACGCAAGATCCATAATATGAGAGAGAGAAGCTTTGGGTGATGGCAGTCACAGCTTGTTTGCGAACAGGAACTCATTAGATCTTTCATCTGTTCCCAGTCCTGGGTGCCTCACCCAGACGAGATGGGAAGCTAGGACATGCTCTGTGTGGTGGCAGATTTATAGCAGTTACAATTTCTGGCACATCCTGAGTCAAACAATTGATGAAGGGCAGTAATGGTAGTGCTAATGCATTCAGCTTCCTATGGGTTTAAGTGCAATGAGGGCTGTGTAGTTGCCAGTATGTTAAAAAATAGTTCTGCTAGTAAATTTGTATATAATTTTAGTTGTGCAGAGGGCACTGGGGTGTTTTGCAGAAGGTCACAGCCTCTGTAAATGGCTTGGCTAATTCTGTCCTACCAAAATTAATTTCCTTTTAGCGTTCTGTTGTGAAGAATGCTGTGGTGATGTCAGGCAGCAGGGCAATTATATCCCTTATCTATAGCTTCCTGGCTATTACTAATGAGTGTGGCCTGTTTTGGACCATGGGGGAGAAAGCATGGCTGGCAAATAGGCTGGGTGTGGGGTTTCATACTGTGGTGCCAAGGAGATGTCTAGACTCCTGGAGGCTGGAGAAGCTCCTTGAGCACTGAAGTGTTTAGGACCATTCTTGGGAGAGTCTCAGTTTTGGAGACTTTGTGCACAGTGCTACCACTACTGTCACTGGCGCTCATATGCAGCAACATCTTGTCACCAGTAGGCCATGAGGTGGCAGCCCCCCCCCAAATGCTAGTGCTGCAGTTGGCTAGGGGAGGCAGAGCCCCACGCTGTCACCACCCTGTGATCCAAGTCCTGGCCCCATGCATCTGTCCTGTCCCATTCCCAAACGCTGCTTCCACCCACCTGCAGGCCCATCCCATCCCATCTGCCTGGCCAAACGGGTCCTGCCCACATGTGTCCCAGGCTGGTCTCCATGGAGACCCTTCCCACCTGCCTGCTCTGTCCAGCACCCCCACTGGTGGGTGCAGGGTGGACGGTCCCAGGGTGGCCAGGCAGTGGAGCTAGGTCCAGCAGTGGTGGGGATGGCGGGGTCTGCCAGGAAGAACAAGTCTGGCTACTGTGCTGCCCCCACCCCAGAGCCCCACTGCCCAGCCTCACAGACTGTCTCCCAGTGTGCCCAAGAGCTGCATATGGGGATGGGGCAGGCTATGCCAGGCAGCACCTCCACAGCTGGGGACAGCAGGACTTACACATGCCAGGGTCCAGGCTGCCCCCTGTACCTGGACTGGATGGAGCTGAGGGACCCACCGTGGGCTAGACAGAATCCCTTAGCAGGCTGGATCCAGCCTGTGGGTCATATTTTGCCCACCCCAATGCTAGAGACTAAGCAGATGTATGCTATATCTGCTCCCTGCCTCCCAGCAGCAAAGGATGGGGGTGTGAAGCTACTGCCTCCCTGGGAGGGTGGCTGTACTCCACCTAATCCAAATCACCAGCAAGAGTATTGGTGGTGTCATCACAAAGCATTCTGGGATATGCTGGTGTATAGGGGTAGGAGGATTCCTGAAGTGGACTGACTGCAAGGTGGACTGACTATAAGGATCCTCAGCAGACTAGCTTCTTTGGGTAAATGTGATATCTTTTATTAGACCGACTAAATAGTTGGAAAATTTCTTCTCTGCAAGGAACACCCTCCTTCAGGTATAGGGAGAGTCTGCTTTTGTTTTGTGTACTCGGGGATGGAATAGAAACCAATATGCAAAATGCAGGTCTGTGAAAATGTAAATGCGTGGCAGTGAGGATCAGAGGGAATGGGAAACAATAGGTGTGAGACAGACAGGTATGGGTGGGGGGAAAGGGGGATGTTGACTTGGTGATGGAATGTAGCTGGTAAATGTAGAGAGGTTGCCTGGGGTTATCAGATGGCAGGCAGGGTATAATGTGCCATAAATCCAATGTCTATATTAAGTCCGTGACTTCTGTATCCAGGAGATTTATGAAGTGAAATTCGTAGGCTCATCTACAAAAGGTGTTTTGTAAGTTCCCTTTAAAGTTTAGAACTGAGAGATTGGAGAGAGAGTGGTTGTCTTGTGAGAAGTGTGCACCCACAGGTAATTGGGTGCTTTTGTCTTTGATAGATTTTCGGTGCACGTTCAGTCTAGTACACAGTTGTTTGGTTTCTCCTACATATTTTCCATCAGGGCATTTAGTGAACTAGATGAGATATGTAACACTTCTGGAGGTTCAGGTGTAAGATCTAGGATTGGTGATGGTTCTTTTGTGGGGTGTAGTTATTGTGGGGAGGGTGGAGATGTGTTGGAAGTTTTACATTTTTTGTCTTGGCATGCTCTGGATCCATTTGGTGCGTTTTGGGCTACAGGACGTTTGCTTCTGATGATGAGATTGGCAAGGTTCGGTGCTTGCTTAAAGGCTAAGATGGATGGTTCTGGGACAATCTCTTTAAGAACTGGATCTTATTTTAGTATGGGTTGCAATTGTTTGAGGATTTACCATACAGGTTCCAGGGAGGGATGGTATGTCTTAGCTAATGGTGTGCGATTTGTGGGGATTTTGTTTTGTACTGCAGCAGTTCTTCACGTGGTATCTGAGTGGCTCTTTCAAAAATGGGATTGATCTGTCTGGAAGGATCCTATACATTGATGGGTCTGGGGACACTTGGGCATCACAATGGAAGGCGAATAGGTGAACTTTCCAAACAGTGAGACATGGACAAGTCTCCAGGGTTGGGATTTTATTTGTGAAGATTACAACCTTGGTCACTTTCTCTCTCTCTTTTTGTCCCCAGCATGCAGAGCAGGAGATCTTCGAGAGGTTAGTAATCAACCATGCATAGACCTTTTCCAGGCTGGTTCTTACTTGCACTATTAGCTGACCCACCTGTGCCCAGGCTTCAGGTTGCATGCAGCATTGAGCAGTATGCCACTGCTCAGGCAGAAGGTGATGCTGACCTTTTCCTTGCCACTGCAGCTTTTGTTCAGGACGTTGCACAAGGGAGCTAAGTCGTCATGCAAATTAATGTCCCTTGCCCAGAATGTCATACTAAGGCTCTGCCTTGCATGCTGTTTTATGGCTTAGATATGAAAACCTTTGCTGTTTTATATGGGACCAAGAAACCACAGTGGCTAGGGCATGTGACTCAATGATCTGTTGAGGTCCGTTCTGACCCTAGCATCTATGCATATGTGTCTGCACAGATTAAAACTGATATGTATGTTGACACGGGCACACTCGCATACATGCGTGGGCCTGAATGCAGGGCACAGACTCTCACTCTCTGTAGATTATTTGCTTATCTACTATTTAGGTCCTACTAAATCTGGTGGAGAAACTTCCCTTGAGTCGAGTCAGTGATGGATCACATCCTCACCTGGCACGTTGACAGGAGGTAGAGACTATTCTACAGAGCCTTCAGTACTCCTGTTCTGTGGGTATATTTGGGACACTCACAGAGGGAAGCATCATTCAGAGTTGTCTATGAACTCCCTCACACAGGGCTTTGCATTCTAGCAGCCTCCTTATTAAACAGAGAAGTCATTCATGAAGCACCTGAAAATGGAGAACCAGGTGTATTTATAGGCTGGAACTGACCTTGAGCTGCCATCTGCTAAAACACAAATCCAGGGCTGGATTTTGGAAGGTTTTGCAGTGACAGTCACTTACTGGTAAATACCTTTAGAAATCTGGTCCTGCCCAGGTTTTGCACCCTGTGGCAATACTCTAATTATTGTACTGTTCAGTGCAGGATCTGCCTGTTGGACTACTCTCCCCAGATACTTGTTGGGGTTTTTTTTTGCTTTATGTTTAGTTTCAGTGAATAAAAAAGACTGTAGAGCAGATTATTAGTAGCAGACTTCAAGGGCTCAGTCTTTCCTTACAAACCTGATAAAATTCATGTATGCACTGCTCACTGCACAAACTTGTCAGGCCTTCAGGTCTCTTTCTATGCCATGTTAAATACATCAGGAGTCTTGGCCTGTTCTTTTACTGTCTATCCCTCCTTTGTAACAATGATGCTTTGTTTGTGGGAGACCTCACAAGGAAATCTAATTTACCCATCTCACCATGTTGGCTGCATTCTCCTGTGTTTTGTGGGCTTGTGTCAGAGCTATTTATTCTGTGTCAACTGAGCAGTGAAGCTGTTGATTCTCAGCCTTTTGGGATTTTATTGTAAAATATCAACAGCTTTTTTTAAATGCCTGTAATCAAAGTCAACAGAAAATATCACTTGGGCTTCCAGGTAAAGAGGCCGCCATGTCCCCTGTGTAATTCCTCTGCAGTCAGCACTGCTCCTGGGACTGAGTCTGGCTCAATATCTCTGTCACACTTCTTAAGGACAGATGGCTTATGTAAGCATCTCTCAATAAAGCAACACTCTTCAAAATAACTCTTTGTTTCCTTTGCCAGGACGGAGGCAGCAGAGGGGATCTTGGAACCGCAGGAGTCGGAGAAGTTAAATTTTAATCAGAAGTGTGTTCAGAGTCCGTTATTGCACCGATTATGGGCTTCTGCTGTTCTCTGCTGTACAACAGGTCAGTGCCTGGCTCATGTCCTTCTGGGATCTCTTGGCGAAAGCGATTGAATCTGCACTCAAGAAAACATCCTGCCTGTTTGTTATTGTCTGCCTCAGGTTCACACACTTAAAAGCAAATGGGTGTTAGGAATAAATATATAACTTCAAAGCATGCCTGGGATTCTTGGTGTGTAAATGTGCAAGTGGAACCCAGAGACAGGAATGTCCCTTAGCAGGTATTCATCTCCAGACAGTCACAGCTTCCACAGCAGCAGTGGGCTCTGAAGAGGACGGAAATGCTATTGTCTTGGTTCAGACTGCTCACAACAGTGGAGAGCCCCAGGGGACAGGGTGAACTAAATGGGGTTTAGTGGTCAGGGCTCTCAAAAGCATCTTGTTAATTGCTGCCCAGATCAGGCTGCACAGAGAGCAACCCAGTAGCAATGATCTCAGTCATATCCTGTGCCTCTCATAAAAGGACAGCACACCAGGTAACTGCAGCAATACAATGCATCTTCCAAATAAAGAGTAGTTTCAAGATGCATTTATTAATGGTCACATTTAGTAACAGCAGCAGGATATATTTAGACTTTCTATTCTTTGAGTTTGAGTGAAGTATATGTGTTGCTGCTTGTACGCGTGGCTATAAGCATAATGTTGTGCATTGTAACAGAGTTGGCAATAGCTACCAGGTTCTGCCAGGGGCATCATGCATCATCAGTAGTTCCTTGCACTCATGTTTGGTAAGATACCCATTTCTTTGGGCCGTTTTTTGAATAGTACCAAACTGAGGTGTCCTTCAAGAATTGTGTCCCGGATGCATTTTCTTCCAGCACTGTTCCCTTCTCCACTGATAACTCAAGGTTTGGGTTTTTTTGTTTTCTTTTCCCATTCTGAAAGTCTGTAATGGCCAAGAGAGCTTGTTCTTGTGCAGGCCATGTCAGTGCTGATGACTGCATTATCACTTTCACTTTGCTGTTTGGATCAGGTCTCATTTTTCAATGTGATCATACCAGAGGGTGTTCTCAGCGCTTTTATCCCAATAGAGTGTTTCAAGTGTCTAACTCAATGCTTTCTTTGTTTGTTCTCATCTAACAATATTCAGATGCAACATTCAATATGCTTGCTGCAGACAGCATGTCAGGGATATCCTTTAGAGTGGACTGACTGTAGGACTTAAACATTATCACTTTGTTTAGATCAGTGCAAGTGCAGACCACAACAATGTTGGTATTTTTCTACTGCAACTGGTGATTCTCAGTCTTGGTGCTGTTGGCACCCTGGGGTGCCATGAGATCCTTTTAAGGTTACTGAAGTGTGTTGCGTAATAGTAGCACTGTTAGGTGTGCAAACACCTACAGGTGATTCACCAGATAAATACAAATTCCAAAAAGGAATCCATAGCATCAAACCCATTCTGACCTGTTGTGACCTTTCTGAGTTCTTGGCAACAGAAGAACTACTTTATTATTTCTTTTGTTGTCAAAAAATGAGTGAAAGCTAACAGCTGGCATGTTCTGAGGTGGGTCTTGAATCTAATGAGGGGGACCTTGAGTCTAAAAAGGTTGAAAACCACTGATCTGTACTTAACACTGAATTTCCTCATTATGTGGAGTGAATGCCCTCCGTGTCCTGCTAACTCCTCAGGGATGTATGATAAGAGTGTTGTGGTGTCAGCTAAACTTCCTGGTGTCTATCTCCTGGATGCCGTTTACTTGTGCTCTGGCATCCATTTTGAATTTTATGGGCATTTCTTCTGGGCCTGATTACTATCCTAATGACAGTGCCTCATCATGATCCTTTCCCCCTAATCGGCACCACAGCCAAAAATTTGCTGCATCCTGGTTGTGGAGGTGCCCTCCTTTTGGTGGGAGGTGTAGGGGAATGGTTCTCTGATAGCCTGCACAATGAGCTAAGTCCTTTTGTTTGCCTCTGTGGTTTGCTCCTGCAGAGTGGTTTGGCTTTGTGGTACTTTGTGAGCATCTTCCCCAGTCCTGGGCATTCCTTGTGCTCTACATGATGCCATCCCCATGTACTGCAAAACTGCTCAGTCTGAGCCTTTGCTACATGCTCTTTTGATGCAGTGTTGTGGCAAGTGGCCAGCTGTTGCATCCTTTCCTCTGTTTGTGCATGCGTGTGTGTGTGTGTGTGTGTGTGTGTAACAGAACCTTCTGGTTTATCACATACATGTTAGGACTGGGGTTGACAAATAATTTAACCTGCTCTTTGGCTGTTTCACATACTCTGCCTGCCCCAATGGCTTCCTGATGCTAACTTTGTCTGCCATTAGAAAAATTTTCCTTCTTTTTAGGTAGATTTCATTAAGGTCCTATTGTTCCATATGAAAATCTCTTATTACCAGCTGTTGCTGGGTTACCCACCAATCATTTTAGTAGGCCCTTGTTTCTTCACACAGAATGTTTTTCTTGTGTTGTTTCTTGGAAATCAGTATACCTCAAATAAGTCTAGGCAGGCTGTTTTGAGCTTTTCCCCCTCTGTTTCACTGAACTTGTCACTAGGGGCCAATACTTTTCAGGCACCCCTGTCTTTTAGCCTGTTATACATATGAAAAGTATTTTGGCCCACTGACCTTGTTTCTGCCTCAGAAGCTGCAAAGATGAACAGTGTTAACTCATTCTTCCTAGTCTAGTTTTGTGCAATGCTCCTGGTTTCCAAGTCTATAGGTAGCACTTTTTCTTTTTTGCATTATTCTGTATGAAAGTCATAGTTCATTTCTTCTTCTGTTTTCATTTAATTTGCTCATAGCATTGGAGGTCTGCACAATGAATGAAACAGAGTTTTTTTTGTTAACAAGGCTTTTCAAATGTACCAAGCTCTCACCTGCTCAGTTCAGCGGACACAGTGACACCAGGCAGCAGTATTACAGTAATTTCGTGCGTTTCTCTTTAAAAGACAATGTCCTGGTGACCTAACTGCCTGGTTACAATACATGCCACCATTGTTTGTTTGAGCAGGGGATACTATGAAGAGAGGATCTAAGATACAGAAATGAAGCAAGCCCCTTGCCACAGCACCAGCACAGAGCTGAGCCCCATGGCTTTAAAAACTTAGCTAATGTTGAATGCAACTTGTCAGCTCTCTCAACGTCCTCTCCACCTACGGCATGTTGTAGGATGTTCTTGGTTTTTCAGGTGCTATGCTTTGTGTGTGTTTGTTGTCTGCCCATGTGGAGGACTGGATTTGAGAGTCCAGAAGACCCCGTCCAGTTCTATGTTCCCAACTATTTAGTTGGTCTAATAAAAGATACCACATATACCCAAAGAACCATGCCTGCCTAACTTTTTATTGCATTTTGTGATTAATTATTTTACTTGAAGTCCTAGCTCCTGCAGGCAACTGGTTGGGAACTTCATTTTGAGAGAGAGCTTTTAGCCCTTTTGTTTGTAGGGTGCTCCATGTGAGTGTGGTAAAATGAAGTAAAGAAAAAGAACCCAAATGTGAGTTTTAAAAATAATTGGATTTTTTTAAGGTACTCTTTTGATTTTGGGGGCAGATTTGTGGCTTTTGAAGATTTTGGGTTGGCAAGGGTGTAACATCTATTGTTTCGTGGCCTTAAGAAGAAATTCTCTTTGGACAATGTATCCCCAGCAGTGTTTGCAGCCCAGATATTACAACTTTGGGGTCTGTCAGTGGGCAGGAAGTAAAAGTGAAACTGCCTAGAAACACAGCTTGGGTGTGAAGTTCAAAAAGGGGATAAACATCTTAAGTGGTGTCACATCTCTTCCATGTTACAATGGCTTGACATGCTTGTATGCTCTTAGAAGCGCAGGGTAGGACATTGCTTTACAAATATCCAGAGCAATGGTGGTTTTGTTAAGTCCAGGATTTCAGCCCTAATTCCAGGTTAATTTAGGAGTCTAAATTCAAATATGCTGGCTTGAAGATGCAGGCTGGGATTTTTTAAATAGAAATAATGCACTGCCCGTAATGCACAAATAATGAACAGCCAGACTGAAATGATCTGTATAGCAGATGGTCTCTCCAGAAGAAGTACTATCCTCAACTATGTATGAGGACCCAGCAACCATAGTGATTGGTGGGTTGGCATGGTATAAACGCTTGGGGACACAGAGTAGATCAAATAAAGAGGACCTTTTAAAACATAGCTCAGATTCTGAACCAGGAGCATCTGGTTTGGCCTCTTCTATAGAGGAATTCATTAGGATGAAAGGCTTCTATACCCAGGAATTCTAACAGTGTAGGTCATACTGTATAGCTCCTTGCTTGGATGCTCATCTTTCAGGAAAGGTGTGTTCATACAGAGTGTTAGTCTGGTATAAATATTCTATGAGCAAACTTTTCCCATGCAGATAAGCCCTAAAGCACAAACCCCAGCCTGCAGTGCTCTGCCTAGATTCAGAAGGGAGATGTGTGTAATCTCTGTGGGCTCCCCCTCTGCATTACAGATAAGGGCAGTTGTATCCTCCTCTGCTTCGTAAGAATTAAGTGCAGCTTGTAGGCTTCTGGCATGTTGTCAGTGTGTCTCTCATCTGGGTGAAGTTGCATATACCTTGGGAACAGGGACTGGAAAACAGTCAAGGGCCCCCCTCACCCAAAGCTACCACGTCATGTGTAATGTACCATCTGTGCTGAATGCAGGGGGCATTTTCATCCTGCCTTGCTACAACTGATGCTATTCTCCTAATTCAAGTAATGTCAGAAGCTAGGGTTTAAGCAAAAGCCATAGTTCTCTCACTTCAAGCTGCTGCAATTAACTGCATCGGGCTGCCTTACTGCCATGCTGCTGGAGGATCAGGTAGAGGCTAATTCAGAAGCAAATGCTGGGTTCCCACCATTGCTGAGGGCACCTGGGGTCTGCCCCTGCCCGCTTTGGAGTCACTGGCAGCAGGCTTTGGACTGCCATGCTTTGGGTTCTGCATATTGGTTTGTACTCTCTGATGGCCCAATCCTGTGAGGGGCTGAAACAGCAGTTTAGGGTGCTGGGCACCAGTCAGAATCTGCCCAGGATAAGCAAGCTCTTTCCCACAAGTGTAGCAGGGCTGAGCCTTGTGGTGACTGTGAAAGGAGGTGGTTCACTTGCTGTCTGCCTAGTTTCTATAGTGATGATTCAAGACACAAAGCAAGTAAGTGGAGGGAAAGAGCAAGGCAAAGAAACCCCGCCCCGGTAGTGGCTGAGGTGACCCAAGTAGCGTCACCTTTTCTGTTCCTTACTCAGAGAATTTGAAAAGCAAAAAGAACAGAGATGTTGGGCAACCACGCAGGCAGCTTTGTACCTAGGCTTTGGATCTGCTGAGGACAGTCGCCCTGTGCAGCCCATCTGGGACTGTGGAAGAAATATCCTGCAGTGCAGGGCATGGTACCATAAACCGCAGGCAGGGATTGTGAGATGTGGTGAGAAGCCTAAAGCAGTGGTTCTCAACCTTTTTTGAACCACGACTCATTTGTAAACATTGATGGCCAGTCCCAACCCAGTAAATAGTTTAAGTAGAAAACAGTCCCCTGGCCCTGCTGGTGCCCATCACCCCCAACCCATAGCCCCCTGCCCCAGGCCCCAGCCCCACAGTGTGTGGGGTGTGGGTGTGGAGCATGAGGGGGCACATGCCCCTCCCAGATTTGTGTATCCACAGTGGGCATGGGGCTGCAGCCTGGCTATGCTGGCACGGGCAGGAGCCACCTCCACAGCCCAACAGATGGGACTTGGCACAGGAGGGTAGAGCAGTGTGGCAAGACTTATTGCTGCCACTGCTGCCTGAGCCCCCACACTAGCCATGCTGCCAGCAGCACAGGAAGTAACAGATTGGGGGTGGGGGGTGCCCAGCCCTCACCTTCTCTCGCCACCAGCTGCTCATGCACTAGCTATGACTCTACCCTGCAACCCTGGTTGAGCTGCCACCGCCACTCCCCTCAAGCCATGGCTCTGCTCCAGAGAGGAGGTAGATTTACCTGCGGGGAGCTGTGGGAATTGCTCTCCACACTGCGGGGTGCCACATGCATGTGTGCGTGCACATGCACACAGCACCCCCTGCCTAATCGCCCTCCTCTCACTCCCCCCAGCCCCAAGCAGCCCTTGAAGGCTGGAGCTCTGCCAGTCTGCAAGGGAAAAGCCGCAGTTTCCCACATTTTTCTCCTTTAAAGGAGAATCCATTTTTTAAATTTGTTGATCCATTTTTTTAAAGTTTTGTTCACGATCCTTTCATATATTCTTGTGACCCACTTTTTGGGTCATGACCCAGTTTGAGAAAAGCTGGTCTAAAGAGTCTGAGTGGAAACCTCCGAGATCCCAGAATCCTCTTTGTCCTGGGATGTAGCCTCCCTGTCAGCTAAGCCCGCTGCCTGGCTCCACTCCCTGCTCTATTCCAGCTCATTATTGGCCCTGGGTTCTCAGACACTCTGGCCAGCTTAATGGTTTAGATTGTGAATTCTGTGCAGGTGAGAGGTGCTGGTCTGACTGACAGCCCGGGGTTTAGGACGTTTCATCCCCCTAGGCCTAGGTGCTGTATGGGCAGCAGCTGAAGGAATTTCCCTGCCCCACCCAGCCTCAGCCCAGCCTGAACGGCCACAGGAATAACAATGCCAAATTAGTTCTGCTGCTGAGCTTTGATCCCCCTTGCCTAACCAAGTGCCATTGCCTCAGCTGCGGAACCTGTGCTCATTGTTTTGCTTCCCTGGCAGGTTCAGAAGAAATTTGTGTGGATGAGAAAACTATCAGCCCCCGCCTGGCCCTGTCGGAAGACAAGAAGACCTTGACATTCAGCCCCAAAGCAAAGACCTACCCAGCCTGCCCTGACCGCTTCGATCACTGGCCCAATGCCTTGGCTGCCAAGGCCTTTCACAAAGGGATCCATGCCTGGAGGGTCAGCGTGGAGAAGAGCTGTGCGTATAAGCTGGGGGTTTCCTATGGCTCCTTGCAGCGCAAAGGGTCTGGAGATGAAGCCCGGCTGGGCTACAACAGCTGCTCATGGGTGTTCTCCCGCTATGACAAGGAGTTCACGTTCTCACATGACAGCCAACATCAGACTGTGGAGCTGATCAAATGCCCCATGCAGATTGGGGTCCTGGTTGACTTTGATGGGGGAGAGGTTCTGTTTTATGACCCTAACTCCTGCATCATCCTTCACTCCCACCGAGAAACCTTCACTGAGCCCATCTATCCCGTCCTGGCTGTGGCTGACCAGAGTATCTCTCTTGTACAGTGAGCAGGCCTGGCAGGACAGATGTTCAAGCTCCTCCTTCGTGGGGAAAACCAAAGAAGCTTTCCCCACATATGTAAAGCACAGAACAGACCCCAGAAGTATCTTCTTTGGTGGCAAGTAGCCAGGATGGGATGGGTAGCCTAAGTGCACTGGCACATGGTTGAATCCTGCCTTCACCCCAGATACCTGCTCTTTACTTTTCATCTGTGGTTGATGGCTACTCCACAAGCATGATGATTTAATCAGTTGTGCACCCACCTTACAGTAGTTCCATCTAGACCTGTTTTTCTTAGAAAGTAATGGGAGATGGTATTAAAAGATGTGAGGTGTCTCGCATCTAGGACTTGCCAAGCCCCTCCACCATCCATGAGGCCTGTCACCTTGTTTGAGAAGGTAACTAGGTTGGCCAGGTATGAGTTGCTATTGATGCATCCATGTTGGCTGTTACTTATCACCTCCTTATTCTCTGGATACTTACAGACTGATTGATGAAATGCTTCAGTGTTATTCCAGGCATCCAACTTAGACTGCCCTACTTGTCATGCCCATGGTCATCTTCATTTAAAGCTGGGGCTATATTTGCCCCTTTTCTAATGTTCTGGGCCCCCACTTGAATTCTTTGTTTTGTTTCAGCCTGACCCTTTCTGTGCTCTGTTCTGTGTCTGCAAAGCGTACTTGTTGTCCCAGCAGAAAGCATTGGTGTAGTGACCTTGGGGACCCTGCCACCTGCCTCCTTGGGGAAAAATTATGCAAGAAACAAGTGAAGGTGCCTATGGTGGAAGATGAATTTCACCACTAACTCAGCCATCACAGGAAGAGTACTCTGTCTTGCATGCGGACCTGGCTGTGGAAGTGGTTCAGACTGGGATGAGTCAGGTTACCCCTCTGATATGACGGCTGCTCTTTCATCCCACAGAGCAATGTGGGAAGGCTAAGTTAGTGAATGCATGTGAGCTGCCCAGGTCTGGAGAGATCAGAGCCAGAGAAAAGCCCCTCAATAAACACAGTATGAAACCCTTCATTGGAAGGTCTGGCTACAACGTAGGTTTAGAAGAAAGATGTGACCCAGTCAGTTGGGGTCAACTCCCTTTATTTTTTAATCCCCTGAACATTGCAGGCTCTCAGGACTGGTCTTCACTGCAGCTGGCAGTGGCCCTGTCACAGGGCGGCTGAAGCAGTCACTAGCAGCCATGTGGCAACCACTGCGAGCAGACTAGGCTTTTTAGGTAGGTGTGATATCTTTTATTAGACCTACTAAATCATTGGAAAAATTATTCTTTGCAATCTTTTAGGCCTTTTTCATGCACACGGAGAGTCTGTTGGTGCTTTGTATGCTCTCCTGGGTGAAATAGGAGCCAAACCAACAGCCCTTAACCACTGTGAGCAGCATTTTGAAAGGCACCTGCCAAGACTTGGGCAAAGAAATGGCCACTGGCTCTTTCATTCCCAGCTGAGCAGCAAACACTGAGCTGCTTTCTTTTCCAACATTCCCAGTGATGCCGCGCACTGGTGGCTCTGTGGGAAGCTTTGCGCAGTTTGCTCAAGTACAGTGTAAGCATGATGGTGAAAGGTGTTGGGGGTAGATAACACGGGATGTATTGCCAGGGTCATGCCTGAGGTACAGACTTTCCAAGAAACACCAGCTTCTTCAGGACTGGCACTGTGTGGATGCTAAGGTGCATGGTTGACAACCCAGAGATTGCAAGTTTGAGGCCACAGCAGAAATGTTCATGGCACAGCCCTGTCAGATTCCAACAAATCTGAATTCTGCTAAATACCTTGTCACAAAGACACAAAAAGTAAGAAAAGGGCCAGTTTCTTCAAGTGCAGATGCTAGCTGAGGGCAGGTGCAGGGGAAAGCATTGTGTGGGGAATTGCAGTAAGGACAGTGGCAGCCTCCTGAGTCAGTGCAGCCCAGGAAAGCAGTGCCAGCTGCACAAGGGCTATGGTCAGCTCAGACAAAGGTGTACAGAATTAACCACAGCCAGTATGCAGCCCCCACCCATATTTGCCCCTGCTGCAACACCACTTGTTTCCTCTGTGGGTGAGGCCCCTTGGCAGGACAGCAAGCCACACTACACAGGGAGATGCACCATCCCTTTGCACTAGTGGGGGGAAAGCCTGATGGAGAGAAGGGTTTTCTTTTTCTGGTTTGGTCTGCAGAAAAACATGTACTCTTGTTCCCAGTGGCACAGGCTATCTCCTGTGAGCAGGACTGTCACTTGCAAGGCACAAGACTAGCATGCTGGAAGACTTGAGTTCTGCTCTGAGCTTGGCCACTAATTTATTGAGTGATCATAAATATCACCCCCTCCCCTTGTGCCTCAGTTTCCCCATCTAGAAAATGAGGGTAGTGATGCTGACCCATTCCTGCAAAGTTCTTGGACAGCTATGGAAGGAAGTGACTGAAAAACACTGAGCACAATAAGGATTTTATTTTAAGACTGTCCCTAGGGTTTTGCTGTATATGGTGACAGTAAGTGCCTCTTTGCAGCATGGAAATGACACCAAACAGTATCTACAGTGTAATTGATCCACCTGGTGAAAAATAAAGCCACACAGCCTTCCACCTCCATGTAGCAGCACCATTGGTCCCTATTCTTCCTACTAGGAGTGTCTGCAACCTGCTTTCCCACTGGAGGGCTCTGGTGAGATGTCAGGGGCTCCCTCTTAACCCTTTTCGATAACAGACAGCAGGTGGGGTAGTGAAGGCAAGAGATGCTCCTCTGGTACATCTGACTCCCATGTGTTGGCCTGCCCAGATCTTTTGAGTAGGAAGCTGTGCATGCCCACTTCTCTGGCTGCCCTGTAATCCTTCATGTAATCATCCCCCACATGAGCTGCCAGCTGGGGAGCTACCCCTGAAATGCGGAGGGCTTTCAGAAAGATCCTTTGGTCAGGTTTGGCAAAGCCAGCATCCTCAGAGGTGAACACAAACTCAAAATGGTGCCTGAGGTCACATTGGGACAGTATCTTCTCCAGCCTTTTGTCAAAGTTGGAAATGACAGCCATGCGGATGCCTTGCTGGCTGCACTGCCTCAGAGTCTCCGTGGCACCTGGTAACACTTCCCAGTTGCATGCAATGCAGAAATCTTGATAGAGCTTTTCTGCAATAGGTGCAAGGACTGCATCTTCGTGGACACCAGAGAGTCTGAAAGTTTGTTTCACAACGTCCACCCACCACTGCTTGGAGCTGAGCCCCCTGTTCAAGCCATAGTTAGGGAAGTGCTTGCTCTGGACTTTGTAGGCCTGATGGAAAGACTTATTAAGAGCCTCTGGCTCCACCTGGATTCCATGAACTCGGGCTTCAGCAGAGTAGCTCTCTCCCACTGGGTGCCGGAGCCGGATTAATGTGTCCTTCACGTCCCATGTTAATAACCGTAGCCTAAGCATGGCTTCATTGATGCCTATGGACTAAGGAGAATCTAGAATAACAAATGCAGGGATAAAAGCCAGACAAGCCACAAACCTCACCCTCCCTCTCACAGCCAAAGATTGATAGGGGAAGGAGCATTTTGGACAGTAATCAGCTTGAGGGATTGATAAAAGCTCTAGCACTTTTCAGCTTCAGGGTCATATTTAATCCAGCTGTGCTGTGAATGAAAGTGGTTTCCAGCCCATCGCTGTTCTCTGCCTGGTGTGAAACAAACTTCTGGGTCTCAGACCAGTTCTTGGCAGATTTGGGTATGTATCACCTACACCTATCACCAGCAGCACCAACTGGCCTCTTACTGGGAACCTTCCCCCCCGTCTCTGTGGAAACTCATTTCCCCTCTCAGAAGCCATCCCCTGCAGGGCTGAGACACAGCAGGGCAGAGCAAGGGAAGCTTGACCTGTTGGTAGTTGAGTCCTGGACATTTTCTGGGTGTACGGAAGCCATCACTTTTCAGGACAGTTCATTCAGCATATGCTCCTGAAGCCAGTGTGAAACTCTTTCAAATATTGAGGCTAACTTCATTTCTAAAGTGATTTACCTCCTCCCATTAATTTATGCAGGTGGCCAACAAAGATCCTAAATGTTAACACTTTACAACCTCTCTTGGCTTACACAAGAAACTCAAACAGGGTTAGCACTGAGTTGCAATTTTAATTATTTTCTGTACTATTACAGCATTCCCTGGCCTCCACAGCCACCAACTTGGAAAACGAGTGCAAGGCAAATAAATGGCGGTAGATGGGCCATTATAACCTACTGAACTCTGCCAAGTTTCTGTAACAAAGTGAAATCCTCCCATTCCTAAACAGGTTAACAACTAAGCTTATAAATCTGCTGTGTAACAGAGGGTATCATGAGACAATGGGCTTCTATAAAACCACATGAGCTCTCAGTTTACTAGCCTGTGCTGGAGGGACTGAATTACTCAGCAACCTGATAATATTCTGGGAGAAACAGCCAAACCTGTTCAGCAGGAAAACCAAAAGTAGTTAAGAGTTGGAATTAACCAGGAATTACCTAAGCTTCACACAAAACTACACACCCAAAAGGCAGATCTAATCACGAGCTAGTTGCTGTCTTTGTACTGAACTTTGCCTACAATTAAATAGTGCAACAGCATGCTCCCTGGGTAAGGACTCCTTTCCACATGCTGTGTTAGATGCCCAGTCTCAGGGAAGGCACTATGACTGAATGAAATCCCCTTTCCAGATGGCAGCACCAGGGCAAATGTCTACTATCCTGCCCCCTTAACATGCTGCCACTTTGTCTTGAAATGAGAAGGAGGCTCATCGTCCACAGCCTGCAACCAATCTCTCCGCAGAGACAAACACCTACATGCCACATTCCTGGATAGTCTGTGAATGCTTCGGACAGGAGCTGGCACCCTGCAGCTCATGGGCTGGATGTGGCCTGGCAAATGGTGTCATCTGCCTGTGAAGCCAGAATGTGTCAGTGATTCTGGGGCAGGGATGCTGGCAGGAATTAGGTGTTGGGGGAACACTGGCAAAGGAGCAGCAGCTGCCTTCAGAAAGCTGCACTGAGTTGGCCAGTTGCTCCTAGAGGCTGCAGACCCTTGACTGAGGCCGGTGGGGCAGGCTGCTGAGAGGACACAGGTCACTGAGACTGCTAGCTCGTGCAGCAGATGTACCCAGCTGCTGCACCGAGCAAGGGCCGTAGCTCCCTGCTGCTTGGTTTAGTCTCATCTGGCCATGATGACTACCATATTTCCAGTATCAAAAAAAAGAGGACAACTGGGGGGGCAGGGGGCAGTGATATGCCTGTGCCCTGACCTTGCTCCTCACTCCTAAGTCCTTGCCCCCCCAGCCTCCCCTCACTCCTGCCCCACAGCCCCCCTGCCCAAGTGCATGTACACCAGAAATCCAAATATTTGATTGCAGTTTAAAAACCTGCCAGACACAAGGCCTGGGGGCCAAAAATGAGGACATGTGGGAAAACCTAGACATGTGGTCACTGTCATGGGATAGGCAGCCCCCACATCCACACCCAGTGAAAGCGAGGTGCTGATACAAAGGGGAGCACTGCCTGTTCCTTCCCACAGGCGAGGTCTGGGCACGGGGCTCAGGCACCTCACTCCCCCCAGCACAGACCCTGCAGCCTGAGGGAAGGGCCAACCCTTGAGCCACATCCGGGTGGAGGCAAGGCCGGACCTGTTGCTCTTTCCTCAGCAACCCCGGCTGAGGGGGTAGTGTGAGCAGCCCCGGGCAGAGGCAGGACCCTCCCCGTGTCTGATGGCCCAGGTCCCACTACACAAGTGGCTCTACAGGGGCTGGGGGAACGTCCCGCGTGCTCCAGCACCGGCCGGGGCAACAGGAGCAGCTCGTGCAGCAGACAGGGCCGCGCGGCTGTGGGACCTGGCCCCAGTGATGGACGCTGCCCGGGCAGCGCCTTAGGGGGAGAGGCCGTAGCTCTGTGCTCCCTGCCCCTGAACCCATCCCTGCAGCCGGCGAGAGGGGACCCGCCGGGCACCTCGGGGACTCGGATGTACCCGAAGCACCCAGGCAGCGGCGGCACCTGCCAGCGCACGCGGCACTTCTCATCCAGGGGAGAGCCGGTCCAACGCCGCGGTTCGGGGGCCACGACCCCCCTCATCCCCACGGTGGGGCGGCTGCGCAGCCTCCCAGCGCGCCAGGGGCGGGGCCCCAGGCGGGGCTCTGACGTCACGGGACGACCGCGTGAGCAGCGGAGCCCCGCCCCTTATAGTCGTAGATGGAGAGGGGGATGGGACCTCGCAGATCGTCGGGTCCAGCCCCCGGCACCAAGCAGAAAAGACAGCCGGGGTCACGCGACCCTCCAGCCTCCTCTTGAAGATTTCCGGGGTAGACGACTGCACCACCTCTGGAGGGAGCTTATTCCAAAGTCTGGACAGCCTGACTGTGAAGAAGTTTTTCCTAATGTTGAGCCTGAATTGATCTTTCAGGAGTTTGTGGCCTTTACTCCTCGTTTTCCCCTTGGGTGTCCTGGTGAACAGTTGCTCACCAAGCCCTTGATGTACTTCTCTAGTGTAGTGGTAGCACAGGCCTGCTGGGCTCATGGCTGACCTGCGCTACAGGGCTTGCACCCTTCACCCGAGCAGCCCTTTCCTCTTGCGTGTCCTCGGGGTTACAGAAAGCACTGCCAACCCTTCCAGGCAGGGCTGTACTGAGCCAAAGGGCTTAGCTGGCAGGAGAGGTGCCTTGAGGCAGTTTTCTCACAAGTCAGACACCCAGAATGGCAGTGAGGGGCATGGACCTGTCCAGTGCACTGAGGATGCCCCCTACCAGTCTGCTATACTATAAGTCTCCCAATGCGAGGAGCTCAGCTATGTGCCTATTTTATGGAGATGGGGGATTTCTCCTTAGCCTGCTCCTTTGGCTTGTTAAGGGCACACAAGACACAGGGGCATCTGAACCCTAATGACCTCTGGGCTTGAGGCCTGCACGTAGGATGCCTGCCAGGGATTTGGAGCATCTGAAACACCCAGGCTGAAGAGTAACACAATATGGACCTGAACCATTGGGCTCTGCTCAGTGGATGGAAGTCAGAAACACTTGGACTGATTTGGCCTGATGCATGAAATAACAAAGTACTGAGTCAAAAGAGCCAGCCTGGCCCAGGCAGCTCTATAGGAGTGGCTTTTGCTGCCCTTTCCCTACACCTGTTTCCTCCTGCTCTTCAAATGCAACCAGCTCCCCACATGGTTGCGTCACAGCCCTGTGGAACAGCATTGTTACATCCACCTGGTGTGGCTCCCAGTAATGGATTTTTTGCCTCTGCCATTTCCAATACAGCCTGTGTTTTATGGCAAACATTCTCCTGGGTGGGGCACATGACCTTGCACTTCATGCCCCTTCTTTTCCTCCCACTTCTATTGTGCCAGTCCTGAAAAAGTGAGTTGATTCTTCCTGAAACACACCCCATTTCTCTATCAATGGTGCTTCTTGCATCACCAGCAAATGTCATCAGCATGGTTCTACTGTTGCTGCCTAAATCACTTACATCAAGTCAGGCTTCACAGCAGTGATTCTCAATCAGGGTGTCATGACCCCCTGGGGTGCCTCAAGATCCTTTCAAGGGTGCTGTGGGGTGCCACTGGCACTGTTAGGAAGGCAGGCATGATTCACAAGATAAACCCAGAGATTTCAAATAGGAATCCACTACATTAAAAACATTCTGACCTGCCGTGGGCTTTGTGTTCTTTGCAACAGAATTATTACTCCGTTATGTTTCTGTCGGCAAAAGTGAAAACAAATAGCAGATATTTTCTGAGGGGTGCCTTGTGTCTAAAGAGTTAGAACACCGTCTTAGGGTGACCTTTGAGGAACTTCTCTATTCATTTCCTTCCACCCTACTGTCTTGTCTTACACAGCCTTCCTGTCACTTTGCCTTAGTTTCTCCTCTAGCTTCGAGTTCTTGTAGTCAAGAAAATGGGCATAAGTATTACAGAAACTTTAAATTTAGCTTAACTGTAAGTTTCCCATATAGCTTCCATGGCTTTCTGAAGTTCACACAAAAGATTAAATCTTCCATGTTTCCTTTGAAAAAGCATTTTTGTTTCACAAATCAGTGATCAGGTTAGTCTGGCACAATCTCTGGAAAACCCATGCTGCATTTGTGTGTCATTTCCATTTCCATATGTTGACTGCTCTTTCTTTCAGATGTTCTTCTAAAACCTTCCAGGGTGTGACAGGGGGCTGTTATGAGGCCAATCCAATGTCAGCCCACCCACCTTGGTATATCTTGGTATAAATATGCAGGAGGCTGCCCATTTAATGCCCCAATGCCCGGAGTGTTATATACAGCTCTGACCTACCCATATCATGTCCCATGCCTCATAGATGGCATTGCAAATTGGTAACAGCTCCATGCGAGGCCAGGCTAAACTTTGCCCCTTGCTGGGCCTCTAGCATACTACTTTCACCCCCCCACCCCCTCTCACAGGGCCTTATTCACCCTGCCCCCTCCCACTGAGCTTCATGTGTAGTGGCCCTCACTTGGGCCATAGATCTGTGCAGCCTTTGTGTCCCCCTTGGGCCCTACTCTACACAGCCCTTCAGCCACCGGCCTTATGCCTCACACTGGGCTGAACTCAGCTACTAGCCCTTCTCTGGGCAGCTTGCCTGGGTTAGCCCCTGTGCAGCCCTTCAGGCCCAACTGTGCAGACCCTACTCCATGCCCCTCACGCAGCCTGTCAGGCACCACCAGGCATCTTACCCTGTGTGAGCCTCTACGCACTTCTGCCCCCGCACTGGGGCTTGTGGTCTTACACCCCATGGGCTCAGGTGTCCACAGACACGCCTGGCCCCTACTGCCTGTTCCTGCTCTAAAATTACTCACTGGCTCATTGCAGCTGGGGTTATAAGGCACCCCAACCCACCTTTCACTGGGGAGGCAACTGCCCCACCAGGGTTCAGACTTCAGTCATGCCCCAGGATTGGGGGCCTCTGCCTTCAAGTAGCTCCCGCCCTTGCCGCCAAGGACGTGCTGACCCACAAGGAGCAGACTGCTGCCTCAGCGCTGAGTTAAAATGGAGGCTACTCAGCCTCTTCTTCCAATCCCATGGCCCATCTGCAGTCATGTGACTGTCTCATCATGGGGGGCAGGGCCTGCACCTGCCAGCCACTCAGCTGCCTGCTCTGAGCCCTTAAAGTGGCAGGCACCAAAGGTGGCGCACGGACTCTCTCTGGCATCAGGGCTCCACGCGTTAGTTTTCCCTACGGTTCACAAAGAAGACCTGGGCTCAGGATCAGCAGTAACCAGTTACATTACAGGACTCTCATTATAGGATTACTATACATCCAGGTTCTCCTGGACATGTCCTCTTTTTTGATTATCCAATCTCTGTCTGGGCAGGTTTTTTTAAATCTAATCAAATGTCTGGGAGCAGCAGTGCCTGCAGACACTGGGAGGAGCTGTGCAGGGACCTGGGTTGCAGCTGGGAAATGTCTAGCCGCCTGGCAGCAGAGATGTCCCGAGGGTCCTGGCACCTACCAAGTTCAGTTGAGTTTCTTTGCCTCGGCACAGAAGACATCCCCACGATCCTAGCACCTGCCTTTTTCTATCCATTCCTCTTGCAGCGGCATCTGATCAATATGGGGCAGGGGGCTGCAACTCGTGGAGCACGCTGAGTTGTAGACAGCAGCCCACTGTGTGAAAAAGGTTGCAGGGGTGGGCAGCTGGGCGACGGAAGGAGCAGGGGGCTGCAGCTTGCAAGTGAGGGGCTGGGGACTGTAGGTCCAGAGTGTGGGGCAGGGGGCTGCAGGTCAGGAGCTAGGGGCACCAGCAGGGGACTGCAGATGAAACTCAGCCACTATAAAGAATTAGATCTAAAGCTTTGGTCTTGTCTCTCTACCAGTGGTGGAGAGAAGAAGGATTTTATTCCCCTTCCTCAACTTATCACAGGCAGAAACCTACTACTAGAAAAGCTACAGCATAAATCACCTGGACTAGGTTTCTTTATGGTTTGTGAGATCTTGGAAAGAATGCAGCACATTAAACTGTAGGCACAAGGGATTCCTGACATGGTTCACAGACACCAAGGCATGTAATTGTTAGCTGACTGTACCTCTAGGGAAGGCCACAGATCTGCTTGCATTAGTGCAGCTTCAGCAGACAATCCAGCACTTTTGAGCCTTTGCTAGTTGGACAATGAGCAATCGGTACAGTGAATTTCACTGTCTGATTCTTCCGGCAATGACAGAGCTTCAAATACTACACAGAGACAGATGTTGCACTGGGTCAAAAACTGTTATTTTAAAATTCTAGTGAAAAGCAAAGAAACATTTTAGAAAATGATTGTTTTGATAATACAAGGCGACAGCTCAGGGAACTGAAGGCCAGAACAGAGATTTAGTGCTGGGAGCTAGGCATTTGGGTGCCCAGAGCCAAGACAGACCAAAGGAGCATTAGTTTGAACATGCAGCAGGCTCCTTGCACAAGACATTTGATTCTTGAAGCCCATGAAGCCATTCATTGCCCAGCCCCCCATACGCTGTCACCCTAAATTCAGCAAGGCCACTGCTGAGAACCTACACTGTATTCTCTACCCCGCACAATGACCACAAGGCACAAGTGCTCTGGAGGGGGCACGCCCCCCCCAGCTCTGAAGGTGCTTGGGATGTTTAAGTATTTAAACATTTAAAACAGCAGCGTGTTTACAAAAGGGAAAGCACAAGAGACTCCACAAAGCAATTGGCTGATGCGACATGGGGCAGGAAGCTGAGGGCTGCAACAAAAAGATTGCTTGTTTTGCTTAGTGTACTGGAGGGGGAAAAATTTCCAGGAAAGCCTGAGAGACACCCAAGGAGCCAAGCAGGTCAATATTCTTCGCAAGCCAAATCCCCCGCATTAGGCTCCTACTGTGTTAGCAGCAGCCAGGCTGGGTTGGGAAGGATGTGGCTCTAGCTGAGGGGAGCAGTAAGAAATAGGTCCCTCCTCCACCAAGAATCCTGTAGCAGCTGGGAAATTTAGTATGCCCCACCTTAAAATAGACCATCATATAAATTAGGTTTCTATCTAAAAGCAGGTTGCTGGAGGGATCAGCTTTGGCCCCAGATGCCTTTCGCTGCCCTGTGAGGGTCTCAGCCTTGAAGCCCAAATTTAAAATAACATTTTGTAAAAACTAGTTTCTGTTGGTGTCTTGGGGCCAAAGTCAGCCTGAATCTGAGGCTGCATGCCTGTGTTATTGATGGCACTGTGTCTGCTCGTGCTAGAGCTAAATTTGGCTCCAAGTTTAAGACCCCACAGGACTCGTTTGGTTCACAGTCTTTTCAAACCCTTGCAGGTTTCCTTCTACTTGTTCCTGTTATTGAAGCACTTCATGCCTCTTGCTCCTTCAGCCACTTCAGCAGCTGGGGCACGAAGTAGGTAATGATGATGTCAGCCCCTGTAACACAGCAGCAAGGAATATATGAGGATGTATTGGAAATGCAGCACTAAGCTAGTCTGCTCTGCTTCCCCAAAGCAAATGATACTATGCCCCAAGAAGGACCCACCAGCCTTGCAGCATCATCCCTGCTACCCAGCCTGGCCAGGTGCCACTCCCTCTAACAAAGCATCAGCAGCCATGAAGCCTGCAGGCTGGGCATGGACCGACCACAGGCCACATTTACATGCTCCATGTGACATTCAGGTTCTCCAGAATCTCAGGCTTTGTGTAATTTCTAGCACTCACAATGTGAACTGGAAGGAAGACACATGGTGACACAGACCTGTGTCCACAGGTATCTTGAACACTAACCCTGCAATGTGATCTCTCACATTCTGCATTGACAGTGGGGAGCTTTTAAGTACTGAATTTATAGTAAAATTCACGGGCCACAATTCAAGCAGTCTCTTGGCCCTCTGCACACTCCTGCCTCTGACTCCTTCCACCCAGCATCACGTAGAGAAACGTTCATTCTCCACAAGCCAGATCAAAGAGGTGGAATGATTGCATCAAAGCACTGACAACTGGGAGGATTATGGGTTAACCCCCTAAGCATGGCTTGAGAAAGGTTTTGAAGTAAGATCCACACCAGGTTAAGAAGTAAGACCCACACCAGGGAGGGGCTGCTGTGTTTTCACAGCCAGATGTCTTTGGAAATAAAACCAGGTTAACATATACAGCATCTTTCATCCAGAAGGTTCCCTGTAGCCCATGGAAGGAGGAGACATCCCTGCTTTATGAATGGTATAACGGAAGAGTAGCAAAGTGCAAAAATTCACATAGTAACACAAGAAGTGGCACAGCTGGAAACAAAACCAGGAGTCCTGGCTTCCAGCCCCCTGCTACAGCCACACATCAGGCTTACTAAAAAGTCAGGGAGACCCGGTTCTCTTGAATTGCTATTGATTGCATAGAAAAAACTCACAGAGCCTGAGCCACACAGAGCAGCGGTATAGCATGATCTAGAAATAGGTCTTCATTAAGGGCTGAAAGTGTGAACACCTCCCTCAGACGTGGCTTTGTGGTCCAATGTCAGCCTTCAGCTCAGTACACATCAGTGACTTGCACTGAAATCCTGGAATGACTGCAAAGGCTTTACACTGCCACCCCTCTACACTGCCACCCCTCCTGCACTGAACCCAGAGGCAAAGCAAAGAGCTCCTAAGGTACTTGTTAGATACACAGCCAACCATCCTCCCACTCACCTGCTCGCCTGAACCCTCTCATCACCTCCATTACAGCAGCCTTTAGGTCAAAGGCACCAGCCTTTGCTCCATGCCACAGCATAGCGAACTCCCCGGATACATGGTAAATTGCCAGTGGGTGGGCATGATGCTGAAAACAACAAGAAGGTTAGTGAGACAACACTGAGCTGCAGGGTATAGCTCTCCTGAGCTCTGTCTAGGGTACAAAGTAGGGGCCCAATGCATTTTTTGCTGCAGTCACAGAAACCCAAGGCTTTGTGAGTTGGAAATTAGGAGGACACAGTTTGTACACATCCTTTGCAATCCCACCAACACAGCCATGGTTTGACAGGGGAGCAGAGGCCACTGGATATCATATGATAGCTTACTCTGGCCACATGGCTAGATTTGTATAAATGCATGGAGTGCAAGGAGTAAAAATGCAGAGATGACCAACAGCAAGATTGCAGCAGCCCCAGCAGGCAGACCTGACAAAAGAGAGGAACCTCATAGTTCATCAGCCTAGGAACTAAAGCTCTAATCATGGCACAGGCTATAGCAGCAGGCCCCCAGGTTCTCCTCCTAGACTGAATGATGTGGAACGTCCTCCAGGCTGTAGCATCATGGAGAAACCAAGAGCAAGAGTCTGTACACAAGGCCCTCTTCCTTTCTGCTCTTCCCCAGGGGACACACTCATCTGAAGAAGCTCAAGGCCTTCCGTGCCCTTCGTGAGGTTGAGAGGCCTCTCTAGTTTTAAAGGGGTTCCCCCCTCCTGAACTAGCTAATTCCAACCCTTCAGCCTCTCATTCCATTTACAGTGATATTAGAAGCATCATTCCCCTGCAGACTTGTGTGGAGCTTACCCTGGCTTTGACTTCTCCCACAATATCCAGGTAGGGCATCCCCGGCTTTACCATCAGCATGTCTGCTCCCTCCCTCACGTCCCGGTCCTGGAAGGAGAACACAAACCTGGGAACCTGTGAGTTGCACAGACACGGGGCAGGACAAGAATTTGGCAAGACCAGCTGGTTCACCTGATAGCTGTGGCTTAGGGACTGGTGCCAGAGGGAAGAGACAGTGTTTCCCATAGGAGAGATTGAGTTCGTCTGGCTCTTTCTAGCACTCTGTGCATCCCTAACCCACATGTGTCCCTCCCCCAAACCCATGCACGCAGAAACTAGAGGGACCAACAGGAGCTGTTCTATACTCAGCAAGAACCTCCGTGCAGTAACAGGGTGGGAGCTGCAACACCACATAGACCCAAGTGTGAGAGATGTGTCAAAAAGGCCAACACAAGCCACGTTTCTGCTCTTCCTCTAGCAGGAAGGCTGCTATGCTCAAAACAAGGACCAGGATGGGGAGCGACGTTTTGGCTGAATAGCCAAAGGTGCTAAATAAGCTGATGCTCTTCACTGCACCAGAGCTAGCTATTCCATGCAGAGCCGGAGTTCAGTCTTCATTCCTGCTTCACATTGCCGGCAACTACAAGAAGGCTGGAGAGAAACTGGAAGGCTGAGCCAGCCCTACAGCTCCTGGCTTAGCAGGTCCTGAAGTCTCTGGACAAGCAGGTCTGGGGTAGGAGAGAGGGAAGTTCAGTTCTTCTCACCAGAGGGCACAGTTCTCCTTATCAGAGAACAGCTACTATGGTGCCTGGGAGGGGCAAATATATGTGAGATCATGACATGGACCCCTGGTGAGGCCAGCTCAATGGGACACAGAGTCCTGCTCCAGTACAACCAGCCTCTCCTAACCCTACTTTGAAGACCCACATGCCAAGAAAAGCCATTAGCCTTGCTAACAGACAATTCAGCTGCAATTGGTGAGCTGGGTGGTAATAAAGGACTTGACATTTCTCCAGCTCACAAGAGAAACTCACAGCTCTTCCAAGCCAGTGCAATTCACTGCTGCTCCTCACTCATGGTGCATAGCTAATCTCACGCACTTGGTTCTGCTTTCCCCAGCATACTCCTTTCCCTGCCAGAAGCACCTGTTCAGCTCAGCATGCATGGGCCCATGGCCCTATTGCTGTGCCCAGGCTCCCTGGAGGGCAGGAACAGGTGCGATTCACTCCCCAGCACAATTCAGCATCACCTCAGGTCTCACATAAGCGCTCACATCACGACATGAAAAACAGGAGAAAGGCCCAGGGATGAGGATGCTCCTGGGACAGCTGGTTTGTGGGACCCTGTGTGGCATCCCCTGTGGCAAGCTCACTCACCACAGCTCGCAGGGCCAGGCCCCTGGCACCTGGAGGAAGCTGGTAACATCGCCGGTTTCCAAAGGCAGGTTTGGACTGGGCAGCATCTCTGTTAACACAAGAGACCAGACAAGAGATCAGTACAAGACTGCCTACTGAACAGTTATGGCAGAGCTCAGGCAATAGGGCGGCCCTCTCATAGACACAGAGGCAGGGGCAATGCCCCATCTTCTCCCTTCAGTCCAGAAGGCAGGGGCAACTATGGAGGCCGTCACCCCATTCCACTCAACAGGCTAGGAACCCTGACTAGGAACCCTTGGGACACATGCCAGACACGGTCTTTCATCACTGTCCCCCCGCTACTCCTGATGGCTGAGAGTCAGTCAGTTCAGACCTTCTCCATCCCTGTTCTGAGCCAGGGGACCCTTGGAGGCATTGCACACCAATAAACTGCAATTCCTAACAGTGGTAAGCTTCCTCCAGCAATGAACCTGACAGCTGAGTGAGCTAGGGCCTGCCCTGACACACACACCAAGGGACAAGGAAAAGATCCATGCCATTCACCAGCAGGGTTCTGGAGATGTTAACTCCTGCCCTGCTCACCCTTGCTCTCAAGAGGCTGTGAGCAGAGGCCCAGGTGAAGCTGGGTGGGCACAGAAGTCAACTCTGGAGGTAGCAGGGAGACAGCAGGTGCCTGCTCCCACACAGAACCTGTTAGCTTGAGTGCCAGGACCTATATGCAGGACTCTTGGCTGAGTCCTAGTTTAGATCCCTAGGTCAAATGCAAGCCCTCTGGGGTTGGAGGTGAAGTCTGGGACACAGGCTGCTCACACTCACCGCTGCCTTTGTGAGATGCTTACCTGAAGGGACCATAGAAGCAGGAAGCAAACTTGGCACTGTAGCTCATCACACAGACCTACGGAAGTAGGAGAGACACAGGGAATGTCACAGTTGTGTCCTGGTCAACAACTGGGTTGGGGGAGCTGTTCTTTCTGCATGACGTTCTCCATTCATGGGGGACCTTGGATCCACTCCTCTCTAGTGTGGCCTGGATCCCCAGGTTACTCTGTTCCCAACCATGTGCTCTGGGGAGTGCCTCCATGGCATCTACCATGCAATCTGTTTGCCAACTTCTGTGGAAAGAGGGGAACCCCTCACTGCCACACCCTGGTCATGCTGTGATGTCCCTGCTATGCAGAACTCCAGGTGGAGCCATTCATGACAAAAGCACATGCTTGTTACCTGCTCACCTTATTCCCCATGTTGTTGGAGATCAGGGCATGTTTTATGGATGCAATGCGTCCATCCATCATATCTGAGGGGGCCACGATGTGGCATCCTAAAAGGAGAGACCACAGACATTAGGGAACTGCAGAAAGTGCTCCCTGCTTCAGGGGAGAGGGGCAGGGGTCACTTCTGGAATGGGAGGCTCCAATCTGAACTCCCAGCGCTTGCTGGAATTGGCAGGCTCCAACAGCCAGGAGCTCAGGAGAAAAGCTGCTAAGTTACCATTCATGTTGGCTGGGGGAGTATGCTGCATCCTGCTAGAGGAAGAGAGGAGTTGGTTTACACACTCTACAAACAGTGGGTAGAGGCAGAGGTACATGGGATAAGCCTAAGTACGTGCAGCTCCTTGCAATATCAGCATGTCTTGGGCACCTACAACCTCCCTAGACATTGGCCCAATCTTGGCAGGGACCAACTGCTATTTGCTGCCAGCTCTGTAGCGGGGTGGAGAGGGCATCAGCAAAAATCATCCCAGCTGACTGGTTACTTCCAGGAATACCTCTTACCTGCCTTGGCATAGGCCAGTGACACTTCTGCCAGCCTCTGGCAGCTGGCCTCATTCTGGATGGTGCCATCCTCCCGCAGGATGCCTGGAAAACAAGACTGGAGATCAGAAAGGAACTGAACCAGCCTGCATTGCCCATTACTCTGTGGTTCCCATCTTTGTGATACTCACCACAATGCCCGTGTGAGGTGTAGGGGCACAGGCAGACATCGCAGGCAATCAGCAGCTCTGGGAAGGAGGAGCGGATCTTCTTGATGGCCTGGATGGCTGGCATGTCTTTGGAGTCAGCAGCAGAGCCTCTTCCATCCTGAAGGGAAGAGACATGCTCCTTTAAATACATATCCTAAAGGGTCACCCCTCCACAGAGGTCTCCATACACACTGCACCCAGACTCTGCTGGGGCAGCTGCACTGCAGAATTGAGAGAAGGAAAGGGCCCACAGCCTGTGGAGAGTGCAAGAGATGGGATGCAGACACAAGCACTGGGGTTGGCCAGGGAGATATCTTTGGCATTTGGGAAAGACAGGGAAATTGTGGCAGTAAGCAATCAGGAGGATTTTATTCTCATCCACCTAATCGCAACTCCCCCAGTACAACTTGTGCTCAGTGGCCAGAAGGAGCACATGCCCCAGCCCAAGTTATCTGCCCTGTTCCTTGCAACACCAGTGCCTTCAAGCAATGGGGCCAGCATAGGAAGCTCTCGCTTGGAGTCTACCAAGCCCCACACCCTGATTACACCTCCCCTTCATGTTACACAGGCATAATGGGGTCTGCAATGATGCCACACAGAATACCCGCAACATTTGGGATGGTCCCTGGAGATCTCCCATCCAAGCAGCAACTTCTCTCTGCCTTGCTGAGCTGACATGTTCTTATCATAACCCAAGAACCTCCCCACAACTCAAGGACCTCCCCAAATCAGCAAAGATGCAGCTGAAGGGATTCAGCTGATTTTTCAGAGGATTCACAAGACATCTTTCATCTTCCTTCTTCCCTCCCCTCATCCCCCCCCACCCCCTCGGCTTTGCCAGGGCCAACAGCTGGAAACCCATCTGCAGCCATTCACCCCAGCTGACCTTGGGGACTTTACTGGGCACACCAAAGATCAGCACACACTTCAGGCCGTCCTCCACCAGGGGGCGCAGCATCCCCTCCAGCCTGTTGACTCCATACCTAGAAAAGGCAGTGGTGAGTGGGTGGGATGGGGCCCAGCCAGTGCCCCCACTCCTCGCTCCCTCTGCAGGGCAGTTGCTTTAGGGGCACTGTGAGCAGGCTTGACGGCAGTGTTTACTACCCTGAGGTAGCTGAAGGTGATGGAGCATTCCCAGTGGGACTCTTCCCAGGGTGGGCAAGTGTGTAGCTGTGAAGAGGAAGGATGCTCTGGGAACAGCTCCTACAATAGCTGGGGACCTGGCCTGAAGTCAGACAATGCACTGCAGATGGCTCAAACAAATGCCAGCCGGAGATCCTGGGACCAGTGCAGGGAGGAGCAACCTTAGGCCTTATCTGGGGTCTCCAAGAGGCAGGAAACTACTGAAGAGTTATCTGCTGTGCTGGGGATGTGAAGGGAGCTGATCCCCGCCGAGTCTCCTCTCCAAGGGCAAGCAGGCACTGTCCTTGGCCACATTTATCTCAATGTTCCTGCCGGCCAGGCTGGGGCCCTCTCTGCGTTGACTTTGCTTACCCAGAGCAGGCGCAGAGGCACTGGGTGAACGCACTGAGAAGGCAATTAACCCCCAAAGGGCATTGGCATGAAAGAAGGGCAACTGAGGAGCACTGTGGCCAGGCTGGGCAAAGAGCAATGGGTGCTTTCTGTCCCAGAGAACAGTCGCCTAATTCCCCGAGCCCAAAGGCAGGCATGACAGTGTCACCGCTGGCAAAGATCCAGCTGGCACTGCCCTTGCTCAGGCCTGCCTCCTGCCAGCCAGGTTCCCTGGACCTACAGGCAGGGATTTTATTCAGCAATCCCCTCCTTCACATTTCCCCCTAATCCCTGAGTCCTCTCCTCCTCTCCCCACACCGTTTTTTCACACAAAACAGGCTGATAAGGGAAGTCACAGCAGGGCTACCACTAGCCCAGCAAGGTCCATAGCATGGTCAGACAGCTTCCTGTACAGGAAGGAAAGGGGAAACCTGCCTGCTGCTGGAGCCCTGTCTTTCTGCTGATTCTGGAGCTGCCCTCCTTCCTCCCCAGGATATGGAGAATTTGAAAGAACTGGTGCACTTTGTGAACTCAGAGTAGCTATCCCAGCGCTCTGCAGAAAGCGTTCCCACTTTGGCTGCACCTGTTCCACTTGCAGCTTCCTGGGAGGTTTCTGGCCCCCTCCAAGAATCACTCAGGCAGCTGGGACGATGGGCCAGCAAGCCATAGCCTGGAGCTCTGTCCTCCTTGGTCACATCACACTGAGGCACAGAACAGCTGGTAAGAACTGGAATTTCCTAGCAGGAGGGTGCCTCCTTCAGCCTGTGCCCATCCCAGGACATGTGGCAGGCCCTAGCCCTTGTGGACAGGTGCATTACAGTGAAACCCCCCTGGCTCACAATGAATCTCTGCATGCTCCTACCTGGCTTGTCCAGGGAGGCTGGCGATCGGCTCCTCTGCATCAGGGCTGTCACTGAAGGCATCATATAGAACAAACAAGCAGTCAGCATTGGGCTCCAGACAAAGGGAGGCCGAAAGAAGAGGAAGCCCAGGGGTACACATATATTGCTTAACGCAGCCAACGCAAGCAGCTGGGCAGCCAAGAGAGCAAGCTGGAGCCAGGCCTCAACCATTCCCTGTCTGGCTGCACTCAGGCCCCAGTACAGAGAGCTCCAGCCCTGCCACAGAGCCAACAGCTCCATCCCTGTGCTCCAGAGAGGGCCTTCTCCCCATGACTTGTGGGCTGGCCGAGAGTTTCTCCATCCAGAAAGCAGGAACTTGGAGCTGGCTCCAAGGTATCTGAAGGGAGCTCATTAGAGAGCAGACCAAGCCACACAGAGGGGACACTCTGCCCAGGTAGGGAGAGGGCTCTTGGTTTTGGACTCAGACCACTGATTCCTCAACCTACTTCTGAAATAAGAGGTGTGGCACTCCAGCCTCCCTGATGAATTCCAGGCCCCATCTCTCTTTTGAGCACCTGCACATGCAACTTTCAGGTGCTTCGTAGCTGGAGAGGCCCCAACCTATAGCATCAGGCCTTACTTACGTGACAAAGATGGGGTAGATGAGGTTAGATGAATCAAAGGTGGTGGCTGTGGTCTGCCAGGAGCGCAGAACGGGGTGGAAGTAGCCGCTGTGGAGAATGGAGTCTGCCTGCATCCTGGAAGCTGAATCTGAAAGACCAAGAGAAACGAGACTGCATCTGAGCAAGAGCTGCCAAAGCCAGAGATGGAAAAGACCTGTTCCTGGCAGCCTGAGCAAGGCCATGCTCCAGGGGACAGACTAGAGGCAGCCCTCTCATAAGCACAGGGGGTCTATGCCACAACTCAGGTGATGGCACTGCCAGGAAGCACCTCCAGCCATGCAGCCTGACTGGGAGAGGCAGCATTGCCAAGTAGGCTGTCGTGAAGAGACCTGCATTCCAGAGAGACCTTCTCCTCTTTGTGCCTCAGCTTCCTACCTGAGAAAGCAAGGTTTGGTGCTGACTCACTCCTTCAAAGCACCCAGACTTCCATGGATGAAAATGCTAGTTATTAAACTTCCACCATATATAACCACAAACCAGCTCCCAGCACAGTGATGCTGTGCTGGACCTACCATGTCAATCATGTACAAGGCATCCCAGGGGGCATCTGCAGGCACTTTCAGCTTGAAGAACACCTTATACAGCATATTTGAGGACTGCAGGAGTTGTGCCAAAGAACCAGGCTGTGATATTCAAAGCCAAGTGCACTGAAGCCTCCAGGTAACATACAGATGCTGCTGGGAGCTCCTCCCAAGAGCTACATCATGCATGCATTAAGACTGCCAAGGCTGCCAACTGTTGTATCACTTGCACAGCACCAGGGCTGCGGTCTTTCTGGTTACTAGGCCAGGACCCTTCTGCCATCCTGGGCATGCTAACACCAAAGTTTTTCAGCCCTGACTAATTAGAGGGGTGGGTCCCAGAGAGCACACTCTCCCTGGTGCCCCCCAATTCCTCTCCTGCATCAAGTACAATGGGTTTTCAGCACAGATGGCCAGAGTGACAGAGCAGCAGAACTGCACACTGGGGATAAAGCTTGTGACAGCAGCTGCCAAATTCAAGCAGCAAACAAGGCAGGAAGTAAAGAGCATGAGAAGTCAAACAAGGTGATGTGTCAGGTCTAAGGCCGGTATGGTGGCCATGGTGACAAGCAAGCCTAGGAACCCAAGAGTGAATGCTACTGCCACTTGCCTTCCACCCACTTCTCCAGCCACTGTTTTAGTCACCAGGGGCAGCCAAAGACCCCAACATTGGCAGAAGCAGTAACATTCACCCCTGCAGCCTCATGGGCTGCAATTTAACCACCAGCTGGACAGCCATGGGCTGCAGAATACCATATGCCTCAATATAATTATTTATCCAGTTTTCTAAAATGACACCACTATAGAGAGTGCTTTGAATTTTGACTTAGCTTTTTAAAAATGTAATACAAAAGATGACCTGAAACTGAGTCCTGAACAGCCTGGATGTCAGTGGCAAACACTTGTGAAAGCTGCATTTCACACAGGGAAGGAAAAGGAACAGACACAAAGCAGCTGCTTTTGATCCTCCAGACCAGACTCCAACTGGAAGAGGCTTGCTGAGAAGAAAGGTCCTTAAAGGAGCTGGGAAATAAAGGCTGAACGTTCCCAGAGACAAGTCACTTTGTAGCAGTGCAGTGCCTCCTACCGCGATTACCACAAACAGGAACCCCTGAAAACAACAGCTGGAAGGGCACTTGCTTGTTGAGAGTAGGTTCAAAGGCTGCAGCTGGCTCTGCAGAGCCATGCCATGCATGCAGGCCTGGAAAACCTTCAACCACTCAAGACCTGCAGTGGCATAGGCAGGGCCCTGTCCCCTCTGGCATGGCTATGTCAGGAATTCGGCTCCACACCACTGCCAGCATGTACCTATGCATCTGGGACAGGACATCAACCTGACCTGCTCCAGATAAAGCCTGTGCCCTTCAACTGCCTTGGCCCCAAACAGCCATGAGATCCAGTGAGAGGCTGCCAGTGGCTGCTGTGCACAAGCTGATCCCCATAACCCCAAAAGGTATCCCTGCCCAGCCCCCTCACACTTCTGCTGCCACTCAGTCAGCCCCTCGGTCTCCAAAGTCACGCTGTCTGCAGCACCAAGGGGAGCTCTGGCTAAGAGCCTGTGTTGGAGAAGCTGGGGGCCCCACCAGTAATGGAAGGGGAGCTGGCAAGGAAAACTGAGAGATCCTCATCAAAACAGAAGCGTCTTATCAGTTTTATCCAGGTACCCATCACTGCAGTGTCTGAACACCCTCACTTGTGCCATGCAGGAGGCTGAACTGGACAACCTAAAGGCCTGTTTTTGGCCTGAAGGGGAAGGTTGGGTCCAAATATGCCTGGTCCCAAGTACCCTCCCATGCTGGCCCCAGTTACCTGGCTATACTGGCCCCAGTTAAGCCCTATGCCTAATTCAGTTGGCAACATCTGACCTGAATCCTGCTAGAGTTACTGCTGCCCTTCGGCAACTGAACAGTAGCTATGAAGCTGATCAGTCTTTCCACTTTCAAAAAGCTGCTACAGCTTGGAAAGGCCCCTAGCATCAGCAAGGCCTGGTCTGTCTGCAAACTCAGGCAGAAAGTTCTTTTTGCACCTGCAAGGGTGGAAGTAGAGAAAAGAATAGATCTAAATTTTGCAGAAATGGCCACCTCCGGCCTCCATGCCCCCCACATTCCCATGGCTCAGAGGTACGCAGTCATCTGGGTAGATATGCTGAAGAACCGTAGGCAGGCAGGGGTCTTTGGGTAGACGTGATATCTTTTATTAGACCAACTGAGCAGTTGGAAAAAAGTTCTTTGCAAGCTTTCCAGCACAACTCACCTTTCTTCAGGAAGTCTTTGCTGTTGTTCTGAGATCTCCAAGGAATGAAAGAAGCTAAAAGTGTTACAGAAGGTCAGTAAATATGTGGAAATTAGGAAAACAATGGGTAGAGAAGGGAGGAAGGGAAGGGGAACAAGGGGGAAATAGGGGGTGAAGGAATGCCAAAGGTAAGCAAGGGAAACTCAGCTGTAGTTGAGTTCTCTCAGGTAGAAAAGAGGCAGTCCGTGAAAAGTAAATAGCTGAAAATTAGGAAGACAAAGGGTAGAAAAGAAGGGGAGGAGAGGGGTGGAGGCAGGGAGCGTAAATAGTAAGGACAGGCAGGTATCTGGCGAATCAAATGTCAGGCAGGTTGTAATGTGTCATAAATCCCATGTCTATACTGAGTCCATGATGTTTTGTATGCAGTAAATTTATGAAGAGAAGTTTGTAGGCTTGTCTACAAAAGTGTTTTGTAAGAGCCTTAGGGGAATATGACAGCAATCATGCAAGCCTTTTTTTTTTTTTTTTTTTTGCACTGGTCCTGGAAGCGTGTAATACCAGGTCAATGCATGGAGTGGATGGAGCATGCTCCGGTTCCACCACCCAATACCAAAAAGAATCTGCTCAATATAGACCTCCTGTGGAGGACATATCAGCGGGCCAAAAGCCCCACATGAGCGGAATGCAGGGAGAGGCTGCAGGGCCTGCCCGCAAGCCACTGGCTTAGCCAAGGATCAGCGCACCAAAGGAGAGTTTTCTGATGATGCATCTTCTATCCGTAGTGCTTCTAGGCTAGGGCGCTGTATGCTTGGCAACAGGAACCACCCATAAAGTATACCACCTTATCTTTCAAGTAACCTGTGGCAGGAAAGGTGAGGTTACTTCACCCATCTTAAGTACTGGGAAAAGTAAATTAGTGTTTTTAAAACCATCTAATTAGGGTGAAAGTGACTCAACAGTTATGAAGTCAGTAAGCGGGGAAGGATGAGACCTAACACTATCAGTCCCAAGAGCATGCTGCCCTGTTCCATCTGTTCCAGAGGGAGTAGAAAGATAACATTTTGTTCTGTGTAATCTATGCAGATAACCTAATGTCTGTACAGACACGTTTAAATTACGCTGCAAACAGCCACCCTGCTCCATCCTCCACTCGCACGCTTGATGTAGCAAGAATCAGTTTGGCGGGAACTGGCTGAATAATCCTTATAACAGATGGGCCTGTGACCCACTCTGCTGCAGACCAAGGCAAGAGTTAAACACCAACAACTTGCCTGGGTTGCGAAGCAGCAGCTGGTGCCCTGGAGAACAGGGCTCTGGGTGGGATGTTCTGATCTCCTCAGTCACTGAGGAAAACAGGGGTTGTGTTTGTGCCCAGCACAAAAGGGGATCAGCATCAGCCCACCCCTGCAGGGTGAATAACCTCTGTGTTGACAGTGAATCACAAGCAGAAGTCCTGCAAGCCAAGAACCAGTGGCTAGGAACAAACAGGGACAGGCAGGTCAGGCATGAACTCCTGAAACAGCAGACCAGCCCCAAACCTACCTCTTCTCTGCAGGATTGGGGTGAACTCTTTCATACAGACCTTGGATACAACCAGGCTGGGGACTGTGACTTAGCTCAGCTGACTGGACTCACAGGCATCCCACTGCAGGTGGAAGTGCTGCTTTAAGGCCAGAGCTGCAGGAGGTGGCCGGCTTCCTAGCACTGCTCGATAGGACAGCAGGATTACCAGAGCCCAAGAATGCCAATTATCCAAAAGCAAAGCAGCAGCTTTTTCCAAGCTAAAAAAAAATACTGGACTTCCACCCTGGCTCTCAGCCCTGCCTGCTCAGCAGAAGCTTTGGTAAATACTATTTGCACCCAAACTTTGCCAAACATTAACTACTGCTGCCTTGTTTACGGGCACGGGATGATCCACGACCTCCTTCTAGCTGAACCCGTTCCCGAGAGCCAGGGAGCTTGGAGGCTCCTAAGAGACCGGACAGAAGCCCTCGCCCGCGTGGCAGAGGCGGCCGGGAGGGCCAGCGCGTGCAAGGCAGCGGGCCCACCCGCGGGACAAAGTGCCCCTGGTGGAAGAGGCAGCGGGGGAAAAGCAAGAGGCAAAGAGACGGCGGCTCCGCCTCCGGCTCCTCAGGGTGTTACGAGAGCACCGGCAGGCTGCCCAGCCGGGGTGCGCGC
>NW_017728925.1:2344069-2381408 GCF_001723895.1 Crocodylus porosus
CCCAGCCCGGCCTCCGCCCACGAGGCACCGCACGGACGCGCCGCGGGGACACTCACCGCGCTCCGCTCCGCTCCCACCACGGCCCCGGACCCGGCCGCCCCGCCCGCAGGGGCCGGGCCAAGCGCGTGGCGCTGCCCGCCCCCTCCGCTCCGCCGGCCTGCACGCCGGCGCTTCTTCCCAGCTCCTTTCTCAAAGGTCGCGTGGACGCCGTGAAAGATTGTTATGAATGAATTGCAGCTCCTGGAGAGAGAGAGGGTTTCATTAGGTAGGCACCTGTGCTAGTGAATGTGTAAAATGCCTAATGACCCTAAATGAAGGTCAGATTAAGATGGGGCAATGCAAGGAGTAAGGAACTGGGACTAGAGAGTAGGGAGCTGGGAAGAAGCGACCAGCCTCATGGCTGTGCAGCCCAAGGTGCCGCTGGCTGACCGGCAGTGCAGGCAGCAGAGGGCCCCGGGCCCGGGCTGTGCAGGCCTCCACGCCTGGGGCTGGACCTGTGCCCAGGGCCGAGCCCTCTCAGAGGTCACTGCTGTCACCGGCCACATGGAGCCTGGATGTGGCACATCCGTGTTGCACCTGAGGCAGTGGAGAAGCTGATGCCCTGACCCCAATTCCTGCAGTCTGTATGGGGCTCCCCCAGTGTCCCTGGCGGTCTGTGTTAGGGTGAAGGAGGCAGCACCACAGCTGAGGGCTGTCAGGCTGCTTAGCACCCTGGGGCTGGAAAACTCCTGGTGTTGCAACAGGACAGGTGTGTTATTGCTCCTGATCCCATCCTGGTTGCGCTGCTCGTTAGACACCCATCCATGGCTGAGCCGTGTCTCTGCTGCCTTGCTGCTGGAGTGTCACAGCTGCTGTCCAGAGACCCTAAAAACATAAGTGGGAGGGGATGGGGGGAATGGAGGGTCTCACGCCCACAGCTTTTCCTGAGTTGGGACTGGCCTCTCTGCTCTGGGTGAGAGGTGGGTGCTTGGCGCTGCAGCCATGGCTAGGATCTAGTTTGGATTGATGTGGACTTTGTATGTGAGGTTGAGGCTGAGATCTGTGCGCCCGTGGTTAGAAATGTAGAGTGAGGCTTATTGGGAAAGCTCACAGCATTGCTGCGTCACTGGAGATTTTTCTAAGGCAGTCCACGGGTGCCTCACTTTGGATCAGAGCTTCATAATGCCAAGGACTACAGAAGTACAAGGGAGAGGGGGGAGCTTTCCTTGTATCTGTGTGCTTCTGGTTTTATTTTTGTGCTTTAACAGTTGGGAAACTTAGCTCTTTCTCCTCCCATGTTAAATGTAAGAAGGTCTCTTACTCTTTTACTTAGTCCTGTGATCCAAACACATTCCTCACTTGAATTGTCTAAGGATCGTTTGAGGGTAAGTCTGTCTCATTGCAAAAGTAAGCAATAGGGCCCGATAATCCAGGTAACGGGCTCCATTATAAATGCTGCACTTGATCTGCGCCAAAAGCCAAACCTAACTTTTATGCAGTGTAAGAAAGGGGCAGGTTGGGATTTTTCATCAAAAAACTCCTTCAGGAAGGAAAAACTTGAAGGAAAACAAGATTCACTTAGTCTAATGACATTGTAACGCATGGCAACTGTGCTAAAATGCTGGGGTGCACAATAATAATTGGCTTTTAATTACAAACTGCAGAGCATACAACTGTATGGCAACCTTCTTAAATCACAGAGGATAGGTTTTGTACGAAATGACACAAGGGACAGATATGTATTTCAAACACCACAGACAGGTAGTTCAGTTATGTGAGACTCCCACACAGCCTCTGATTCATCTCAGCATGAAGGCAATCCAAAGGACATGGCTTGTTTTACCCAGCCAGCTCCACATCATACTAGCTCATGGCACAGGCTGTGGCATGCTTCAGGAACAGGCAAGTCATGTTTCCCATTTCTCAATTCATCCCCTAGAAACAGGTGATAGTCACATCCCAGCTTCAGATCCCTGCCTAACACCTTTTGTGGGAATCAAACTGGATCAGGACATTATCCTCTTAAATCTTCATAGCTTTACAGCATGGTTTCAGAGCTTTGCTCCTTAATGGGAATCTGGGCCAAGCCCATTCCCACCATACTTCGATTAACTCAGTGAAGTCACACCCAGGGTGAACTTGGTCAAAAATTCTAATGCTCAGTTAATTTCCATTTCCTCTCCATTTGCTCTGTGCTCCTCGTGTTTAAATGAGCCAAGTTACCTGCACTAAAAGTAATGAAGAGTCCACTGCAACTGCAGAAACTCCTCTCCTGTCAATAAGGGGATTGTGGCATTTTGATGACAGCATGTCTCAGTTAGGAGGGCAGCTGTATCTCCAGAAACACTGCCAGGGCTAGCTTGTCACTCAGATTACTGACTTACTTAGAACTTATGCTATATAGCATAAGTTGCCAGCATTTCTAGATTGCTGATCTGTATAAGCCTGGGCTCAGGTAGGCAGCACCCCAAGGAAGGAAACAACATAAAAAATGCTGGGAGGCTGAGGAAGGAGTATGAATAAGAGGCTGGTAGAGAAACAGGCATACATCATCCAATGCACAAAATAACCCTTCTACTTTTGAGGTGGGAGATGAGGCAGTGAAGTGAAGGTTAACTAGAGTCTAAGTTCTGTTTAGTTCTAGTCAGGCTCAGGCTTTGAGATGAAGGATGTCAATCAGAAGCTATGCCACAGTGGGGTGTATACTTGCTTCTCAGCTGAGAGAAATGTATGCTCATTTTCATTAAACAGATTCCTAACCCTTTGCTGCTTGACTGTTGATTCCCCAGATGACAGCTGCAGCAACTCTTCCACTTGTGGGATGCAAGATGCCTCTCAGTCTTTACTACATGGACTCAACTGCTAGACTCACATTGTCATTATTTTTCAAAGCATGTAGCAAAGTTAATTCTCAGGCTCACTGCTTCCCTTCCTCCTCTCCTACATTCCTGCTGCAATTCAGTCACAACAGAAGGCTGATCAAATCCCCAGTTAAGAAACCTCAAGCACTGTAACTCCTATATCCAATCCTTTAACAATTATACACTAGGCTTAGTGTCATCTTTGGCTATGCAAGGGGAAACATAGTTATAGAACACAAAATAGTTAATTGTTTTTGTTTTTTAAAGCTTTGGTTCCTCCAACCAGTAAAACAAACAACACCCCCCCACTGTATTCGTACAGAACCTGGCTTTTATTTAAATAAAATAGTGTTCCCCTCCAGGAAGAGATGCACCTCAGGTACATACTGCAAGAGGTATCAGCAGATCTTCCATGCAGCTCTGTTTTAACTGGACCCCTTAGGAAGTCATTCCTTTCAAATAATTTCAGCTATCATTGTTTGCAGTCCTGCAGAAGCTGTACACACAAGAGCTCTGCTAGTTTTCCACTATTTTCAATGCCTGGACACTGTAAGATGTTATGTCATAACAGTGCAGCGGCAGCTGAACTTCTGCTTCAAATACAGTATCTAACAATAAGGTGCCATTTCTCACAAATGCTCTCAGTTTAGCCTGAATAAGCAGAACTGGGAAATCTTCAATACTTTAAAGCTGTGATAAAATAAAGTTTGGGACATTTTGACAGATTTTAAATTTAGGTCAAAGAGTTTGTTTAGAATTATTTGACTTTGTTCTTCGTGTAAAGACTGCACAGAAGGGCTGTATTCAAGAATGAATTCCTATGAGGAGGTACTATCCGCATGAATATGGAAGGGGGAGGTATTCAGGACAGAAGCTCAAGTGCTCAAAGAGCAAATTACTACAGAAGAGAAAAAAATACTGAATGTGGCAGTGTTTTCTTTAACCATTGCATCAGCTAATCCATCTTACCTGAGCTAGTACAGGAAACCCTTGGTATTCATGGGTTAGGCATTCACAGCTTCAAATATTCATGAATGCCAAACCCACATCTCAAATATACTAATAGGAGCCCTTCAGGAGCTCTGCACTCCTGCCACTACTGCCAGAGCAGCTGTGCCCTACCCCCCAGGGGCACTGTGTTCATGAATGCAGACAGCATTCATGAACGCAGTGCCTTATTTGCAGATTTCATATTCTTGTGATTCCCACAAATGGTATCCCCTGTGAATGGCGAGTGTCTCCTGTATTTTGAAAGTTGCACCTTTTGCCCCCTATGGAAGGCAAATGCTTCTCTCTACTATATTTCTAGGGCTTACCAAGACAGGAGGTAGAATGATTTTTTTTTAAATCAGTTTTGGAAAATTTGTGTAAAAAAGGATACCAGGGGAGTTGCACTGCCTAAAGGTAAACTATATCCATTAGAAAATTCTATCCTAAGAACATGAGAAGTCTGAACGGATAAAGGATACCCTGCTGTCATATCCTTTCTGCAACTTGGCATATAAAGAGAGAGCAATGCCACCATGTGATTGATTAGGAAACATATGCTAGCCCAAAGAAAATGTACAGAACTTGACCTTAATCCTTCCCAACCTCACACTTGGGACACAGTCAAGATTTCTTAGTTGTTAATTGTTTCAGATTTCTTTTTTTAATATAAAAACCCTGTTGGCCTCACAGCATTTGAAACAAATAAACCCCCAAACCAAAAACAAATACTTTGGGTATTAAATTACATTGCAGAAGCACAGTAAAACTCTTTGAATGCGACTGATCCTAGGCAAGAAGAGTCAGTCCTGTAGAGAACTGGTTGCTGTATGGCCTTATTGCAGACCACTGTCAAGGTTGCAACCAAATAAGGGTGTCATGGTCACATTTGGAAAGAGAAGGCACAGCCAGAATTAAAGAAAATAAAAGGATGCAGCTAAGAACCTCTTCTTCCCATATACAAAAACGTTTTGTGTTCTGCCTTTAAACCATTAAGGCATCAATATTATGTAAAATGTAAACCCAACCTAAGGCCTATCAAATTCAGACTTGGACCCAGTTAGTAAAACAGGCTTATTCAGCATTTTCACGTAGGTTCTTCTGCCCAGCTTCCTCAGTGGGAATCTTGAATGCTGCATTTTGGAATAAAACCCAGCACAAAGCCCACAGTCACTTACATCAGTGGCTGTTCAGAAGTAAGGAGACAATGCCAAGATCCCTGTGCCACCAGCAAGAGGTTTTCTTTCACTGCAAAAGCTGTGGAAGTCTCATCAGTTCCCCTCTTGCATGAAAGTTAAAGCAAGGAGTGAATAAGCCCCAGGAACACTGTGGAGCTTTACCCAAAAAAAGAGGGGCACAAAGCTGATTTACAACATTTATGTCCCTATGCCAAGAGTCCAGCCCCAGTGCACGTCTCTCCAGCAGGCTCAGTTATCCACCTCTTCCTCTTCATTCTGTTCCTCTTCCTCCATTCGTTCATCATCATCATCATTCTCCTCCTCTCGGCTTTTGTCTTGTTCCTCAGAGTCTGCCTTCTTGTCTTTGTCTTTTCTTGCTTCTTTCTTTCCTTTTTGCTCTCGCCTGTAAACTAGCAAAGCAGAAACAAACAAAAATAAAGACAGCTGGCTGTATGCATGTTGATGGACACAGTAGGAACAATTCAGTGACCTAGTGCAGTGGTTCTCAACCCTTATAGAGACTCAAGGGCCCCCTCAGAATGTGTCAGCACTTATTTTTCCAGTCAAAAAAAAATGAGTGAAAGCTAACAGAGCAGATCTTCTGTTGCAACAGACTCAGTAAGTCACAAGGCCATAGCAGGTCAGAATGTTTGACACTATGGATTTCTAATTGAAATCTCTAGGTTTATTCTGTAAGTCACATGTAGATGTTTGCACACCTAACAGTACTAATATTGTACAGCCTCTTGCAGCACTCTTAAAAAGGGATCTCATAGCAATCCAGTTGAGAAAGAGCACTATCAATAGTGATTCTCATGATTTAGCAGCTCTCCAGGTTCTTCTGGCTGACATCAATTGGAGCAGTGAAGCTCCCAGTTGCAGTAACCCACCCTCTTATTTTAGCTGTGCCGGAAGACTCTAAAGGATGTGCAGGTCAGCAGAAAGTTTATGAAGATACTGAAGCTTACATGTAGCAGGAAGCACAAAAGACTACCTAGACAAAAGTGATGGGGGAAGGTTAGATGAGCCACAGAAGTGCCTCCTCAGCCAACAACAGTTATAAAATTACATCACACCAGTGCTAATGAACCACATTATCTGTCCCCATGCAAACTTCAACACAGGCTGTGGGGCAGAGATGAGAGACATGGCACAGGGAACAATATAGGGCAACCAACCTTCGAAATAAATAGAAGCTTATACTGCTAGTCCTTACACAATGTGAATTTAGAGAATGTTACCTTCCAGTGATTCTTTTAAAGGGGCTACAAATCGCTGAAACTCCATTTCCTCCATGGCTGAGAGAACGTCTCCAGCATTCAGTGTTTTTCTCTTTCCTTTCATTGCAAAGTTATTTGCACTAATTGAACAGAGATCAAACAGCAGAAATTGACTCCAGTTACCAGTAGTTTTAAGCATCACGGTCAACTCAAAACATTTCAGAGAGTAATAATTTTTGTCACCAGTTATAAGTGATGCTTATAATTGACCAGGAAATTAACTATAACAGATTAAAAACAAATGAACAACCAACCAAAATAAACAACCAACCAACCCCCCCTTTGTGTTTACACTCTGCATTTATGTTTGTAGCCAGTTTTTGTTTAGTTACATTCTTCTGCTGTTGTGGGTGTTTCATAGAAGTATAACAGGGAAAATTATTTGTTGGTATAACTGTAAAACTGAAAGAAATGGCAAGTTTCAAGGCAGGTGCACTTTTTAAAAATTTGCCTTTTAGAGACATTTGAATGTTAATAACTTTAGATTTAATCAAAGAGCATAGATGTACGAGAAGGCAAAACTGTCAGCTGTGGGACTCAGCTGCACATGGTCCTTATGGCTGGGAGCCTCCTCTGTTGAGGGGGCTCCCAGCTGCAGGAGCTGGCTTCTTGCTGATATAAGGGGAGCCCAAGACTGGGCTCTCTCTGCACCAAGGTAAAGGCATCACAGTAAGGTACAGTGTGATATATTGCGCAATTCCATAAACATGTCTCCTGCTATGCATGTGTACTTAGATCACAAGGCACCTTTACCTGCACATGGAGAGGGGTCCTAAGTAATCAAATAAACACTACATGACACACCCAGTAACTTCCTAGTCTGTTTAGAACAACATTCAGAAAGCAAGTCAAAAGACTATGATGGAATCACATAACAAAACTAAAAGGCACCCCTTCATTAAACAGATGTTTGATTAAAGGAAAAAAAAGGCTGGATACTTTTATGATCAATATCACCACTGTTATAGCTACTAAAGCAAACTTAAACTATCAGGTAAATCAACTGTTATGTCTGATGGTTAAAGATGATCACTGGCAAGTTTACTGTAATTCACCACTAATAGTCCATGCCCTCATGATTAAATACCACAGAAAGCATTTTACAGCAGCAAATATTGTCCACTGGTACAGAGGCAAAGTATTCTCCCAGAGGGGCAAATAAATCATCATTGGCACCATGGTGCTTAATCAAGAAACTATAATGAATCACAAAATTACATTACAGGTTAAGACTGCACAAAGCTTTAACAACCCTCATATATATTTATTACCAATGGGTATTTCATGAGTAGTGAAAATTCTGCTCCCCAAAGTGGGCTAGCTGCAGATCAACTAGTTGTTGTTGATCTGATCCAAGAGATGCTTACCATGATGTTGCATACAGCACAAACACACTTGCAGCTCGAGATATTGCACTTCGAGCTTCTTTAGAAATATTTACACCATCAGGAAGCTGAAAAGAAAGCAGCGTCATTTTATCAGAGGCAATGCAGTTCATACAGGTCAGGAAGCTGCAAGGAATGATTCAAGCTTTGCATAATTTCTGCCTGAAAAAACTGGTACAGCAGGGTGAGACTGAGGGAGAAAAAATTATTTGGGGGCACGCCTCCCCAGCAAGTAAGTCCCACATAGCCAGGGCCCCACTCAACTTACCCCTGCTCCTGTGGCACTATCCCTCGCTGCGGGGGCCTCGATAAACCCCCACCCCTTCCCTACCCCTGAGACTGACCTGCTGGGCTAGGGCGTGCACGTGCATACAGACGGGCACTCCCCGCCCAATCAACTTCAAGAGGCTCCAAAATCTACTGGTGGATCGAGACCCACTGGTTGGTGACCGCTGCTGTACAGCCACCAGTTCAGCCAAGCCATGTAAAGACTGCAAGGGGAGAAGTCACCAGCAAGGCTAAAAGCCAGTGTCTATTCTGGACACACCAAACCACTGAGTCCAAAAGCAGTCAGTTACTCTAACTTCTCAAATGTATAATCAGAAAGACCAAGAATTTAACCTCTTCTTCCAACAGTAGTCAATTTAACAGCTGTCACATTACTGCCGTCGAGGGGTAGTCCCAAACGTGCAGCATCCATTTATCAAGCGTCTCAATCCTGATGGTACTTACTGCTTCTTTAATAATCCGAGTGATGACAGCATTGGGCAAATTCAAGTCCTCTGGTCTTTCTGCCATCTTGGGACTTCTGGAACTAAAACAAGCGTTATGAAATCACCAGATGCTTTGCTCTCCCATGCAGCTCTGCTTATAAAACACTTGGTCCCATGACAGATATCACCCTAAGACATCCTTGCCTCTCCTATTCCACGCTCGTCTCATCCACGCAGCAGATCTAGCAAGTCTACAGCAGGGATTTCCTACCACAACCCCCCGTGGTGCCTCGAGATCCTGACAAGGGTGCCACGGGGGCCACGCGGTTAGACGCGCCCGCACCACTCGCAGGGTAAACCCTGAAGCATCAGGCAGGCACCCGCGCCTCCAGCCTGTTGCAACGAGACGGTGGCTCTAGCGTTTCCCGGAAGGTGAAAGCCGAGGGAAGGGGAAGAGGCGGCGTTTTCCGAGGGGGCCTCGAGTCCAGAGAAGGCGACACCCACTCACCGCGCGCAGAGGCCCGTCCAACCGAACCGCGCGCCAGCCCTGACCCCTGACCCCTCACCCACAACCCCTCCCAGCACGCACCGCGCCGCCCGCCCGCCTGCCAGCGTAGTCGGCCTCTCCTTTCCCACCGTGCACCGCGACTGCCCCTCCTCCTGCGCGTGGGTGGTTGCTTGGTTACCCGCGCGGGCGCGGCCTGGGCCTGGTTGCAGCGGCCCCGCGGGGAGGTGAGAGCGGGGGCCCCGCGGCCAAGTGTGGGGACCCAGGGGCGGGCAGCGATGGTCGTCGTTAGCCAGCGAGGGGCGGAGGTGGGCAGGGCTTGAGGGTAGTGGGCGGGGCTGGGTGGGGAGGCTCCACTTTGTGAGGATGGGGTGGGCGGGGCTTGAGGGCAGTGGGCGGAGCTGCGGTCTGGGGTGGGGGGCGGGTTCCTCCATATGAGGTTGATGGAGTTCGGCAGGTCCCTAGGGTCTGGGTGCTGCAGGATGATGCCTTCCTCCCCCTGCCCCATGGGCACTGTCTCCTGTGGGCAGGGAGTCCTGTAGCCACGTGCTGCCAGGTCACTGCTGTCCCCCATTGCTTGAGTGACCATGAAGATGGTGACGGCCGACGTGGACCAGTGGGATGAGACCATCTGCGACATGGCTGTTTGTCCGCACCCGCAGTGCTGGGACACCCTCCGCAGGGTGGAGCAGGGACAACCTCGCATTCGCGCCAGGGACTCAGACCCGCTCTGCAGAGCGTCTGTGGAAAGCGAAGGTAAAGCCCGAGGCAGCGGCACCACTGGCAGGACAAACACGTTCCTTGTGTTAGTGAATCCTGGTAAAAGTTTCCCGGGAGTTAGCAGATCGGGTTAAACTCCTTTCATAGTCATACCTTTAAAAGCAGAAAATGACCATTGTGTTGTCTAACCCAGTAGTGCTCAAACTAATGCTGCCACTGTGCCCCTGCTTTCAGATTTTGGACCCAGGGGAGTCCTGTGGTGTGGATTACATGGCTACAGGGGACCCATGGGGAAAAGCAGTTGGAGAAGAAGGGACAGTTACTTACTTTCTTACTGTAATTGTGATCCTTCATGATTATGTATGCATCTGAATCTGGTGTATGGCAGGTCCCAGCCACAGGGGCAGCTGTGATGGCCGTGCAGCCCCTGCCTGGTTCAGGCTCTAATGTAGCCCCTCCCCACCCCCCGCTCTATCACTTCCCCACTGCACCTTGTTCTAATCTGAGAGAGAATGTAAGGGTGCCAGTGGGCTTTAGAGTGAGCCTGAATCCATCCAAACCACCACTGGGTCCCCTAGTCATAGCTCTGCCCTCAAGCTAAATAGGCCCTCTCAGCCTGCCCTTGTCTCTGCAGGGCACTTGTAGCCTTAAGGCAGAGGTGGGCTGTTATTTTGGGCAGAGGGCTGCTTACTGAGTTTTGGCATGCCATCGGGGGCCACATGGCAGGCAGCCAGGAGCAGATAAATATTAATTTTCTACATTTTTTTAGGGGCCCCACAGGCCAGATAGAATGGCTGCATTTTGCCCCCCCTGCCTTAAGGGCTCATTGCGTGGCTCCCTCCTTCCCTGCACCACACTCCATGCCTTATGGGTGTTATTTTCAATTATGTCACCTGCTGTTCATGATACTTAGCTCCTCTGTATGCTCCACAGTGCTCTCAGCCCCTCTCTCTGGGCTCTTGGCCTTCTGGGCACCTGCACAGCCCTCCTCTGGGCTCCAGAACCCTCAGGTCCCGCATGTAGCCACTTCTGGGGTCTTGGACTTTGGTCTCCCATTGAGTCCCCTCTTGGGCCCTCAGAATCCCTGGTCCCACATGCAGCCTCTCTCTAGGTTGTTGAACCCTGGTCACAAGCTCAGCCTCCCCTTCCCCCCAGGCTTGTGGACCCCTAGTCCGGTTCACAGCCCCTCTCAGGCTCATGGGCCCTCTAGTCTGACTCTCACCCCTTCTCTGGGCCTGTGGACCCTTTGATCTGACTTTCAGCCAGTCCCTGGCTTCTGAGCCTCCTGTTTTCACACTCAGGCACTCTGTGTCTTTAAAGCTTCTTCAGTCTTGCTCTCAGTCCTGCTTTGTGCTCCTGGATTCTCTGACAACACTCCCCTCTCTGGGCCTTAGGCTCATGGATCTTCTGATCCCCACCTTCTAATCTTTTACACTTTCTGCTGGGCCCCACTCTCAGCCACTGCTGGGTTACTGGCACTTTAAGTAGGCCTTGAGCCTGCCCTTGTAGGGCTTAAAGCTAACCCACTGATTCAACTTAATAACAAGGATCTGCAGACACTCAAACATTCTCTGGGTTATAACATAAAACCAAGGCCATCTGCCCATATAACAAGCCTCTCTTTGCCTTGGGTACCTTTCCTTGTTCCCAGCACTTCAGAGTTGCTGCCTTTCAGTCTATTTGGGAGCTCTGTTGGTAAGACCTTCTCACTTCATGGCTCTTAAAACTAAACTGCCTCACTGGGTCAGGCCCAGGGCTTGTATAGCTCAAGCATGGCCTGCTGCTGGTCAGGTGAGTCCCTAATTAACCCCCTTCACCACCTGCAAGGTGCCTCTCAGGAACAGGCATACCCTGGTGCCCTGTTACACTATAGTCTACATACCTTTCATGCAGCTGTTGGTTAGAAGATCTTAGTTTCTTCTGTGCTCAGGGCATTGTGCCTTGAGTGGGATTAATATGTACAAGACATCTAAAAAAGGTCAGTAGCTGTAACGTTAAGTCCTTGTCTGTTTGGCTTGAACTTCCAGCCATTGACTTCTGCTATGCTGTTCTTTTCTAAACTGAAGAATCCTTTAGGACCCACGATTTTTTCCTCATAAAGGTACTTATCCCCCACAAGCAAGCCATCTCTCAGCCCTGGCAGGACCCAGAGTAGAGCATCAGGGGTACAGGGTCCTAGCCATCAGGAGCTCTATGGAGCTGGGCCAGCTCCCCCCTGCTCCCTGCTGCTGCAGCCCAGCCTGGCTCCACAGACTCCCGCCAGCCTGTGTCCTGCTCTGGGCCCTACCGGTGTTGGTCCTGGGACACTGGTCCCATGATGGTGACCAGGGGGTGGGGCACCTGTCAAGGGGTGGGACTACCCGTGCGGCCCTCAACATTTTGCTAAAACTGGGTAAGTGGCCCTCTGCCCAAAATAATTGCCTGCCCAGCTATAGTATCTAAAATGGACATTACATTGTTAAAGTCTATAATGATAAAGCTCATTAAGATCACATCCTCAGTGTAGACAGTATATTTGCTTTTATCTTTTTAGATGAATTACCAACACTGAAGATTATAAACTTGCCAAGCATTTGTTCTTCCCTAAATGTGACTAGATGTTCTACACGCAACAGAACAACCACTTTCTCTGCACTGGAGACCTTTTTCTCCTATGATTCTCTTCAGGGAACTTCAGTCCATGACTTATCTGAGCGAGATAGTTTAGTGAGGTGAATTGCTGTTAAGTTCCCATCTATGGCTGATACAGGTGGTATGCTCTGGATTAAATGTTTGCAGTGAGCTGATGGCAAATTTATGGCACACTTGTTTTTCTGAAAGAAGGTGACAGAAATACATTTAGAGGCAGCAGTTGCTCTGTGGTATACATCTGGGGTTCCACTTCTGGGTCTGGGAGCCTTCTCATTTGGCCTGCAGGGCTCCCCAGTGGTGTTCCCCTTTTGCCAAATTCCTGGATCTATAGGGAGCCCCATGGACTGGACAGTATGGCCATGCATGATGTGGGGTGGCATGGTGCTCCATGGTCTGATTCTAGCATACAAGGGCCTGATCCAGTGTGCTGGGATAGCACAGGGTCCCAGGGCCAAATTATGGGACACAGGGGCCTGATCTCAGTGTGCCAGGCTGGGCAGGGGTAGCACAGGACCCTAGGGCCCAGTCCCAGTGTGCGCGGGCCTGCTCCTTGCAGGGGGCCTGCTCCTGGACTAGTCAGAGACTAGGTGAGGGTGCAGGGGACCCCACGGCCTGATCCTAGTGTGCAGGATCATTTTCATCTTTTTCACTGAGCAGAGCAAACTTTTAGCACTTACAGCACCAGTTCTGCAAATAATTGCCCATATGCTTAACTTCACTCAGTGTGAGAGGCAAGGATTTTTTAAGGGTGATATCTTTTATTGAATCAACTATATAGTTGGGATGAAGTTAGACAAGTTTTGAGTGCAAGACATTCTTCCTCAGGTCACTGATCACAGGGAGCCAGGCACAGTAAAGACTCAAGTAAGTGTTCTCACTGATTTCAGTGTTAAGGACATGCATAAATGTTTGTTAGATCAGGGTCTAGGAAATGCAAGTAATAAAAATAAATAAATAAATAAATAGATTATTTTTACAATAGGCTGTATCATTATAATTAAATAGTCATTATTCCAGTCAGGACCAGGTCACATCATGGCTGGTACTATTCATAGTTATGAAAACTATAGTCCTTGTTGTGAAGCAGTTACAGTTTAAGTAGGCAAGATAGAAAGAAATAAAAAACAACAGGAGAGGAAGAGTCTGCAGGTGAGATATGCAAACCCCTGTGTTTAATCTGATATATAAACTAAAATTGTGTTTAGTGACCAAGAGTAAGCATGTGTAGACCTTGAACCTATAAATGTTTTAGTCTGTGCATAATTTGTCTCAGGATAAATACATTTGAATCAGTTCTATCCCCTTCCATCCTAAGAAACAATAACCTACTGCACCATAACTAGTTGTAGGTATGTTATGCGGCAAGTTACTGTTTGACGTAAACAGGGGGAGGAAAAATGGGCATAAACTGATCAGGGTAATGATGAATACGTCACCTTAGTTTGCAATGTGACAACAGAGGATGTGCTGTTAATAATAGGCACGTATCTGAGACATCTGGATCTGAAAAGCATGAGCCGTTACAGCATTTAATGAAGTGAGGTTCAGCTAACGAAAGCTTATGCTATATATCTGTTTTGAGGTGCAAGTCTACCTTGCTTTTCACTTGAATTCAGACTATTGTGGCTAATTATGTCTCTCCTCTACTTCTTGAGCCAAATGACCCATCTCTGTTAGCTCATTTCCAGTAAAACTCACACAGTTCTGGATGGGGCCCAGCCAACAGAAGGGCACAGAGCCACAGCATGTAAGCATGAGTTACAGCAGTAGGGGCATGTCACAAATTAGCCCCACGCTCTCCCTGGAGTGCCAGTCTGATCCTTTTGCCCTGTTCACTTTGCTGCTCTGCTTTCTGTTCCCTGAACAAGCTGCTGCTCTGCTTACTGCCTTATCAGCCCCTGTGCTGCCTGTACCCTCCCCAGTTTTCCATGTGCTATATATAGGCTGCTTGTGCCACCCATGTATTACAGGATAGGTTACAAGCATTGGTTATTTGTTAAGAGTATTTTTAGGGATTTTTTTTAGAAAATACCATAGAAATGTATCCTTGCCCATCTGTTTTTGTTGTTGTTGTTCTCTTGTGCTCCTGGTCAATTTATTTCTTCTTCTTTTTTAATTATAGAAAGACATAGTTTACTAACCTGTTTGGTATTCCTTTTTAAATTAGAGTTGGCACCCTGATGGTGGCACTCTCTCATTTTTAAATGGTTACCTTCTCACTTGTAGTGCAATGGCAATCCTAATTTTTCATGGTGTTCTCTCTTTAAACTGTTTGCCCCTTAGAGAGATAAATATCCAAGAAGAAAAGACAATAACAACTCCCAGGGGAGTCTGCCAGGGTCTGGATGCCCTCTGGAACCCTCTGCTCCTTAGCTCAGACCTCCTAAGCTTAGGTCATCTGTGACAAAGGCCTACAAATTCAGCATTTTAACCTCAAACTTTAGACCATTTGAACCACCCAGAGATTTTAGATCAGTCAAAAGTTCAGTATATCCCAGAGACCACATCATTGTAAGCTACTCTAACTATTTAGAGTATTCAGAATCTTCCTATAAGTCTACTGGTCAAATGAGATTTCCATGTGATTTAGTAGGATGCGCAGGGCATCTGCACTAGGACAGATAGCCAATGACGAGCTTTCCACTTTAGCACTTGTATCATACTTCAGAGAGAAAAAGCTCAATATTGTAGTACTTAAAGTTTTCTTTCATATTGGTAGTTTGTGTTGGTCTCCTCATGATTCTGACTTGCGTTTCTATTTCAGTTCAGAAAGACTTCATTTCCCAGGACTGAACTCAGCAACAGAGTCACACGTGATCCTGCACAGACAGATGAACCTCACCTACTCGAACAGAGTTGGAAAAGTGAGTGATTTAAAGTGGAAGCGGGAGACACAAGTAGATGCAAGTGTCTCCTCCTGAGAAAACTCAGAGCTAGCCTTTGGGCTCCTGGGAAATTGCTGTGGAAGGATGGTCTCTGCATAATATAATCTCTTGTGAGACGTTCTGTAGGATCATACATAATTAGCTGTTCATTTCTGTATCTCATCACTTGAAAGAAAACTGCAACACATTACTTGGCACTAGCCTTCCCTCTAAGCTGTGTGGTGTATGCAGCCATGCAGGCTCACTCATGCTGCATTGCCAGGCGTGCCTGTGCAGCTGCACACACTGCACAGCTTAGAGGGAACACTGCTTGGCACTTACAGGAGTGCAGTGACCCTCCTGCAGCATTCTGAGTGCCTTAGGACTTGTACCTTTGAAAGTGGTTAACTGTATCATGTTTGTACCTTAGCTTCAAGTGATCGATCTTGGTGAGCTAGCTGCTCCCACTCAGGCCAGTTGGCCCGATGGTGGAAATTTGATTGTCAAATGGATCCCAAATATACATCGAAAACCTCAGAGGCCTGTTGTACACACACAAACAGAGTAAGTTTCATAGTGATAAGTACAACTGTGGGAGGGTGGCTGGGTCTATCTCAGTCTCCCTTTGAACTTCCCTGCCACAACTTTGATTGAAAGAAAAAAAAAAAAAAAAAGTTCAGTGATACCCTTAGGGATGAGGAAACACCACAAACTACCCAGATGATGAACCCACACAGTGCTGATTTTATTCTTAGCAGGAGGTTACAAAGTTGCATTCACCTCTTTAATTACCTCATTAGCGAGGGAAACCAATGTAGCTGATAAGGTAACTCCGGAAGCCTGAGAGCGCCCCGGATGCGTTAGGGTATTTGGTTCAGGCTGCGTCTTTCCCGCTAATTAACTCATTAGCGGGGAGCGTTCCCTGCACCTCTGCAGGTCCCGAGCAAGGAGCTGCCTCCGTGGCTACCTCCCTTTGCCTAATAGTAGACCCAGCTCTGGTCTTAGCTGTCCAGTGGCGCGAACGACTCCGTGCTGCTTTTGCTGCCCATGTGCCGCCCTGAAGCCCTCTCCTTTGGGATTCTCCTCAGCATGAAGATCTCCCAGAGCCCCGGTTCTTCCCTGGGTTAACCATATTGACTGTGGGTCTCGAGTGAGTACCTCACCTCCTTACCAGCCAGCCATGGCATCCCAGGGTCTGCTGTTTTGGGCTTTTCTGGGTTGTGGATCGGGCTTCTCTGTCTCTCTTCTTCTCTTGCAGTCCTCCCTTCTTCCTCCTAGTGCCCAAAGGCAAAGTGTGCTCACTCGCCACTGGGCTTAGCTGTGGCGGGGTAATTATCCTGACCTTCCCCCGGTGAGTAATTCTCCTCACCTGTGCAAGGTGCTCTCTATAGCCACCCACTCCCATGACTACCTTAGTAATGGGGCTCCTGCCTGAGCCTGTGTTACAACAACGTACACTAGACCCTTTCTCCTAAGGTTATGAGTGACGAAAGGCTAGGTAGCTGAAGTCACATGAGTGCACCTATTTCCACAAATTGGCATCCAGGAGTCCCCTGAATACTGTGCACCATTGTGACTGCAGTGGCATTCTGCTTAGCCCAATGTGGAGCTTTGAGTCTCAGGGCTTTGCTGGACATCCCACTGTATTAGAGGTGGGATGGCTGGGTATTTCCCTTTCATAGTACAGAAGCTGCTTTTGGATACTTGTTTCCCAGGTGATCAAAATGTGTCATTTGAACCTGAAACCCATAGCTAGTGGCTGTCTGTAGCAATCCAGTGAAAACATAGTTTTGTAGCTCACTGCGGTCTTGGTTGTGAACCTGTAAATCTGAAGATGTTAGTCTGAAATGGGACAGAACAGTGTTTAATACTGTTATTTGTTCAGTTATTTACTCAGTTTAACACTAAGTATTTGATCCTAGTCGATGTTGAGTCAGATGGGATATTTAGAAACCTGCCTAAATCGTGGTTTCGCAGATTTAATAAAAACCACAAAATCCAGGGAAATCTGCGAAAAAAGAAACGTAATAAAAATGTTTTTATTAAGTCTTCGCCTCCTGGGTGGGCCTTGCAATCCACCTGGGAGGGGAAGGCACCAGCTGGTGGGGTAACGTGAAGGGGGCAGCAGACAAGATGATGGCTATCCCTCCTCCCCACTGAGGCCTCTCCACCAATCAGCACTGAGGTGTGGGGCTGAACAATGGACAGCCAGGAGTCAAGGTGCTGGTTGCCTCCTTGTCCCTCCTCTCCACCTCTTCCCCCAGGGCCTCTCTGCCAATCAGTGCTGAGAGGTGGGGCCACTCCACCAATCAGCCCCAAGGGGCAGGGTTGCTGTGAAATGCCTGTGAAATAGGCTTTTCATGCTGGGAGAAAACCGTGAAAATGGCTTTGTCTTGCCACATGTTAAGTAGGTCCCTATGGATATTTGAACATGGGGAATCAGAGCAGCAGAGAAGCCACCAAGTTCCGCATGCTGCATTTGAACCTGCTGTCTGGTTTTGCACGTTCACCTCAATTACTTCATTTCTTGTGTGTACCAAACTCTCTCACACTCTTGGCCTTGATCGTTTTCCTCAGTTATTTTTTTGGGAAAGAATCTCTTGCAATACTCAGATGTAGAAATCTAGTGCACAAGAACTGCAGTTTCTATTGCTACCTAATGTATTGGATACTGAGTACCATTAAATGTCAAGGCATTTGAAAATCTCAACCAAGCTTTCTAGCTGATAGATCAGTTTACACTGATCCCAGTTACGGAAGTTAGTGACGTTGTTAGTGTAAGAAGGTGATACTAGAGTTTGGCCCCTGGTCTTCAAGAGCCAACTTAAAGCAGGGTTGGTGCATTAATAAATGTGTTCACTGTACATTCATGTTCATGCTAAAATTCCAATGACTTATGACCAGCTCCACATTTGGGTGAGATACACTTGTGCAATGGGATGTTCAATGGTTTAAACGCTACAAAATAGTTGTCTGAGCCCATGCATGAGATGGATGAGTCATCTACATATTGGTGCAATTAAGAGAAAGGGTTGTTGTGGTTTAGACTCTAGGCTGAAATTCAATTGTGGTGCAGAGGGGGAAATGAAACAGATGGGCCATAATGATTAAGGGGTGTTGTGTCAACCTTTTGTTACAGAGGACAGCATGTCAGCTCTGAACAGAATGGCAAATAAATCAGGATTGACTGGAGGAAAGGATGCATAGTAGGGGTCTGCGAAGCGGGCCCTATTTGATTCGGATTTGGATTTGGCCTGAATCAGGGACAGTGATTTGATTAGTTGATTTGGATCAGTGTCCCTCATTCGATTTGGCCAAATCTGAAGATTCAGTGCTGATTTGGAGAATCAGAGAATTCAGACTTAGGCACAGCTTTAAATGTTTTTTCTACATACCTTGAGGTACCAGTATGGCTTGTGAGCACTGCGATGCTGGGGCAGATGGAGTGTCCAACGGAAGTGCTGAGGGGGGGGCCCCCCCGTGTGCTCGGTGGTGAACCTGGAAGTGGACCGGAAGTACTTTGGGTCCACTTCCAGGTCCGCTGGGGAATGCTTGTTACGTCTTTAAATGCAGGGCATGGGTAAGGAATCTGAGCTGGACCCCTTAGCTTGTTTTTTCTCCATTCCTTGAGATTTCCTTTGGGTGGAACTTACTCAGGTTCTGATCACTGTAGGTGTCCTTGATGAATCATACAAAATAGTATTTATTCCCAGACCTCTTGCTGACTTAGTAAGAGTTTGCAGTTCAAGCCCAGGCCCCTTCCTATAATTTTACTACTACTTCATCAAGCAGGTCTCTGATGCTTAGGCTGATGCCAGTTAACCCTTTCAGATACAATAAAATAAAACTAGCAAAAATGTGTTTCTCAAGGATGGGAGAGGGAAAATCTTATATGTCACTATTGAAGCCACAAGAATCACAGATTCCTCTCACCCTTCTGCATCATATTTCCTTTATCACTGGTGTCCTACCAGCTGACAGGGACCTTTGAAGCGTGAGGCATTGCTCTCATTCCCCACCTCCTGAGTGTTTTGTACTCCATGTGTAGCAGCCTGGAACTGCTGCTGAAGGACTGGGAATCAAATACTGGTTTCCTGTGAAGGTACTCGATAAAAACTGGGATTACTTTTCACTGTAACTGAAAGTTCAGACTTTTCATAAAATGTTATGCACAGAGTATGTGTACGGTTGCCATTAATTCAATTCCTGTGGATTTTTTCCCCTGTTTAGACTAAAACCTTTAAGAAGACTGTATGTTAAAAATTTTCCCTCTGGAAATCTTTCCTTGAAAGAAGTGCAAAGCAGAGGAAGAGGCTTTGACACTGTAAGCTTCGTCAGTATTTGCATAATGCCTCTGGACTATCTGTTTCCAGCCATTGCTGTACAGCATCTTAGAGATGGAAAGAAGACCACTGTGGAGTGGTACACAATTACCTCTGATTGGACATATTATTCACAGCTCATAGTTCCCCTATGTGGAAATAAAGGGCTGTGGAGGCTTGGCCCTCACTGTAAGAGAGGCATTGCTTTGTGTTGCTCCACAGCAAAACACTGAGGTGACTAAGCAGCAGCATTGCAACAGAATCCGCCCCCCAGCTGAAATCAAGACATGGGTGGGTGTAAGGTTAAAGTGCAGGATACTGCAGGATGCAAAATAATGCCTGAGGAGGAGAAACCCTCACCAATCCACTGTTCCTTCTCTACTTTAAGATGAAATGCCCATCTTTCTGATTATTTCCCCTTGGAAATATTTATCTGAAGAGAGAAGGCAGTAAGGGGCTCGGGCATTCCAGGCTTAAGGTCCTGAGGAAACATTTTTCTCCTGAGTTTGTATTTCATTGTAACTGCTCTGTTCTCCAGAAAAGAAAGAAGTCCAGGGAAACCCCTACAGGAAATCAGCCTTATCTCCCGAACCCCAAAAGTTGCCAAATAATGAACTGGTCATCTAAAAAAATGAAGCCAACCCCAAAATACAGAGGTGAAAGGTAAGCCTTTTCAATTAAATAACCCTTGTTTTGGTCTGTTCTCTGTACCAGAGTGCCACATGGGCTAGTGTGTTGTCTATTTCAAAGTGCTCGGGTGATGCGGCTCCTGTTCACTTTGGGAGTCAGGACCTGGGAGTCAAAAGTTCTAGAGAGAGTTCTTCTTCTGTCCTTTGGGCATTGTGGGCTGGTTAGATGTGAAAATGCGTGGGGAGGTTTGCAGGGACTTCTGCTAAAATAGGATCCTGGAAAGGCAGAAATGCTCAAGGGTAAGGAGTAGTTGGAGCAAAACAGTGGCACTTTTTCAGGCTTGTACCTCTGCCCAGCCCCAGGATCTCTTTGTTTTCCCTTGGGTTCCAGTCTAGAAGAGACCCAGCTAAGAAGGAGAAAGGACATAGTAAAGGTGTGTACAGAAGCTGTGTTTTCTGCCATTTTAAAGCATTTATTGTTGTGACTTTAACAGAAGTGCACAGCTTTACGGCATTTAAAAATGGGTCCAGTGCCTTAAATTAACCCTTGTTAAATGAGGTATTAAATTTGAAGCGCTGTATTTTATAGCAGTTCAGCAATCCACAGTTCTTGAAATAACTTCTGTACACTGGTCAAATTTCTGATCAGCGGAGAAGCCAACAGAAGCTGTGGCGTGCCTCATGCCTCTTAGCTTGGAAAATAGAGGGAGGCATAGATACCACCCCCCTCCCCCATGAAACACTGCACTTCTGTCATGCTTAAGAGCGTTATAACTTTATAGTGCTTGAAAAAGTGCTCTAAATTAGAGTACTGTAAAACATGCATAGATCATTTGTGTACACACCCTAAATCTGCTTGCAGGAGTGGAGGAGTTCTCAGTGCTGCATCAGAAGGAGCTTGTCAGTCCTTACCTTCTTTAAAGGGACATTTGTTGTTTACAACTCTGTGGCTTTACTGGAGTCCTGATGTATTGTCCCTTTGAGAAAAGTTGGGTGCATCTGTCCTGTCCTTGACACCTGATTTCTTGAAATGAGGCAATATTGATTCTTCCTCTTTGTGTTTGTTGTCTTTAGTTCTACAGAAGGGAAACCAAGAGCTCCTCAGATGAAACAGGGGAATGCTGTCCCCAGGCACCTGCAGACTGCTACAATAGTGCAGCTGCAAGATCGGAGCGCCCTGCTGTCAATGAACAGGACAGAGCCTGAGGCTAAGGAGAAGCATGTGAGTCATTTGCTTTTGCAGAAGATACCCAGTGGGTATGTCTACACAAGATTCTAAATGTGCAGTAGACTAATTCTACTGTGCATTAGTGCGCCATGGCAAAAGTTGTGCTAAGGTGCTAATGCACAGTAGAGTTAGTCTACTGTGCATTAGTGTCACTAAAAAAGTGTGTGCCAGTGCTACAGCACAGTAATGCCAGTTACTGTGCATTGAGTTAGTACCTGTTATTGCAGGTACTAAAATTAATGTACGGTAATTATGACGCATTAATACATGTGTAGATGTGTCCAGTATGTGTGAACTTGGTGACAGACTTGGTGTCCTGAGGAGGCAATTTGCCCCCCAGTCATGAGCTGTCATTGTAGCAATTTATCACAGAGGACTTTCTGCAAATGGGGAAATCTGTTGATAGTTCTGTTTTTCACAAAGGCAAAAGAAAGTGCTTCCAAGGCAGCATGAGTCCATGGTCTGTACAGGACATTTTCCTTTTGCAGTGGAGTCATGGGTTTCTTTACCCCAGTGGTCCCCAACCTTTTTAGGCTTGAGGTACTATGATAGGCTTGTGGTTGTGTTCCCCCCCCACCCCCGAAAATACCAGCTCTGAGTTTTCACTTGTTTTTTGAGTACAGAAAAATGCAAGACCTATTCTTCTGTTGCAAAGAACTTGGAGAGACCACAGCAGTTCTGAATGCTTTTGACACTATGGATTCCTATTTGAAATCTCTCAGCTTATGTGAATCATATTTGCACACCTAACAGTACTAATTTTGTGTGGCATCTCACGGCATCCTTGAAAGGATCTTAAAGTACCTGTGGATGCTGAGGCACCCTGGTTGAGAATCACTGCTTTAATGTCTTCCAGTCAGTCACAGTAGTGCTTAATCGAATGGTTCTCAATCCTTTTAGAGTCAAAGCACCTCCTCATTAGATTCAGGGTATCCTTGTTAGACTCAGGACATTCTTTGGAAAATGCCAGCTTTGTTTTGATTTTTTTTTTTTTTTAAGCGCAGAAAAATAATAGAGCAATTCTTCAGTTGCAAAGAGTTTAGCCCACAGGACGTCACAAGGTTTTTAACACTGTGGATTCCTATTTGAAATCTCTGAGTTTATCTGGTGAATTATGGTTGCTTGCAGACATAAAAAAACCCCCAAAACAATGCTTTACTTTAAACTTGGTGCACTTCCATGACGTGCTCAGCATATGCCCAGAAAAGGTGCTTTGATTTAACAGCTAATTAAATTAGTTTAACTAAAAGTGCCAAAAAGCTCCACTGCAGCACCTAATCTATATAGATGCTGCAGAGCTGGATTGAAGTAGTGCACTGCCTCTTCTGGTAAAGTGTGTGTTTGTTTGTTTGTTTTTTTAATGTCTGCAAGCTGCCCATGGTTTTTATATCTGACGGTGTTAACATTGTTTGGCACCCTGAAGCACCCTTGAAAGGATCTTAAGGCACCCCAGGGTGCCACGTTACTTTGGTTGAAAATCACTACCCTAGGGGATTTGCCAAAGCTAAGTGAGACGAGGTCAAGCTCATCCTCATATCTTTGTATTCTCTTTTCCTGCCCCCACATATTCTTGCTGACTTCAGCTTCCGTGTGGATGACCCACATGATCCCTTAACTGCACATTTCCTCTTCTTCATCAATACACATGATCTGGAGGCTTGATTCAACTCCCCTGCTTCTCAGAAGATCCATTCACCTGAGTTGGTCCAAGCCAAGCATCATTCCCTGTCTGATCTCTCTGAGTTCCCCCTTCATTAAAACCACCTCATCTCTTTTAACTAACATGGCTACCTCTTGGAGGTTGGGAATGGGGAAGAACACATGGTATATCAGTGAGATAAGCTGAGCTGCATTTGGGGTGTGTATGCAGAATGTATTATTAAAAATGCCATCTGAAGATACCAACTTAACTGTGATATTCTTGTTTTTGGTTTAGAACCCAGTAGTGGTGAAACACAAAGTCTTGGAAAGAATGAGAAACAAACTAAAGTTTGAAAATCTAAGAAAACCACTCGAGAATGAAACTGGACTAGGTACTAAAATGGAAGCTTCAGTTATGCCTTTAAATACGTCTGCATTTCCACACTACCACGTTTAGATTTCCTGAAAGTATACATTTTGCTGTAGGGAGTGGGCATTTGGGATAGTGATACTATATGATAACATGTTTTACCTCTTAGCTACCCATAAGAACTCTTAGCTTTAACATGTTCTTAATATAATATTTTTCTCTTGGAATTTCCCTGGGGTTTTTTTTAGTTAAAAATGTACACATGAGCACTAAGCAGAATCCCTGAAGAGTGACTTTAGCCTCTTTCTAAGGGGTACAGAATGTGCTCATATGTGTGTACTGATAACACTGCTGCAGCATGGGTGTAGAGGGATGCCTTCAGTTCCTCCTTTTCTCCCTGGGGTTGGCTAGCACACACGGGGATAGCAGGAGGGAAGACACCTATACTGGAGGAGTGTGGACACTGTCAGGGTCATTCTTTACCTGGTAACAAGCCCTTGTTGTTTTCTCTCTGGATTGTGGAGCATTTTCCTGACCTGAGAGTCCCAAAGTATATGCTGTTTGGATGATTTGACAGAAAGTCTAGCCTATCTGTTCTGTATCCTTAATGCAGACTGTATGGTCTTATGGCCCCTTTTACCTAAACTGGAACAGCAACCTAACCGCCAAGGATCAAGTGAGTTGCCATGCCAGTCTCTGGACTCCCACTCACCAGCAAACACAGAGGAGACTTCTGCAAACAAAACACTGTCACCCAAAACAGTAAGTGCTAGTCAGATGCATCAGGCTAGAGGGGTCAGACTCCCTTGCTCTGAATGGGATCCTAGCACTATGACTAGCAGTAAAGCTTTTATAGCAGCCCAAAAAGCAGGATCAGTTTAGGCTTTCTGTTGACCAGAAAGTAGGGAGTGTGCTGCAGAGCTACAACTTGTGCACTTTTGTCACAGCACTCAAGTGCTGCTGTTACAAAGGGAACTGACAGACGTGACAGGTTGTTGTACAATTGGCTACTGAAAGCACTCTACAGCTATGTACTGAAAGAAGCACATGGCTGCAGAGCACTTAAAAAATGCTTGATTGTGCAACAATTGAACCCTCGTTACATGTGGGTTCAGATGAAGGCACTCCAAAGGAGGGGAGTGAGTTCAGTGTTTGATTTGCCCAGCCAGTGCTGGGGGGTGGGGTGGGTGAATTGGAGCCCCCATGAGGTAGGGGGCTCCAATCCATCCGCCTCCATACTGCAGAGCAGGCTGGGGAAACCCCAGAATAGACCTCCCTCCCCTGCCTTGTCTTGCCTCGCCTGCCCTGCCCGAATCCTGAGACGGCATGAGCGCTGGGAGAGGGGAGGCAGGGCTAGAGGACGGATGTTGCAAACATGTAGCCTCTCTCCCTGGATTGGCTCCAAAGTGGAGCTTGATCACCCACCCTCCTGATCCAGTGGCAAATGTGTGTTGGGTCTGGAGGGTTGGTCTCACTCATGGTGCTTTCTGCAAAGCCCTATGAGTTAGACTGGGGAGCTGCACATCTGTCAGCTTCCAGAGAAAACCATCAGCATTCCAAACATTTTGTTAGATCCTCACTTTCATGCTGTCTGGGTTAGCATCTTTAGAGTACATTCATATTCTGTTTTCTGTGAGTTCTTAGGCATATCTTTATTGCTCTACCAGGTTAATTGTCAGGGTGACAAAGATTAACTGCCAAGCAGATTCTCTTGTTTCCCTCTGCAGAGGGTACTGGTATGAGGATGTTTTTTTTTTCTCTTCTGCAGCCAGTTTAGAAAAGCTCTGAACCCTCAAGGGTCAATACAACCCATTTGCAGCAAAGTCGACAGAGCAACTTCCTGTTGCTTCAACCTCCTTCAGTCCCAGAAATCAAAATATCCAAAAATAGGCCCACTGATAGCCAGTAGTCTCAGCTCTCTTTGTGACCTGATAATATCCATACCCTGCACAGAACAAGCCAGACTTCCCCATTGGCAAATGGTGACCAATGAGATTTCATTTGACTCAGCCCTTGCTTTCTTGCAAGCTCTGTAATTACATTATTTTAGAGATGCAAATTTGACTTTCCACTTGTTTGCCTGTAGTTAAAAGTTTAGCACAGTAGCTTGGCTGGATGGTGTCTGGCACTCTTTCACTGAAGGCCTACTACACACAAACTTCTAGTTATGAGGAGTTAGTTTATGCTATCCTAGATGAGCAGGAAAGCTTGAGGGAGGTACTGTGTGCAACACTGCGGTGAGAAAAGGAAGGCAAAGGATATAATGGGAGAAGATGGAAACTAACCCATTCTTTTTTTGATTAATTCAACCTGTAAGCTTCTTCTGGCTGACCTGGCTAGGGGTTAAGTGAGTGAAGAGCTGAAAGTATTCTTTTGCTGAAAGAAAGTCTGAAATGGCTCCAGAGGAATATCACTTTTATCTTCTATCTTTCTAAGATGTGTATAGTATTTGTGAACCTCTTTAGTCTGCAGAGAGGGAGTGCCATGAAGTGAAAAGCCTCACAGAACAGCTTATGGGACTTAGGAAGAGGAGATCTTCAGTGAAACCTGTGCAGTGCAAGAGCAGCACAAATCTAGTCCTTGGGGGTGAGTGTTGCTAATGTCTCTGCCATGGAATGTGTCTGGTTACTGTAAGGACAATGTATTCACATTATATGTCAACAGAAGGCACAGACAGGTGACAATTTTCACCCGGTCTGGCCCCTGAAAGTGCACCGCAGCCATGACCCAACAGAAGTGCACAGCTGTAAAGTGCTTTAAAAGAACCCAATCCCACAAAAATCTGAACCCTTATTGCATGAGGGTTCAGATGAAAATGTTTCAGAACAAAGTGGCTTCAGTATCTTGTGTGTGTGCTGCCTCCAAGACTCAGAGCTGTTTTCAGAATGTTTCTGGCTAGGGAACCCTTAGAATGAGTTCCCTTTCCTCACTCCCATTCTGAAAACAGCACCCCTCTGGGAGAGAGGAGATACCATTGCTAGAGGAAACAGGCTGCAAGCTCACAGCCAGCAGCTGGATTCCCTTTCCCCCTGGAATCACCAGAGAGCTTCTATTTGGTCTGGGGGATGTTGTGCCTCAGAACACTTCCTGCAAAGCATTATGAGTTACGATGGAGAGCTGCACTTCTGTCTGCACCCAGAGTGGAGCTGTGTATGGCAGGTGCTTCAAAACCAGTGTGCTTGGTCATACCAGTCACTAGGGCAGTGTGACATTACTCTGCCACACTCTGATTAGCTGGAAGTGAAGAAAGTTGTAGCTGGAATATGCATTGCCTCAACATCTCAAACTGTTGGTGTATCCAGTCTGGTATGTGCTTCTACAGATGTCCAATGCTGGATGCTCCAGAGGCAAATGAAGAGCAGAAATCCATGTAGGTTCTTAAAATGTGCTGAAACCTTGCATATATTTGCAAGCACATTCCAGAGAATGCAGTAAAACTTGAACCTCTCTCATGGGACCACAGAGATCACTGACACTTGAATTCAGAGATCACTTATGAGACCAAGCAAAAGAGGTGCAGAAGGGAGGTGGAGGGCATAAGGACTGCACTCGAAAAGCTTGGGGGAATCCCACAAGAGGTGAATTCATTTTGACCTATAAGATACTGAATGTTATTTGGCTATTTATAGAAATGTGTCATTTTAAAAATAAAATACTTGAAACACAAATATTAAAGTTGTTGAATACAGGGAAGGTTGAATGTAGGTGGCTTAGATACAGGAGGGACAACATTGGGACTTTTACTTTCAGTATAAAGTGGTCTGATACAAAGACAGTGGCACAGTATAAAAGCTGACAGGCATTATCATGGGATAATGGACTGGTCTAGGACATGGACCTTAACTCACAAGTACTGATTCACACAAAACCCCCATTGAATTCAGTGGTGTTTTGCCTGAATAGGAGTCTGCATTTTTTTCCCAGGGTGTTTTACTCTAGCTTTTATCCTCAAGTGACTTCTTATTTGTCCCTGTCAGCAGTAGAACAATGTTATGTTCCCTCTTTTTATTCTCTGCTCAGGTGTTGGAAAAAACGGGCATCTGCTAACTGAAAAAGCAAGCCAGCATGAAATGTACTGCAATCACCCAGCAATCAGGATGGAAGCGACGCAGGCTCTGTGCTCTCATCAGGGAGAGGGCGGAGAGCAAGCAGGAGGAACTGCTGTGCCACCTCATCCTCCACCCCCTTCCCCTTCTCCTCTCCTATCTAAGGACAATGAGGAGCCTTCTGGGGCAGAATCACCTGTCTGTATCAGAGGCAGCATCCAAGGGCTGGTCAGTGATGAAGGCAACCTTCCTGATTAACCTTTCATTGGACAAATGCTGAAGAAACTTGTTTCTACCCTGACTATAAACACTGTGTGGTATGACTTGTCCTGAGACACTTTGCTATCTACAGCTAAGGTGAAAAGACTCAGAATGAGGGTTAATGACGTGACTCCAGAAGCCTTGGAACGTACACAACAGGCTCAGTGCTTTGTTATTTATTATAAGTAAAGTTACAGCTTTCCACTGACCTGCCTGTGTGTTTGTCCAGTGCATAGTCCCTGGAAGGGGAGCCAATCTGTGGATGAGGGCACATTTGTTAGGGGGAGGAACAGGAGGAGTTTTTAATTTAGCTGATTGCAGAGCCCAAACATTCCAGTCCTGCTCATGAGGGCTGTTGAAGCAGTAACTTGATCAGAGCCTCAGCCTTGGTACCATTGCACTACACAGTATTGGGTTGTAGAAGCACCGTCTTTCTGCTGTGCTGTATGAGTATTAATGCTGATGCAATGGCTTCACTGTGGTTGGCATCTAACCATCAGCCCAGCAAGCCTGAGTCTCTGACATCACAGACACCTGACTTCCGGTATCACCCTAGCAAGCAAGAGGGGCTGGGATGGTGACCCTGGTGTTGCCTTGACATCAGACCTCGATGCTGTAGGTGCTGAGCTAATGACCTCACAGAGGCCTATGGCTTGTTATCAGCCCAGCAAGCTAGAACTGCTGCTGAGGCAGGCACTGGCTACCAGACCTGCCCAGGGAATGCCAGGAACTTCATGGGCATTTTGTACCTTGGCATCAGGGAGGCCAAGCTGATGAGGCAGGGACTGCAGGGAGGCCTGTGCTTAGCACTGTCACAGCAAGGTGAGGGTACTTAATCACTCTACAGGGGCTATAGCTTGATGCCAGGTTGGTAGTGAGAGCTGCTGAACTAGTGAAAAAATAAAGGCCCTGCCTTGGCACACATCCAGTAACTAAGGGTAAGGATTAAGTGAAAAAGTGTCCTGTCCCCCTAAAACTAGAGGAGAGGTCTCTTAGACCTGGGAGTGTTCCTTTCTCCCAGAGCTCCTCCTCCTTCATTAGCTGGTGATACAGAGACTTGTGAGGCAGGAGGCCAAATTGGGAGCAGCAGGAATTATCAGTATCAGGCTGAGGGACTTCAAGGCTTCATGCCTTTAAATAAAGCAGAAGCATTTAAGAAAGGGAGAGAGTCCCCAGCTGTTTCCTGGACAGCCTGTTTCTCTCCTGTTTTCCCTCCTCTCCAGAGAGACTGAGAGGAAAGAGGCAGAATCTAACACCTTCGACTCTCTCTCTACTTCAGGGGGGAAAAGGGAGGTTCTGCCACCAACTACCCCTTCCCCAGGTGGAAATCAGGGCTACAAAACAGTCCTGCCAGCATCTTCTTTCCCAGCTCCCCTAGCATGGGGGTACCTTGGAACAACTGCATATGCAGAGTAAGCATGTGTGCACACAAGCTGCCCATCCAGCTCCCTACCTTGAAGAGACATTCCCCTTTCAAGACCTGAATTCTCTCTACTTGTGCTGCTCTAACTGTCCAGACTGAATTCCCACATATGCAGCTCCAGGGGTCTTGCACTGAGCACTTGCCTTTGGGCTGGGCTAAAACTGCTCTTGAGAAAGGAAGTCTAGATCTGATGTAAAGATTGCAAATCCCTCCTTGGTGAGCTCCAACCTTAGCTACCTTCACTCAGGGAGTGTGAAAAGGCCACAGTCGCTGCTAGCCTGAACGTGTTCATCTTCAGCTTCCTACTAGTGGGTTTCATCCTTCTGTCTCCTGCACTGAAGAGCCCTTTGCTGTTACAAACTTTCCCCCATACAGGTCTTTATAGACTGGGAAGTCCCTTCTTATCCTTATGTTAGTTGACTAAGAAAAATTGAGTCTTTAGTCTCTTGCTGTCAGGTTTCCAGACTTTGGATCATTCTCTTCTTCTCTGAATGCTTTCCAGTTTTTTAAGGTTCCTTTGGACATATATGCACTAGAACTGGATGCAGTGCCAGTCACGGTCCCACTTGGTAACACACCTCCCTATTCTTGGTGATACCTTCCAACTCATGAATCCAAGGGTCAGGGTAACCCTCCAAGCTACAGAATGGCACTGAGAGCTGATTTTCTACATAGCCCCCACCCCTGTCTGGATGACTGCCCTCCAGGTTACAGTCCTTACCCTCAAGTGCTGCACTACTGTCTTTTAATGTATTTAAAATCACTGTGATGTAACAGTGCAAAGAGGGAGGTGTGGGCCTGAGGCAGCGCCTTCCTTAGAGGAAGGTGGGCACAGATCTTGCCTCTAGCAGGTCAGGCCCCCGGGGGGAGAGATGTGAGCCCAGCAGCAGGGTCTGTTCCACAAGGAGGTGCTGGGTTGCAGTTAGGGCAGGGATGGGAGGAGCTGTGGGGGGACCAGGAGCCCCAAGTCTGAGTCCTGAGGTGGCATCTCCATCCTGCACTTCAAAGAGGGAATCTCCTGGCTCTGTTATCTTCCACTTGGCTGCAGCAGTGAGGCTCCCCTCCCCTTCGAGGCCAGACTGCCCCTGTCCCCCCGATGCTGTTCCTGCACTTGAGGGAAAGGACTTCCAGTTTCATAGTAGGTGGGGTTGGAAGGCAGCTGAGCAGATCAAGTCTGACCCCCTGCCATGGGCAGGAAAGAGTGCTGGGGTCCAATGACCCTGGCAAGGTGTCTATCTAGCCTTCTTTTGAAGACTCCCAGGGTAGGAGCAAGCACCACTTCTTGGAAGTTGGTTCCAGCTCCTAGCCACCCTGACTGTGAAGTACCACCTCCTGATATCTAGCCTGAATCTACTCTCAGTCAACTTATGACTGTTATTCCTTGTTACTCCCAGTAGTGCTTGGGGGAACAGGGACTCCCCCATAGCCTGCTGGTCCCCCTTGGCAAGTTTATAGACAGCCACCAGATCCCCTCAGCCTCCTCTTGTGGGAAGGAGGGAGGACAGGGAACAAGGGGAAGCGTGCACACCAGCTGCATTCCTCTGATGCCAGAGACCAAGGTTCAAGTTCTTGCTTTCAACCTGGCAAAGAAGGGACTTGAGCTTGGCTCTCTCTGAGCTTAAGTTGCTGCCCTAGCCACTGTGCTACTTCTTATCCAGGAGGCCTTCTGGCCTCAGCATCTCCTGAAGAATCTGGGGTTTATACAGTAGCCAGCACTGCCATGTCTAAGTCTGCTCCTGGTTCCAGGGATTTATGTCTCCTCTCTCTTCCCTCTCAGTGCTATGCAGTCCTCGTATGCATCTCCCGTCCCTCCACCCTAGGGCCGAGCTCCTGTCTGCTCACCTCTGGGAGCCAGGGCGTTGAGCATTAGACACTAGGGTCTGGGACAGAAGTTTCAGAAAGGGGTTTGACCCAAAGCAGTGAAGTCTGAAACTACACTCAACCAGGTTGATCATCAACCAGTTTCAGCCATTTTGAAACTGGTTTATGTGCCCTAAGCTTCTGTTGTGTTAGAGTGTGTGATCACTTAAAATGGTTTGTGTGTAATGTCTGTCCCTAGCCCTAGCACCGGTGTCCCAGATAGACTCCACATGAAGAGCCTTTTCTTGCAGAACTTGTGCCCCTGGTTTGGCCTAGGTGCTTCAGCAATCTGCTAGGGGATGGGGATATAGGGGGACATGTGCGGACTCCCTAGCACCACATTCTGGACAAGGATTTTTCACTCCCTGGCAATGCCTCACTAAAGCCTCTGCTCCGGTGGCAAACTTGTAGGATCCACCCCCACACAGTGACAGGATTCAGCTGTTCCACTCTCAGACATTGTCAACTCCCTGTCCCCTCCCCACTCCAAAGGGGCCACTGGGTGCCTTCAGCCAACAGGATCCAGCAAACAGCAATTCTTTCTCAGTGGATTGGGAAAAGGGTCCTGTGCCTTTAAGACTGGGAGATTTCCCCCTCCAGACAGGCTCAAGAAAGTTTGAATAGGCTCAGAGCTGCCTGGACTTTGCTGCTTGCAGGTGAGCCCTACATTTTGCAATTAAATTTAACTTTGCAGGTCCTGGTAGTTTAGGAGGGAAACAATGGGTGGCTGTTGTATGTCCCGGTCTAGGCTTTGTCTGTGATTGTGCTGCTGTTTTTTGGTTTGTTTAAGGCATTTGAGTGGTAAAACCCCAAATTCCCAGGGTAGAAGGAAGGAGCAGCAGAAGAGTTGTAGCAGCTGGGCGCTGGAGGTCCTATCCCTGATGGGAAATCCCAAGGCAGAGCCTGCTGGGTTTGAAGTTAGAAGTGAACCTAACTTGTTGGAAAAGGGGAAACAGTACCTTTGTGCATTTGGTTAAGGTGCAGGAGCAAATCATCGAGTATTTGCAAATGTAGCATAAGTGTCAGCTTAAATCCTGTCAGCAGCGTGCAGGGGGCAGCGACTTTGCAGATGGGATTGCATGGGGGAGAAGATGCAGGAAATCAGTTGGTTGAATCCTGCTGGCGTTCAGTCTGAGACTGGGAGCAGTGTGAATACTGCTGGAGATGTTCGTGTTGCCTCCCAGATTTGGGGTCCTTATGTTGGCTGATGAGCCATCCGTTCTCTGGTCTGAGGTGGGGCAGGGCTGTCGGTCAATGCTCATTTCCTTAGGGAAAAGGATTTGCTGTGGCTGCCTAATCAGAAATGTAGAAAGCTCCTTCTCCCTGTTGTGGGTGGATGTGCTTTGTGCTGCTGGCATGTTAGGGGGGGCTCCAGCATCTCCCCCAGGTCATGCCTCAGCTCTAAGTGACATGCTGGGTCAAATCGTGCCTGGTACCAGCTTTGGTGTGCCCTACACTTCCCCAAGGGGGGCATTTCTCAGTAATGCTGCCCCTCCCATTGCAGCTATTTTGTGTCAAGCCTGAGGGTCTGGTAGAGTCCCAACCAGTGGAGCTGATGAGGCAGTGCTTAGTATGTAGTCGGTCACCTCCTCTGCACCTTCACTGCACCCCGCGGGTGAATGGCTACACCAGGGCCTGCCCTAGCCCAAGGGACAGTGCTGACCCTGGCTGCATCAGTCTGAATGGGGCCAGGCTAACCTGCCATTTCACAGCTGTAAACTGCCCAGGGCTGCTGGTACATGGTATTGTGGTGGTGATGGAGCAGAACAATCATTTGGTAGTCCCTTGCTGAGTTCAGGGGTGAATTTGGTCTGCGGGGTTGCTATTCAAATGCTACATGCCTTCACCTCTGTGTTTAAGGCTTTCTCCTGTGAGATGCAGCACATGTGACTCTAGAGCGGAAGCACTGTCACGTGTTCCCTTTCTGGCCCTTGGTCAGGAGCCCAAGGACAACTGTGGTGCTTCCACTTCCACTTGCCTCCAGTTTAGTACAGAGGGGTCTGTTGCTGGGGTGAGAAGGGAGCAGGTCCTCTTGGGACTCTCCATCCTTTGGCTTTTTTGCCAAGAGTCAATGAGAGGGATAGTCCCACCAACTGTGACCGAGGAGACTTTGTGATGTTGGAGTTGACTGACACCAATAGCAGCTGTTAATCCCCCTTCCAGGGGGATGGCTCGAGGTGGCTACTGATGTGGGTTAGCTTTAGACCACCGACAGAGCTCAGGCAGTCTGCTGCACTAGCTAGTCCTCTCCTTTTGGTTTCTTCAAACCAGTGTGGTGGGAGAGCATTTATGAAGTAATAATTCAGTTGCAGCAGTTGGCTTATTAGCTCAATACTGCAGGGAATGAGGTGAGAGGGGATCTGCTCCTGTTCAGACACTGGAGGAGACAGCGAGACACCTACCTCAGCCCTGGGAATGGTGTGTTATATTTAAATAGTCCTGAAAGAGGTGCTTACAGGAATAGCTCAGACTGTCTCTTGCTCTTCAACACTGATTTGGAAAACCAGGTTTTCCTACTTAGGTGATCTGTAAATACAGAGGGATTTTGTTTGTAGCCAAAGCAATCTAGGCTAGCCCCAACACACCTGTCTGGTTATTCAGGCCCATATATACAAAGCAAGTACCTACATAGCACTGGGGGATTGGGGACTGTAGGAGGTGAACCATATAAAATCTTAAACCTAGAAGGAGATTCATTAACCCCAAGATCTGAAGTGTACTTTGCTGTAAAAGTTAATATAAACTGCAGGAGAATTTTAGTGCCTGGGGGATTAGATCACCCTGGGAACATGTTGGGGAGAGGACTTTGTTTGTGCATCCCTCCCCCTCCGTAGTTGTTCCCCTTCCGGCAGAGGAACACGAGCAAGGACTGCTGACTGCCTCTGCCATCCTGCCTGGGTCAAAGGCTCGTGGAAAGTAAATCAAGAAGTGATTGCAAAGTTTCAGTGCTGAATACCTTAATAATGTTTTCCGTTCCTTCTCCTGCATCCCCTTATGGAGGTCTGTGTTAACGAGTAACCCTCGTGGCTGGGGCCTGTGGAAGAGATGCCATGCTAGAGAGATCAAGGAGTGAAGTCATGAGTTCTCTGATTAGATGTCTCTGCTTGGACTGGGCAGTCAGTACTGAAGTTCAGGTGGATGAGAGCTGTGTGGGCTGCTCTCCTTAATGCCGTTGCTAGGCTTCTCCTGTTTTCCTTCTGTCAGGAGAAACCAGGTTTTGGTGGAAGGGCAGGGAATATTTCCAGGGAACAGATGCAAGGGCTAATAGCATGGAGCTTGTTTGTTGCCTTATTGCCTCTGCTTGGATTATAGGTTAATGATTACCTGTATGTGCCCAGTTAGTTCTGTTTATTTGAAAATTAGCAGTATTCAGGACCTGGGGAGTGCTGAGGCTGTCTGTTTCCAGTCAAGCGGGCTTGGAAGATACTTGGGCCATTGCAGTACTGGACATGATACATCCCAATTTCAGGTACCTTTGTCAGCATCTCATGCTGCTCAGCCTGATGGGCCCAATCCTGCCAGAGTGTTTGAAAAGGGCTGCTCATTCTGGGTACCTTAGTTCTTGGGTGCTGAACTTGAGATCCCTTTGAACAGACCTTCCAGACCGCTGTGCACTGAATGGAGGGTGCTCAGGGTCTATGGGGTTTGATTTTGGTTTCCTAGGAGTTCCTCAGCAACTCATTCTTAAACTGTTATTTCTCTTTTTCTCTTTTGGCTGAGCTGAGGGCACAGCTAGGAAAAACCCAATCTAGTTATGACCCCCTTGTTCAAAAGCTGCTGGGCAAGCTGCTTTAAAGAGACAGTGCCCTTTTGTGATTGTCTCATTGTTCCTTTCTTTCTCTCCTTAAAAAAAAGTTTTGCAATAAAAAAAAAAATTGGGTGAGGATGTTCTGCTTGAGAATGGGATGTTTCCAGGATACTGATGGCGGCATGTGAAGCAAATATTGTATTCTCTTTGGAAGTAAATTGCACTGACTGGGGGAAGCCACTGGCTCGCCAGAGGAGAAGAGAAATAACATAGGTTTGACAGGGGTAGGTTGTAGCGGTGCTCTGGAAATGTTGCAAAGTCCGTTGGAGCGTGCGGTAGTTTGTCTAGCTAAGTGCTTTGCCTTTGCTCGATGCATTCCAGTGCCCAGAGGTTGTGGGAAGCGGGTCTCATGCAGAGTGATTACACAGCCCCCGCTTCCTTGACATAACTTCATGGCTCTGGATTCTGTTGGACAGTTTTATTTTTCTTGTACTGGAAAAAAAATCAGTTTTCAGGGGACTGAAATTATTCATAAATTTGAAGAGTTCCAGCCAGGAAATAAAAGGGAGGGGACTTGGGAAAATCTAACTCTTTTCAATACTGTATGTTGTCATTTTGGATTAGTGTTCTTGTTTAGGAATCAAGATTATTCTTTTTAAGGGCTAAATAAGCCCCAAGTGAAATAAAACACATCATTTCAGGTCTGATGGAGGTCATTTTGGATCAAATGAGATATTTTGGGTGGAACCAAATGGAACAGAAAATGCCACCATTTGCAGAGCTTTGCATCTCCCCCATTTCAGGAGCTGGTGCAGCCCATTGCTTTATGTTGTTTGCTTGTCCAACAGTGATGGCTGATGCTGAACGAATGGCGTTTCTCGAGATGTGAAAAAGAACTGGTTCTGATGATGGCGGGTGTGGACATAGCAGCATTTCAGGCATAGGAGGCAGAGCATGCGGTGGGGTAGGGGGACTTCAGCTGTAGATCTGGCTCTTGATTCTGGCTGTGATAGGAAGAGCAAAGAGAATGTGGTGTCTGGAAAGGTGTCTCATTCATATTTCTGGACACCAAAGTTCTTAGTTCACAATACTAGTACTGTATAGAGGAAATGTCTGTGCCCAGGGATAGGCACTATGCTTTTACCACTATGTAGTAAAGAGAGAGCCCGGGCATGTGGGTAGAGGTTTGCTTTTTCTGTTCCAGCCAATGAGCTCTACATCCTTGGTTTCACTTACCTAATAAATGCTGTCTTGTTTTGAAGGTCAGTCTGTGTTGTTGAACAGACCTGGTTGCACTGATGATGACAGAGGTATGATCTATGGCAGTTTCAACTCATTATAGCCAATAGGTTGACCTGATGGCCACTGAGGCAAGATCTTAAGCATCTTTTAGGGTTGTTTTGCTTTCCAAAGAAGCAAGGTCTCTGACAGGGCCTAAACTAATTTGGATCAAAAGGGTGAGCTATTGTAAGAAACAGGTGGTTAAAGGAAACAGTCTGAGTAGTGCAGGTGCTGGGCTCATTCATGCAACAAACAGAGGTCTAAGGGATGCCCCCAGCAAGACTGCAGAGGTTGAAGCATGCCCTGCTCTCAAAATCTGTTGTTTATAACTTAGACAAACTTTAAACTTCTGGACTAAAGCATTCTGCATTTGTGGACTGCCTTGGGCTGAAGGGTTTTGGAAGGTTTTCCTGAAGAGGTGGGGTTTAAACAGTTCTGAGAAGCAGGTCAGCATAGAGCAGGGTGTTTTGGTTATGTACAGTGCACTTTTCCTGGCAGTTAGGTAAGCAAGTGTTGTGCTTCAAGTGTTTGCAAGAGGCTGTTGGGATTTGGCTGTTGGGAACTCCCAACTAGCTTTGAGCATCAAGGACAATAAAAAGTCCTTTTTCAGGGAGCCAGAGGAAAACGAGGGCAACATTGGACCTCTGATGAACCAGATGGGGCAACTGACACCCAGGAAAAAGCCAGCCTATTAAATGGGTACTTTGCATCAGTCTTTCATCAGTCCCATGGGACACCCATGCCCGCTATGGGGCAGGGAGGTTCGGGTGGGGGAGATCCCCTGCCCTCCATAAATGCTGACCTTGTGAAGTAACATCTTGAGAAGCTGAATACCTTCAAGTCAGCCGGCCCTGACAATCTACACCCCAGGGTACTCAAGGAGCTGGCAAGCATCATAGCCCAGCCCCTGGCACGGATCTTTGAAAACTCCTGGTGCTCTGGTGTAGTGCCCGAAGACTGGAAGAAGGCCAACGTGGTGCCTATCTTCAAGAAAGGGAGGAAAGTGGATCCAGCTATCGGCCCATCGGCCTGATTTCTATCCTGGGGAAGATCTTAGAAAAGTTTATTAAAGAGGTCATCCTTAATGGACTGGCTGATGCCAACATCCTAACGGATAGCCAGCACAGGTTTGTTGTGGATAGGTCTTGCTTGACCAATCTCATTTTCTTCTACAACCAGGTGACCTATCACCTGGACAAGGGAGAAGAGATTCATGTCATATATCTTGACTTCAAAAAAGCCTTCGATTTGGTATCCCATGATCACCTCTTGGCGAAACTGGCCAATTGTGGCCTTGCGTCCACCACGATCTGCTGGCTGGGAAACTGGCTCCGTGGTCGGACCCAGAGGGTTGTAATCGATGGCAGTCACTCATCATGGTGTCCTGTGACCAGTGGGGTTCCCCAAGGCTCTGTCCTTGGACCCAT
>NW_017728925.1:2381946-2492738 GCF_001723895.1 Crocodylus porosus
TCAGAGGTGGTTCAAGCACCTACATTGAACACCTTCAAGAGCAAATTGGATGCTTATCTTGCTGGGATCCTATGACCCCAGCTGACTTTCTGCCCTTTGGGCGGGAGGCTGGACTCGATGATCTCCCGAGGTCCCTTCCAGCCCTAATGTCTATGAAATCTAAAATTTGGGAAGGGTGTGCTGCCCCTGAGACAGCCCACGCAGGCTGACTGAGCTACAAGTTGCAGAAGAAGAACGGCTGCTTCACAGAACGGCTCTGGACATGCCTTGTCCATGGGGATCCCACTCCAGGTGCACCCATCACAGTCCAGGATTTCACTGTGCTCAGCACTGAATGGAACAAGGAGATGGTGCTAAAGAACTTACCACTTAAATCCAAAAAGACAGCATACAGATATGAGCAAACAGGAGGGAGCACATGCCAACAAAGAGATGCAAATGGTCATGTGATGGGTGGCTCCTTCCTGTTTTATTTGCTGGACATGAGTGGGTGAGATGGAGATGAAAGGTGCAGTACTGGGAACAGGGGCCCTGTGCATGTGAAACAGAGTGCGGTTGTTGAATTCCCTCCTTCACTGGTCTGCAGTATTTCCCCCTCACATCTTGGGCTTCTGGTGGCTGGTTCCAGGTTTCTGGTTTTTCCACATGCAGTTTGAGTGTGCAAAAGACCCTCAGGGTTTGTAGGGATCCTTCTACTCAGCAGAGCCAAGATGCAGACTTCACCTTTGCCAGTACTGCAGCGCCATCTATGAAACACATCCTGCTGCAGCATCCTAGTTCCCTGCTCTGATAGACCTGGCTATGGAGGCCTGTGCCCTTTGATTCAAGCACACTTTTGTTGCTGGCTGTGGAAAATGTTAAATGGTGACCCTGCAGGTTGAGTGACCCAGCAGATCTCTTGATCCAATGCCCCTTATGCAATTTGTATAGCACCCTTCCCAACAAAGGCTCAGGGTGGCCTATAGTAAGAGAACAGAAGAACTTGTAGAACATTGGGAGCCAGTGCAGATGCTGGAAGGTTGGAGTTGTGTGCTCCTGGCAGCCAGTCTGGGTCATTCTGCATCAGCTGCAGCTTCCAGACTGTTTTCTAGGGCATGGATGACAGTGTCAAGATCCTAATCTGAAAGAAAGGGTCACAGCCTTCTCACCAGATGGAGTTGGTGAGAAGAGGGTCCTAGCTGCTGCTACTACCTGAAGATCCAGGAGCACCCCAAGGCTGCAAATCTGAGTGGTGGTAGACCGAACCCCATCAGTGATGCACGTCCCGGTCCCCCTCAAGTCCTATGGTCTGCCCCCACCATCACCTCTGTGATCTGGAAAGGACTGAGGTTGGGGCCAGGGTCAGAAGAAGAGGAGAGGTGGAGCTGGGTGTCATTAGCATACTGATGGCACCTTACTCCAAATCTCCCCATCATCTCACTGAGTGACCTCATACACATTGAATAGGATAGGTGACCAGACAGAGCCTTGAGGGACTGTGCAGGAATGATCCTGAGGGGATGATATGCACTCGCCCATCATCACCCTCTGAGATCTCCCTGCTTGTCCTGTGGAAGTTTCTTTCAGACTCAGCCTGCGTGTTGTTACTCTAGCTTAGGGGCGGGCAATTATTTCAGGTGGAGGGGTGCTTACTGAGTTTTTGCAAGCCATAGAGGGCCGCATGACGGGCAGCCAGGAGCTGATAAATATTCATTTTCTAAATTTTTTTAGGGGCCCCGCAGGCCGGATAGAATGGCTTGGCGGGCCACATCTGGCCCGTAGGCTGCATTTTGCCCACTCCTGCTCTAACTGCTGCATGTGGCCTGAAACCTCTTGCCTGAATTGTCCTTGGGTGGAGCTACTAGCAGCAGGTTGTCATCCAAGCAGGCTTCTGGATTACCTGCCTGTGGCCCGACTGCACACAAGGCCAGCCTGCTCCAAGCAAGTGGGCATTTTTGCAGTTGGAGCTGCTTGGCAGCCATGTAACAGCAAGGATGAGAGGTTCTACTTAAAAAAAAAAACAAACTGATTGTGTTTCTTTAAAAGCAAGAAGAACCCAGGTGTCCTCCTGTGGTCTGTTTCTGCCCATGGAAACTAGTTAGCATTGATTGTTTACTTGCTGCATTTTAATTACTGCCTGCTCTCCAAAGGCGGCTGGCTTTCTGAATAAATGAGCAGCAATTAAAGAATAAATAATGCCTTTGTCAGGGTCTCCCTCCCCACTCCACCCAGAGCTCCTGTCTCCAAGCTGGAGACAGCAGGAGGACATCCAGTTTAATTGCTGCGGCGCCCAAGACAGAGCGGGCCATGTTCATTCTTGGTGCGATGCCACAGACAGCAGAGCAGTTGCAAGAGCCCCGGAGTGTGGCCAGCCGCTTCTCTCCTGCCAGCTCTTGCTCGTTCAGTGCCCAGTTGGGGCGGCTGGCTCTAGATTCGCAGGGTGATGTGGTTATTTGTCATGGGAGGGAGGGCAGCAGCTTCGCCTGGCTGGGGAACGGGGCAGTTGCTCTCCACCAGCAGGAAAGTGCCTCTCCAACAGTGCAGGGGTCCTGGGCTGTCTGCTTGACTGAGTCTTGCCTTGCTGTTCCTGGGGCTCTCCATCCCCTGCTGTTTTGCCCCAGGCTGGGGTTTTCTGCCCTTCCTGTGAGGGGGTGCAGAGTGTCTCCCCCCCGACTCAAAGGATCGGGGGCTGTTTTAGTACTGGATGCTTCCTTTCTTAGCACCGACCACATCACTGAATGCTCCTCAGGGCACTTGCAGGCTATAAATAACTGGCAGCAATTAAAATAACCGAAGGTCTTTGCTGGATGCTTTTCCATGCTCCTCCCCACAGGCTCCTGCAGCTTCCCAAGTTGAAGGCTGAGCACAGCGGGAGGGCGTCCAGACCGAACAGAACCCAGCTCTTTGTTCTGAGGCCTTGGGAGAATAAAGTGTCAGTGTCTTTATTTGTCTCCTCTTCCCCGCTCCCACAGGGGCCATGATTTAAAGCTGCAGCACAATAGCTGTCCGTTTGGACTCTATAAATGAGATGACTGGGAGTGTCCTCCTTTCCCTTGGTTGGTCACTTGGCATCTCCTCTGCTGCTGCTTTTTGCTGAAATGCAAGCAAGCATTTCGAGCAGAAAACCCATTTCTAGGGTTAGCCTGTGTAAGTGCAGCCACGGTTCGGCTGAGAGAGAGCCCAACCCTGTTCTAGTGAAAGTAGCCAGAGGCCTGAGGAATGGGCTGCTGTAGTAAATGGCAGGTGTCCCTTCCCGGCCGCTGCCACGGAGCATTGCTTGGTTGCTGACCCCCTTGGTCAGAGAGGGATGGGTGTGGGTTTGGACCGGTTGGCAACCTTGGGTGCCAGCAGGTCCTGGCTGGGTTGCTGGCCACTTGCCTTTGAATACCTGTCCTGGCGCTGTCCCTCTCGGCATTACCCCCTCAGTTCTCTGGGATTTATTGAGCTATTAATGCTTTCTATTTCCAAAGTCCTCTTTGAACAAGGCTGGCAATGGGGGTCCAGCCCTGTGAGCTAGCTGATATTGCTACATCCGTTTGAGGGGTGGATCTCTGGCAGCACAGCACTGGGTGCCCTGCCCGCCGTTCCCAAGATACTGGGTGAGTGCTGTTTGCAAACATGTCCTCAGATCACCCTCTAGTTTTACACCCCTCAGTATTTGCCACCACTTGGATCTGCTATGTCTGACTGATAGAAGTAGAGAGAGGTAGTTAGCCGTGTGAAGCCAGTCAGAAGGCAGGGTAGATATGCACTTTTATAGACTAATTAAATAAGATACATATAGAGCATAAGCTTTTGTGAACCCAAGTTCACCTCATCAGATTGGGTGTGACTGAGATGAGCCCATCTTTGCTGGGGAGAATGGCAGGAGAGGCAGCTGTCTCAAGCACTGCGCAGATATCCCTGAGCTGCCTTCAAGGTAACTGACTCCATGAAGAATAACAGACCCTGCTGCGTTGTTTTCCAGAAATCGCTTTGCCCCAAGGAGGGCTGCTTTTCCTAGGACTGTGCCAATATGTGAGATGGGAACATCTGTGTTGTGATGGTACCTCTGAGAGCATGTGCAGATCTGTGTTGCCCAGAAACAGTTTGGGAGGAAAACCTTTTTGCCAAACGTGCCACAATTTTGTCTTATCCTATCCGCTCGTGCCACTCTGATCCCCTTCCCCTGGCTACTCTGCTTTCTGTTCCTTGCCCTGTCCACCACTGTGGTCCCTGTCCTCTCCCCTGTCTGCCATGTGCCACACCCAGAGGCCGCCCATGCCACTTCTGGCATGTGTGGCACAGGTTGGCCATCCCTGACATAGGGCATTAAATATCAGGAAAATACTGGGAACAAAATCTTGCTTACAACTAAACTGAATGTGTTGGGATGTGTTTTGAATGGATCTTGCCTACCTACATAGCGAGCAGAGTGACCTGCTCTCTTGTGGAAACTGCTCAGTACAAGAGCTTTTAATTTCAAGTAGTATCCTTTTGTTGTTGGTTTTGTGCTGTGGTGGAATAACTTTGTGCAAAGGGATCCTGACTGTTGCTCTCCTTTTCTTGACACTGGTTCACTGGTTTCAGTCACTGAAGGTTAAACTGCACAAATAAGAAGCACGTGCTCCCTGAGCTACACAGATGTCCTTGTCACTGTCACAGAGCATTGTGATGGGCTAAGCCAGGAGTTTTTCCATCCAGTGACATTTTAGGATATTGTTCTAAATGTAGTTGTTACTCCAGGCTAATGCAATGTGGAACGCAGCAGAGTAACTGTCTAGAGATGAGAAAAGAAAACCCAAAATAGACTCTCTTGTGACTCCTGGATCATGTGTAAGCTGGGGGCTTTGTATCTTAACTTCTCTGCTACTTCTCTCCCATACAGGCTAATGGTGGGGTGAAGAAGTGTAAGATCGTCTGCAGGATTTGGGGTTAGGATATATTTGTGTAGTATCTTTGTCGCTGGGTCACTGTCAAGTTTGTGTGTGCGTACACATCTGTATGTGTTTGGGGTGGGAGAAAGGGGACATTTAGAAGAGGTCCGTTAAGGTTCGATTTCTTCTCTAGTAGTCCGGTTTCCTTTCTCGGTAGCTTTTAACCTGCCCAGGTGCTGTATTATACTTATGGCCAGCAAGTAGGGACAGGAAAGCAGGTTATATGGAGTTAAATCTGGGCACCAAGGGCACTTTTACGTGTGTGTGTGTGTGTGTGGGGGGGGGGGAGGGCAATGCTTTAATTAGAGCATCTCTGAGAGCCAATCTAAAGCTCTGCAGCATCTTAAAAATGGTAGCAGGAGCTTTTGAATTAAAACTTGTTCAACAAGCTGTATTTCAAGTGCCCCCACTGGCATTTTTAAGTGCGGGGATGCTGATACACGAGACACAGGAGGGTGCTGGTGCTGGTGCACAGTAACTGCCACGCTCCAGCAGACTCGATTAACGAATCTGCTCCGACGTGCTGGAATTCCAGCGTGGTGGAGCAGCCTCCACACTCATGTATAGCTGCCCCAAGATGTACAAAGCCCATGCTTCTCCACAGACCTATTGAAAGCAAGCAGGACAGTCAGTCAACTTGCTTGAAGTCTGCGGTGTTGCTTTTACTGACCATGCTAATTTCACAGGCTCGTGGTTGGAGATTAAACACTTCTAACCAGCCACTACAAAACAGAACGGCCTTTGAAACTCTTTCTGGCAGAGTTATAAAGGATAAATGCCTTTATCCATCACAGGATGCCAATGTATCGTCTCTAGCTCCTTTGAAGGGGCCTTCCATAGAGCCATTGCTTGTGTGCCAGGCAAGGCACTTGGTCCTGCATGCTCTGTGTGACAGACTAACACTAGTAATGGTTGCTGTTTTAAGGTGGCCTTTCGGAAGTGCTCAGTGTTGGTCTGCCTCTGTGTTGTCAAAGGACAGGTCTGAATGGTCCTGCTTTGTGCAGAGGGTTGGGCTAGATGACCTCCTGAGGTCCCTTCCAACCCTCATTTTCTATGACTCTCTGAATGAACGTGGGGTCCTAGTGAAACTCCCCTTCCTAATGTGGATGGTAAAGCTTTCCGCTCTGGTGTCCAGCTTGGAACTAGGCTGGGTTTATGTTGCAGCTGTGCTTCATTTACCATGGAAGGTACAGGGAGTTTCCGGACCAGCGTTGAAAGTGCACCGACAAAGGAGCGTTGTGGTGAAGCTGGAGCTGCTTATCCCCAAAGTGTACCAGCTCCCCTTCTGTGCCATGAGCTGAATGAGGCCATTCTCAGCCATGCTGTGTTTTCTCCAGCAGGGATGGATCTGGGTCTCTGCAGCGTGGAGCCAGGGCATGAATTGTCCCCTCGTGTTGCCATTTCTACTGTCCGATCCTCACTGAGGAAGCAGAGAGGGCAGCATGTGATGAGACGGAGGAAGATCAGCCATGCGAGAGTGAAAGGAAAAGGTAGGTGGGGCAGATGTGCAAGCCAGGAGGTGAACATCGGTGGCTTAGGGCAAGGCACTGCAGGCCATGCCTGGGGCTGCCTGCACGGGCACAGAGGAGTTCGGAGCACCGCTTGGCTGTGGGGGGATTCTGTATCTCTCTCCAGAGGGGGTCACAGCTGATACTTCCGCAGCAGTTGGATGCCTGTCCTGTGCAATACACAGGAACCAAGTAATTAAGCCTAGTAGTTCTGACATTGCCTCTGTGCGTCTCGTGCTTGCTAAGGTGGCTGTCTAGCGCTCCTATTAAACTAAACCCATACAGTCCACTCCCCACTTGCTAGGCCTACGTATCAGGTTCAGAGGTTACCACAGGGTCTTTCTAAGTTGCCAAAAAACTAATTTGGTTTGTTGTGGTGAAACAAGGGCCTGTTTGGATGCTTACATGCAGCTGAGTCCCTGTGTGCCCACTAGAGGGAGCTTTTGCCTTTCATGTGCTTGAAAGCGCTTGGAAGCATTGGCTTGTGGCCCAAGCCATGATGAGTGGGGACTCATCTTGCTCTCAGCCTGCTCTTCCCTGGGGTGGTATTTTGTTGGGACCGCAGCCTTCTTGAAACACGAGGGGGCTGGTGAGAAGATCATGCACAAGTAGCATAGTGCTATTTTGCACCTTGCACCCTGCCTGTGCTTCAGTTGTGACATCCTATCACATGAGCAGAGCTGTGAAGCAATGTGAGAAACCACAAAGTCCTGGTGCAGTGGCAGAGGAGCGCTAGGTACAGGGGCCTGTGTGCTGAGCAGGTCCAGTGTGCAGCCTTGCATGGGTCAGTGGAGAGCTGCTGTGGTTAATGTGATGTGAAGAGGGGCTGGTGGGCTTGGGGGCCCTGGTGGCAGTTTGCTCAGAGCTGGGTGGGCGTTCCTGGTGTGGGGTATGGCTTGCAGTGCTCGGTGGCCTGGACAAGGAGCACCTGCAGCACTGGTACTTGCCTTGCCTCCGGTTGTCTGCGATGATGCCCAGGCTGCCTGCTGACCCAGAAAAGTGCCAGTTCCTACTCCCCACCTTCCTAACAGGTTCAGATTAAAATCACATCAGCCACCTTTGTAGAGGAAAGGAAAGTGGGACCGTACTAGCTACATCTAGCCTCGGGGGGCAACAGTACCGGTGAAGGAGTGGTGGTTTTGCCGCAATCTCTAGCGGCCAGCACATGCCCATGGTCCTTGGAGGTTCACACACAGGTAGGTCCCAGCACATACTAAAGATTGGGCTGCTGCATCTTCACTGCTCGTGCTGCCCCTCCTGCCTAAGTAAAGCTGCCACAAGTGCACTGTCACAGGACAGTCGCACTAATGCAGGCATGCTCTTAGACTCGGGACTCTGCTCTCACTCTGCAGCAGCCTCTGACAGGGTCCTCAGGTGCCCCCTTGCTAACCCTGCCCTGAACACCACTGACACCAGGGGCCAAAGGACCTGAAGGCAGGACCTGAGTGTTGGGGTCAGCTCTAGAAGGAGCACAAGACCTTCCTTTGCTGATGGCTGCAGCTCTGGTCCTAAGTCTCCTCTCCTGGCTGATGGCTGTAGCGATGCCCCCAGGCTCCCTCCACCGGGTATATAGCTATATAGTGATGCTCCCAAGTTTCTGAGTAGATGACTGTGGTGGCACTCCCTCCCTTGGGAGGAACTAATATTCTCTCAGGACCTAACTGGAGGGACCTGGGGAACTAGTTAGGGTGACTCTGGTTGGTTTTACAGTAGCACTTTAGGGCCTCTGTCAGCAGAGGTCACCTGGGCAGGGTTCCTGCCAGGATGGTCATGGGTGAGGTCTGGAGTCTGTCATTGGTGCATAGGTCTAAATTTCTGCTGCTGTAAAGATGCCAGCAGGCTCTCTGCCCTATGGAGAGCAACTCTTGGAGCCTCGATTGTGCAGCATCACACTTGCTTCCTATCAATTTGTGCTTTGAATTCTCTGAAAGGGAAGGGACTTGCATTTACCCTGCTGGAAAAGTGAGTGACATTTGTCTTGGGTGAGAGCTTATGACGCACACAGTGTCCATCCTTGTCTTAGGGGAGTTGGCTGTTAGCTGTTGACACCCCAGCCTGATCTAGTTCACACATTAACAGCATTCACACATTAACAATGACTGAGTGGTGTTTGCACTTGAGAGGAAGTGGCTAGCTGAACGAGGAGCAAACACAAGTCTCCTGGGTGGGCTGCGTTAGTCATCTTGTGGTTGTGCCTTTCCTCCTGCTTCAGAAGAGCAATGTTCTCCGTCAGGTGTCACCCAGCACTGGAAGACAAGCCCCCCTTGGGTCAAATGTAAGGCATGTATGACGGTAGAGGCATAATTAGCATTTCTGGCACTCAGTGTACCGGTGGGGGGTGCTGTGCCCACTGTGCAAAAACTGCAACTGCTATGGGGTGTGCTCCCAGGTGGTGCGAGGAAGTGGATCATTCTGGCACTCCCTCTAAATTGGTTCCCAGGGCTAAATGCACCATTCACCCACCCCTGGTTATGCTACTTCAAGACTGAACAGCTCCTTAGAACTGGAGGTGAAATCACCAGGTCAGTTGGGACGTCCACTGGGGAGTCAGGTTGGCACAGTGAAACGGACATCCTGTGGCTGGTAAATGGGAGAGCAGGCACTGCTTGCAACAGCAAGGCCTGCCGTGCTAACCTTGTGAGCTGGGCATATTGGATGCTGAAGGGAGGCAGCTCGGAGTACTTGCAGAGGGAGTTCTTGGTAATGTTTTCTGATTTAACTGGTACCAAGGCTCTCAAGAGGAGCCCAGGAGAGATGTACAACTTACTACCCACAAAGGGGGGCATCAGTTGGCAGATGGGGCAAGCAGGACTGATCAGCATCCTGTGGCCTGCTCTCCCTGCCTTGTTCCCTTGGCATCATGTATACCAGGGCATGAAACTACCAGATCCAAAGGGATGTTTTTAACTCTTGCTCTCCTGTCTCTGACATGGGCATAAGTAAGCCTGGGTGCAGGCTGAGGTCTTGACCCCCTTGGGACCAATTAGCCAAGGAAGAAGAGAGAGGCCTTCCCTGTCTGGGCAGCTCCCCTGAACCTGGCTTCACTAGCAACAACACAGGGCCAGGAGCTGCATGAATAGGAATAATGCTGCAGCTTTGCTGGAAATGATGCCAGAGTTATGAACCTCAATGGTATTTGGTGTTTCTTGCACCACAGCTCCTGGAGTTGGGGAACTACACTGCACTCCCAATGTCCATCTGAGAACAGTACATTTCTGGCCCTCTTGATGCAGAGAAAATCTGGAAAATGTGACACCCTCTGAAAGGCTCCAGCAAAAGGAGTTGAATAAATTATCCCCAAACAGATATGGTGCTGAGCCTTCTCATCTAATGTTGACATGTGGAGTGTCTGCACTAGGCATCATTGCTGTGCTGTGGGAAGAGCTCTGGCTGTGCAGTCAGTGCATGAGCTGCTGTTGCTTGAGCCAAAAGATTAAACCTGCTGCTCTGGAAACAGCAACAGACTTGAGCCTCTCCATGCTGTCTAACCATTGAGGCTAGGGACAGAAATTATGCACAAACTGGTATAAGTGATCAGAAACTGGTTCGAATCTGCAACACAACAGAAGTTCAGTGCACATAAACCACTTTCAAAATGGCTGAAACCAGTATAAGATAAACTTGGATGGATGTAGTATCAGACTTAACTGATTTAGGTTAAATTGGTTTATTCAGCTTCTGTCCCAGATCCCGTCCACATTCAACTGACTCTCAGTCCCTGAGCATGCCAGGATGCTTTGCACCTCCCTATCAAAACTCCCCTTGGAGGGTGGGCGAGCTAGCTTTGGCCCAAGCAGTCTGCTCCAGCTGAGCAAAAAGGTGTGCTCTAGCACCCCCCAGCTTCTGGCCTGGGCCACTGCAGACACATGGCTGTATTTCTGGAACCAAAAGTGAATGTCTGTTCACTTCCTTTTTGGTTCAGTCTTTGCGGCTTAGACTAACTTGCAAAGACTGAATTGATTCAGCCTTGGGCTTTTTGACTATCTGTACTTAGCCTAGAAGAAATAAGGAGCCAGGTTGGGGTAATTTGAGTAACACTAGAAACAGTGCAATATTAATGTCCCCTGGACACAAGGTCTAACCCTCCTTCTCTGTGCAGACTCAGGGGACATGTTGTGTGGTTAGTGCACCAGAGTTTGAACCAGCTGTCTCCAGGTGTTACTGCATGTAGGACACTGACTTGTGATAACAGGAAAATCACCTCTAGTGCAGACTAGGCCACCGCACTGGAATAAAAAGAGCAGCTAAAGATTTTAAAAAAGCCTTTTTCTCCTCCTGGCCTGGGGCCTGGTTTATGGCAGGAAGTTGTTTGAGCTGTTGCTGGTAAAACTGGTATCAATGGGCCCTGCAATAGTGGTTGAAATGCATAGCCTGGAAGCTGACAGAAAAGAAAACATCAGCTGTGGGCTAACTTTAAGGAATGAGCGGAGCCGTCCCTAGGGGTGTGCGGGGCCCGGGGTGTAATTAGACTGTGCGGGGCCCTGGGGGAGGAGGCGGGGGTGAGTGGCTAGAGCAGGTAGCCCTCGGCAGTGACAGCATGTGGCAGCCACAGCGGGGCCTGTATGGCACTGTGCATGGGGCCCCCCAAAGCATGGGGCTCAGGGCAGTTGCCCCAATTTGCCCTCTCCCCCAGGGACAGCCCTGGGAATGAGTGAGAAGTGGCAGCAGGCATGCTGCTCCATAGCAGAGGGTGCTGGCTGTGCTTGCAGGCACTAGGCTTTGTAACAAGGAAATACTGTGCATCACAGTTCATACTGCAGCTGGCCAGCTTTCCTCCAATCCCTCCCCCTCCACGAGGTTGAAGGCAGTGTATGCTGCCATCCCTGTAACTCTTTGCCAGCTGGTTAATGGCAGAATTGCAGGCTGGATCCAAATAGCTGAGAATCCTTTCGAACCCTTGCCCAGGATTTCTGGGTACTTTCCAGAGTGCCTGCTTAGGTGAACACGGAGCAAGAAAAACTTCAGGGGAAAAGAAAACCGGCTTCAAGTTTGGGAGAACATAGCACTGGCCTGTCTATGTGAATGGTCCATAATCCTGGTATTTTAACGGTTGGCTGTTAGCTATGTTCCTCACCCACCAATGTGGCCATCCAAACATCTCTTTACTACACGTTTTCTCCTGTCCCAGACACTACTTCCCACTTGCAGTTTGGTGCTGGAGAGTAACGCAGTCCTAGAGTGCAAAGGGCACCAGGGCAGGCTTGGGTCAGCTGTTGTCTTCTGTGGGTTCAGTTATCAACCTGCCACATGTTAGACCCTGTCTTGTTGGCTCCTATTGCAGTTTCCATCTTTACAATCCCAGCAACAAGGGATCTTCAGAAAAAAAAAAGAAAAAAGGAACCGGCACTACAAAGAGAACTTTTGAGCAGCATCCTGAATGCTGCAGTGTTGAGTGATTGTACAGAAACACTTTTTCTCATCAGGGATGACCTTTTCTCCTTTCAGTGCCATCAAGCTGGCCAATGCACAGTCTGTATCTTTGGAGGGCAGAATTCTGGGTAGAAAGTGAAGCTCTCTGCAGGTCATTTCTCTGCCTCAGACCCTCAAGCGGCATGTTCCCTCCTGGAGTTCTGGGTAAATGATGCAGATGGCCAGCTGGATGCCCAGCTCTTCCCTTTGCTCATCAACAGATGGGAGCAGGCAGTCCTTTTCCTTTGAAGCTTCTGGCTACAGGGTTTGGGGGCCTGAATTTTGAAGGTATGTATAGGCATCAAATTCACACTGAAATCAATCCCTTTAACTCCTTCTCATTGAAAGCTGTGCATTTAGTTGTTTTAACATCTTTAAAAACCAGCCACATGCCAATAAAGGAGAAATCCTGGATGGATAACAGCACAAGTGTTTTGGGTGTAGTGACTTCTTGACAAATCAGTCTCCTGTAGTAAACCAGCAGTGGGTGTATGTTGCAGGCCAAGTTGATGCTCGTTTATACAGATTGGCTGTTTTATATCAGGGGTTTCGCATGCATAGTCCACAGGCTGGATCCGGCCCATTGAGCCCTGCCATCTGGCCCTGGTGCTGCCCCTGGGTCTGAGCAGACCCACATGGGGCATGATGCATGGGGCAGGGCAGGGCCTGGGACTGTGCCACAAGGATCCTGGAGTGGCTGGAATGGGCACCGCAATCCGGCCAGGGACACGTAGTGTAGATCCTGGAAGTACCACATGTGGTGCCTGCCCTAGCTGGGTTGTGCCAAACATGGTGCCTGCTCTGCGATGTGCACTGTACCCAGCACCTTCCCTGGCAGCTATGGGACTGCACTGCATGCAGTGCCTGCTTAAGCCAGTCTGGGACCCGTGTTGCACATGGTGCCTGCAAGTTTCATCTGTAGCATAGGTCCTGGATGGCTGCAGTGGGTGCCACGTGCAGTGCAGTTCCCAGAACAGGCATCACATATAGTGCAGCCTGGCTGGAGTGGGCACTGCATGCAGCACAGCACCTACTCTGGCCGGTTTGGGATCTGGAAGGGGAGGGGGTTGGTGGGCCCAACTATGCACCAGCCCCACACTACTTATTCAGGACCTGGGGCCATATGAGTTTGGCCCCTCTGTTTTAGATCTTTGATGGCATTGCTAGATAGATTCAGTGAAAAATGGCCTAGAAAGATGTGTGTGTGTGTGTGTGTGTGGGGGGGGAATGGGGGGAGTTCCCACTTTTAATATAGAAAATCATAGGGGTTAGGGTCACAAGCCCTGGAAAATGGCCTCTGTGGCTTGCAATGAGGAACTGTGTGGGCGACTGAATAATCTGAGGGCTCTGGGGCCCAAGGCCAGGACAAAAGACTCTGAAGTACAGATGTCCTTCCTGATAGATGGTCCCTTGGAAGCAAAGAGTTGCAGCCTGCCATTGGGAGAGACCTGGGGCCCTGCTGTGCCTAAAAGACCTTTGGTCAAGATTCTTCTCCTTGCCCCAGGCAGCTGTGTGTGTAGCACTTTCTTCTCTTTTTATCCCAGGGTTGGAGTGGGTGAGGAAGGGATGGCATTTTCCTAAGCTCTTCTCACAGAATGAGCCATGCCTGCTCAGGCCTGCCCTGGGAGATGCCATTCTGCATCTGGCTCTGCAGCTCTATGAGTTTGGTTGCTCCTCAGGGGTCTGCTGAGCAGCTTGGGTTTGACTCTTCCTGGTCTAGAGATGAAGACTAGGGGCAGCATCTCCTGCTGCCCTGTTCACTGGGACCTATGTAGCTATCCCCATTCTACTGCAGCATGTGTACATTGGCACTTTGGATGCAGTTGTGCTGGTGCACGTAGCATGTCTACTTGACCGCACATGCTACACAGCTCTAACAGATGAGTATGTAGCAGAGGCTGTGTTCACATGTTGCAGCGTAGACGCATACACAGCACCTCCACTGTGAGAGTGCTCCTTGCCCGTGAGCTGAATGTGACCTCCACCATGAAGGAGTATGTGGGCAGGCCTGTCCCAAGGCTGCCTGGGACTTAGCGAAAGGTCCCTTTTGCTCATGGGTGGTTTCTGACAAAGACATCTGGGCTCACCTTGCCTTGTGGTGCCTGACGCCCCACAAGAGTGGAGCAGATATTGCTTTACCCAGCCAGCCGCTCCATGTTTGCAGACTATCCATCAACAGGGGGTGATTTTCACAGAGGTTCCCTGCTTGAGATGCTCTAATAAGGTAAATGTGTGCTAACCTCACAGCTGCAGAAAGTGGCACAAGAAATGGGGGGAATTCCCACTTTTTATATAGAAAATTATAGGGGTTAGGGTCACAAGCCAATGGGCCTAAGGGAGGGAACAAGTAAAAGGCAAAGGAATGTCAACAGTGGTGGCAATATACACTCAGTACCTTAATTTCCCCTACACCTCTGGAAGTGTCCCACAATCAAGCCTTTAGTCCCTGGGTGCTCAAACAACAGCAGTCTATAGGCATCCTCTCTTCCCCCCAGTTGGAGTCCAGCTCTTTCAGTCCACACAATCTTAGCTGACCAAGCCAGTGGGATCCCAAGCTCCACTGTGCACTCCTTCTATGTAGGACCACAGGCAGGGGGTGCAAGCACTGTCCTCTTCTTCTCACTACTACTGCGCACACCTTTCTTTCTTCCCCTGCACTGCAGCCCCCTGAGAGTTTTCTGGAGTTGTAGTCTGAATTAACAGGCATTGCAGAAGACTGCATCCTCGTTCCATCTGCTATTACACCGGTACTCATTACAAATGCTACTCCACTGTGTTGCCAAGGTGGGATTGGCCATAAATTGCATGCTTCTGGTTTTGTTCCCAGATTGGGTGAGTCTCTGGTTTCTTGTGTGAATGGCTGCAGAAGGTGAGTTTAAAATCTTGCTGTCGGAGTGTGCTTAGGTGTGAAAGTTTTGGAACTCCTTGCTCTGAACATCTCCAAGGAAAACCTACTTGCTTCAGTAGTCCTGGGTACTGACATGGTATGGCCCTGAATAGGCAGAGAAAAAGAAATGTTGCCAAATTGCTCTACTTTTACTGTTTCCAGACTGTCTTAATGGGAAGAAAGTGATTGCACAGCTACCAGCTAAACAGCCCTTGGCCTTAAAGGCATGACAGATCTGGGCAGCAGTCTGGGAAGAGTGCCCAGAGCAATGCTCTGTGTAGAAAATGGGAGAGCCTGAGGCGAACTGCTCTGCTACCATTAGGGAGATCTGGGTAACTTCCTGCACAGCGGAGGAGTTGCACGTCACTGAGAGTGGGGAGCAGGAGGTGGCACCTGCTTTGGAGCTGGGAAAAGCCAGTGGTACTGCTTGTGACTATGTCAGTGTGTATGTATCAGCATGTGTATCAATGGGAGTGTGTGCATCTGGGTATGCAAATGTATCTGTTTCTGGATCAGTAAATGTATGCGGTGTGTATATTTGTGTATGTCAGTAGGCACATATATGTATCAGCGCATGTGTGGTGTGGGTGAGTGTATCATTGTGTACACTTGTCTCGCTGTGTAATTGTGCGAGTGTCTTTGTGCACGTTAGCCTGTGTGTCTTTCGGCATGTCAGTGTGTGTTGGTATCTGTGTGCGTGTGTGTACATGTGCAGGTGTATACGTTACTGTGTGTGTGCGTACTTCTGCACGTGCATGTGTTGCAGCGTGTGGCTGAAGCCCTGTTTGTTCAATCAGGTACAGTTTGCTATTCAAATCCGCCTGGGCCAATGGGAGTCCAGAGCCCTTTGTACTATTCAAATACATGGCGGTTAGAGGCAAGGCTCCCTGTGAAGGCCCCTGTCGCCTGCAGCCCTCCCCATGTTAAACAGCAGCTGAGGCTACTGGAAAGCGACACCGAGGACTCCAATTACAGGCTAATTAGAGAGGCAGAGGCAGCCATGGAGCGCAGCACTGTCCACAGAGTCTCGCTGTGCGCTAGACAGGCTGCCCACCTGGATTCCTCCTTTTACCTCACAACATTTGGTAAGTGGCGAGTCTAGTGGGGGCAGCAGCTGGGCCACGAGTGGTGGCATTGGCATGGAGGGACAGATCGGTGTGAGCAGGCTGGGGGCACGCCGGGCTCCTAGGAGTGCAGCCAGGTGGCTGTTTTGCAGAGCGATGTGTTGGGCTGTAGCAATTCTCAGCCAACGCCATGGCAGCCCCTTCGAATCCAAGGCAGCTTCTAGGAGTTAGATTTAAAGCCTTTCCCGCAACAAGCTGCTCAGGCTGAGCTGCTTCTGTAAAGTGGCGACCCTTTTATTTCTGCCTCGCTGGGCTGGAGACCAATCACTGGATTGTTGACTCAGCCAGGCTGAGGATTCCCCGGTGCAGGGACCGCAGTGAGGCTGGGGTCTCAGTAAGACTAGTTGTAGTTGGGGGTCACTTTTGATTTTCCCTGATGAGTTTGGGGTGCAGGGCCCTGGCGTTGTAGACTGTGGGGTACTTCTCCTGCCTGCCTTGCTGGGGGACTCTTGTCACGCTCTGGGAATGGCGGAGGTCTCAAGGTAGGGACAAAGCTGAGGAAACACTAGCCAAGGCCCTCTCTTCTGCTCACTTTGCTCCCTCTTTGCCTCTTTTGAAAGAAGGCTCTGATGTGGACCAAGCCTTGTTTCTGCAGGTTTGGAGGCTCCCCAGCATGTGGCTGGTCATTTCCAGAGCCAGGAACTGCCAGAGCTGTGCTGGAGGCTCAGGTGCGCATCCCAAGTGGGCTCAGGTGCGCATCCCACTAGTACATGTACTTCTTTGCCATCATGGTGTCCTTTGTGCTAGAAACTCTGTAATTTCAGGATCTGGGGTTAGGGGGTCTCCATGCAGACACGTGCTCCCCTCCCTCCTGGTCTGGGTCTAAAGACCTTGAAAGGTTGAAGATAGGGTGTTAGCTTCCCATATAGTTTGTAATCTGGGGGTTGTAATGCACCTCTTTCTGTTGTCTCTGTATATGGCTGAGCAGGGTCAGCAGCTGTACGCTGCAGGTAGTCACTGAGAGGCTGAATGTGCTGCAAGTGGAGAATGCTGCCTGAGGCTCCATTGCTTGTTTGGGCTCCTCCGTTTTGTATTTCCAAGCTGTAAAATGCATGGATTCCTTTTAGCTGGGCTTCTGCTTGGGTTCATCTTAGCTCAGGAATTGCTGGCTGCAGAGATCTGTAGGGCTGGAATTATTTTTACCCTTCCATACCAATCTGTGCTCTTCACTGCAACCCCTGCTTAAGGAAGCATCTGTTTGGCTGGGGATATTAGGTTGCTCTTTGAAAGAAGAGCTTTCTTAAAAGGACCATAAACTTTACACGACCTGTAGGCGAGGAGAACATTAATCCAAGAGGAGAATATAGACAAACCCTGCATGCAGGTGAGAGGTTGGGCTGTGATCTAGTGAGTTAAGGATAGTGATGGTCAATGTGGCTAGTTTCAGTGGTTCTCTCATGTTTGCTTACATCTGGAATAGAGCTGAAAGGCTGTTGATTCAAGTACCACTGCAAGTCCCGATCCTGTACCCAGCACAGATGCTATATTGCTGTTTCAGCTGGTCTGGCTGGGGTCTGTTCTGCGTAAGGAGGCTTCTGGGGTGCCTGTAGATGTGCAGGATGCCTGCTCCAATGTGCTGTAATTACATTGTGTTGGAGCAGACTCGATTAATCAAGTTTGCTGGAGTGTGCACTCCAGGAGCTAAGGCGTTTAATGTATTCAGTGTCCCCATGCTAGAACGACATTTAGTTAAAGTGCCTCCACCAAAATTTTGAAGTGCAGGACACTGAATATACAAGATGCTGTGGGCGCTTTAATTGGAGCAGCTCTCAAGAGCTGCTCTAATTAAAGTGTACCTTCATCCCTGGAGCACGTGTAGATGCCCCTGCTTACTGAAGATGTGGTTAAACCACAGCTAGGGTTGGAATTAAAGACCCTTTTAGACAAGTATTGGCTGTAAACCCTAGCACACTGGTTTCCCCCTTTATTACTACTGACCCTCATGTCCAAGGGATCCACTGGCTGGACCAGGTGCTCCTCCACAGTATTGATTTGCTAAGGGGCCTTGAGATGCCAGTAGTACAAATGCAAGCAGGGCTGTGTGTCAGTGAGGGAGGAATCTGCCATGATGTGGCCCATGACTTGTGGAGCTCCTAGCTGGTAGCAGTTGGTAGTTCTTGGTACCTGGGTGTTGCTTAATGGCCTCTGCCTGGTTCCCAGCATCCACCAGAAATAAATGCACAAAACAGCAGTGATGTTTCCCTCTGTCTCCAACCAGCCCTCCATCTTGCTTGGGCTTGGCACCAATCACCTTCTCTTCTTTTGTGCTCTGATGTCAGCCCAGCACTGCACAGAGGCTAAGGACAGACATTCAAAAAGCCTGAGCCTGAATTGATTCAGTCTTTGCAGGTTAGTTAAATCTGGTTAGGCTGAACTGGTTTGAAACTGGACAGACATTCTCTTTGGACTGAGGAAATTCAGGCACATGGCTGCAGTGGCTTAGGCTAGAAGCTGGGGGGCGCTAGAGCAGCTCTCCCTTCCCTTCTGTAGGGAGCTGAGCTGAGTGGCGTGTGGCAGGACTCTCTCATTATAGAGGTCTGCCTACAGGTCCTAGGCTTTTCCAGGCTGGCTGCTCACGGGGTGGGAGTGTTGCTAGCCCCCAGGCCTGGGCTAGCACTCTGAAGCAAGGGAGGGGGTGTGTGTGCAGTGCATGCATCTGTTGATGATACGGAGCTTTTCAGTCTCCTTCCCTGCTTCATCACGCTACTTGCAGCAAACTGAAAGGCAAGCAAACTAGTGGCAGGCTGATAGTGATATCAGTCTTTATCACCCGATTAGCAAAACAATGGCCTTTCTCCATAACTTCAGACTTCTTAAACAGCTTACTGGCTGACCTACTGATTAGCTCCAAACCACCCTAAGCAGTCTCTGTTTCGTCTGCCTGCCCCAGTGAAATTGGAGAGAGACGCATATGCAGACACCTCTTAGCATTAGCTAGCATATCACATGCCTAGGATTCATGGGGCTGGGTCTGTGCTGCGGGAGATGGGAGGGAGAGTGGGGCAGATTTCCTGCTTGAGCAGCGAAGTGGGGTAGGGCAGGGGAAAGCCAGGCAGACCCTGCTGTGTCTGCAGTCTCTGCTGGAGCCCTACACAGCATTCGTTCGTATACTACATGCTGGCTATGGTCTGTGCAGAGAGGAAGAAGGGCTCCTCGCTTAAGCGGAGTGGTGAGGGGGTGGGAGGAGGGGGGCATGGGGAAGCCAGCAGACCCTGCTGTGTCTGCAAGTCTCTGCCAGAGCTCCAACCCAGGAGCAGAGGGGTGGGGCCAGCCCTGCTGTGGAGGAGAGAGCCCCACCCAGCCCAGAGAGCATGCTGAGATGCTGGGGGTGTCTGGTATATCTTAAACCAGCAGGGGGTCTGGGACAGACATTGCATAAACCAGTTTGACCCAAATCAGTTAAGTCTGATACTACATTCAAGCAGGTTTATTTCAAACTGGTTTCAGCCATTTTCAAACTGGTTTATGTGCACTGAATGTATGTTCTGTTACAGGTAGTTTAAACCAGTTTCTGATCACTTAAATTGGTTTATGTGTAATATCTATGCCTAGCTGGAGTGTCACTATGCAGTCAGGACTGCAGGCCATTACAGTTTCATAGTTTCTAGGGTCGGAAGGGACCTGAGCAGATCATCAAGTCCAACCCCCTGCCATGGCAGGAAAGAGTACTGGGGTCAAACAACCCTGGCTAGGTGATTATCTAGCCTTCTTTTGAAGACCCCCAGGGTAGGAGTGAGCATCACTTCCCTTGGAAGTTGGTTCCAGATCCTAGTCGTCCTGACAGTGAAGTAGTGCTTCCTACTGTCTAGCCTGAATCTACTCTCAGTCAACTTATGGCCATTATTCCTAACTACTCCTGGTAGTGCTCGGGGGAACAGGGTCACTCCCGTTCCCTGGTGGTCCCCCTTGGTAAGTTTATAGATGGTCACCAGATCCCCCCCTCAGCCTTCTCTTGTGGAGGCTGAACAGGTTCAGGTCTCTTAGCCTTTCCTCGTAGGGCCTGCCCTGCTGACCCCGATCATGCGGGTGGCCTCCTCTGGACCCTCTCAGTTCCCCCAGCTGCCATGTTGGATCCATCTTTTTGGTTTTGAATAGGTGCAGAAATACTCATAACCAAAGAAGGTGCTGAACAAACTATTCCACGAGGAAATGAGGGCAAATGGGTACCCAGGCTGTCTGCTGTGCTGGGGACCAAGCTTTGGTGTGGGATCTACTTGGAAACACCACAGCCTCCTGACTCTGTTCGGTCCATGTTCCCAATGTGTGTCAAATAGGCTTTACTATTTGGAGGGTAGCATGTCCAAAGGCATTCCTGGCTGCTCATTCCCTGGGTGCGTTGTGGAGCAGAGCAGCAGGCACCTGTGGGGAAACGGCAGTCTCTTCCCAAGGGAGCTTAGGATGAATACAAGGAAAGCATTAAAAGAAAGTGTGCATGTGCTTCTGTATGCATATGTGCATGAGAAACCCCACACTGGTCTGACTTCTCCTGGGGCCTTAACAATCTCAGCTGTTGCTTATTTTATACATAGAGGGGTGACTTTTTTCTCCTTGAGGCAATGCAGATTCTCCATACTGAGATTCAGTGATGCTGTACCTTTTTTCTTTTCACAGCAGCACAGTCCAATTTAAAAGGTTTAAAAAAATAATGTCAAAATTCAGTGCAGAAAATCATGCAATTCCTGCCTTTATCAGCTGGAAGCAGAGAGGGAACTCTACTTGCCTAAGTCTGCCGGGATGTCCCCCTCCATAGGGAATACAGTCAGTCACCCCGAATCACTGCTGCCCTTCCCTCCCCACCCCATCTTGAGGCCAGGGTCACGGTCCAGGATGGCAAGGTGTGGCGATGCCCCCGTTGACGTACCTGGAACTGTTAGTCCCAAGAACTCCAGTTTTGTGAGTCAGACCCAAAAAGCAGAAGCTTACCTGAAAATCACAAGATTGAATAGTTAATGATTTTTTACTCATGTTTGTGGGCCTTTTGGGTTTTGAACCTTGAGATGCATCTGGATGGCTCTGTTAAGCTTTCCTCTGCAACCTGAAGGCCAGAAAATTCCATTTTTGTAAATGAAGACTGAAATTCTCCCATAATTTCATTGACTCCAGGAGCTGGCATTTTACAAACATGGAATACCCTGAGACTAGTGACACTTAGTGAAATCCTGAGAGGTGATTCACAACACTAGTAGAGATGGTAGCTGTTTTCTCTGAATCAAGCACTGACTCAGTGGTATCATGAAACTGTTATTCTCAACAACATGCAAGTGTGTTTGAATGAGGGTACCTGTGGTGGCTGGCTTGGTGCTGAGATGAGAGTATGCTGGTGGGACACTGCTACAAATGATTTCTGTTTAAAGTTGGCCTAGAAGAATTTGTGCTTTTGGGATAGATACAGATGGACTGGAAAAAGGGACCAGGTGTGACGAGGCTGACTTTCCTGTTGGGGCTGGAGGGCTCCTTGGCAGGTGCAAGAAGTGGAAGGGAGGCTCCCGCAGTCCTGGTCTGATTGTCTTGGATGTGGAGCGGGATGCAACTCTTTACCTACAGACCTCACAGCTCCTAGGCATTTGTGTTAAACAGGAGCTACAAACACGAGCAAAAATCAAATCTCAAAGAATCTGAAGACTGATAATTCTCCCTAACATGTAATCAGCTCTCACTTCCTTGCTTGTTGAGATCCAGCTACCCTTTTCCTTACTCCGCTAGGATGTTACTTGTGTTAGATGTTCCTTGTAAAAGTCCCCCTAGCTTTTTCCTAGTGCGAGCAAGCCTCTGTGGGTACAGGCCTAGTGCTTCATGGTTGTCCACTGGGGCTGGAAGGGTAGACAAGGCTCACCTTTGTAAACACAAACAGATGAGGAACCACACTTTTTCAAATAAAACTTCACACTTTGGGGATGGGCGCAGAAAGCCTCATTGCTCTGTGCAAAAGGAACATGGAAAACGGCACAGAGTCATTTTTCTTTTTAGTGACCTCTAGCTCTGTGGACTTGAAGGTGGGTGGAAATGCAGCCCTTGAACGCATCCCGTCAATCAGGGGAAATTTGACAAAACTGGCTCCTTGTGCCTTGATTTTTTTTTTTTTGAAGAGTTTACAAGAGTTTTCAGCATTCAGTGCAAGGAACCTTCCAGTAGAGATTAGTGGGAAGAGCAGCAGACTGCCTGTGTGAGAAAATATTAATGCCTCCACTGAAACCCTATTTCCATGTGGCTGCAGTTTTGTTTGTTTAACAAATCCTTTCCTCAGCCTGTTGCACCACCGGTTCTCAGACTCCTCCCAGAAACAGAGGTCATTTCACGGCTCCAAACCCCTAGGGTTGCTGAAACCAGTACCAAGCTGGTAAGGGCTGGGGATCCCACTGAAAGGATCACATAAGCCATTTGGAATCCCACTCCCTAGTTCGAGACTCTGTCCTCAAACTGGGCTTCAGTTGTCTCCTAAGCATCCATTTACAGCTAAAGTTTATCCCAGTGGCTAGAGCAAGGCTGGGAAAAATCTGTTTTGAGAAATCATTATAGCATTACAGCCTGTTCCCTATAGGAAGAAAAGGCTTTTCACACTGGATGAGACCACTGGGATCAATCTCTAATGCACCAGCGGGAGGTTAACACTTTCCCTAAAGTTCAGTGCCTTTGTTACGTTGCTTTTGTCCTTCCCCTATCTGTTTGTTAAGTACTTGTGTTGCACCTAGTGAAACAGGGGCTTCATTATTATGATAAACCAAAAATGATAGATAGTGGTTGTATAATTGCATGCAGCATAATCAAATCAACTAGGTGCCTCAGCACACCATGCTCTGCTCCTCTGACCGTTGCCTACTCAGAGTACTCCTTTACAGGCTGTTGCTAGTGGGCAGAAAATGAACCGCAAATGACTTTAAAAACCCTCACCCCTGCTGCACCCTTGTTATCTGCTTCGAGCTCTATTTCAGCACAGCCCAGGATGCAGGAGTGCCACATGCTCTTTCAGGGAGATGAGATCCCCCTTAGCCACTCCTGGGTCTGATTCTCTCACATGCTCTTCCTCTCCCCACTCCCCCAAAGTTATCCTTGCACAAAAGCTTCTTTTCTCCTTGCGGGCCCCATTCATTAGCAGGCTGACTCCTGGTCACGCTTGGTTAGATGGGATCCTTTTGCTTTCACAGCATAACCATTGTTAAATGTTAATTGTGGAACAACAAGATTGTTCCCACGGTTTCAGAGATCTGAAGATAGGAAAAGGGTTAAAGTGGGGGTCCAAAGGCTGGGCTTGTTCTGGTAGCATGTTAAACCCCAAAGGCCAAATTCTCAGCTGGAGTAAATAAACATTGACTTCAGTAGGGCTGCACTGATTTACACTAGCTGGGATAAAATCTGGTGTTTTCTCTGTGCACTGGTTCTTAACCAGTAACATTTTTTGAATGGTTCAAGTATTCTTTCTGTCTGCGCCCCGACTCTGTGCTTCTCTCCCTGTCTCGCCTGCACCCACAACATCAGAGCCAAGCAGAAGCTATAATACCAAAGCAGCAAGCACTTTGGTTAACTAGATGCCTGTAGGAGTCAGATTTAAGGCTGATTTAAGTGGCTAAGGCAGTAGGAGCTCACCCTCTTGGAAACAGTATCTGGGGCAGTTTCATCTGACCACAGTGGTGGCATTACTGTACCCTTGAAAAGGTTTAGTAGCACCCCATGCAGCTGTGGCACCCTGTTTGAGAACTACTGAGATAAGGTGATATGTCAGAACCAGAGCTGGGTGACATTTTTGGTGGTTCCATTTTTACTGAAAAAAAATTACATTTGGGCGGACTGAAACATTTTGCAAATTTGTGTTGAATTCACTAATGAATTTTCATCAAAATAAAAGATCCTAAGATAAATTCTGAAAAAAAATTGAACATGGTTTATTTCAACACTTCCAGAACAAAACTCTTCGATGCAAAGGGATGGTTGGTTTGAATAGACTTCAGTTGTATTTAAAGGAAAATTAAGCTTGAAAATGAAATGAGGGAGTCTGTTTTGACACGTTACATTTGGTTAAACGTTAGTGGTCGTCATCCTGTTCCCCCCACCACTTTTTTTTGGTTCATGAAAAATGTTAAAAAAATATGTTTCAGATCAACACAGAACAATTAAAATGGGGAGTCATTTGGGGAATGAGCTTGTTTGTTGCTTACTGTAAGCTGCTCTGAGCCTTTCTGGATAGAGTAGGATATAAATGTAAATAACAAAAACAACATCATATTTTCAGGGCTTCTAAGGAACTGAGTAAAATTAGTTTTTTGGCCTGGATCTAGCCCAGGGCTTTATGGTAGAGTTTCCTCATACTCTAAGTGTAGCTAGATGGGAATGAAGATTTCTCCAAAATATTGGAGGATCTCCAGAGATACCTTATGGAAAAGTAACTAAAAAGTTCCCGAAGCCAAATATCGTCTGTCCAGCCCATCTGCTCTCACCCTGGCAATGTCAAGAACCTTACAGCTGGCTTAACTACCTGTTTAGAGATTCCTGTGGCCCTTGGGAATCCACCCAGAGGATCAAACCCACTCAAGGATCCTTTCTGGGGCTGCTCTTAGGAATGGTAACTCCCAAACATTGTGGTGTCTGACCAATGTCAGCTTTTAATAACATCAGGCTTCTCATCCCTAGCTCTCAAAGCACTCTACAAGGATGAAGAATTTTATTATTTCTGCTTATCAGATGGTGAAGTCACAGTGTAGAGAGGGGAAGTGACATGTCCCATGATTTTTTTAGTCCAGGATCCCAGAGCTCTTCCTGCACAGAGTGGTTGTGTTGATTTTTGCTTGCTTAAGGGGCAGCCTGGCCAGAACTTGCTGCTGCTTCATTGTAGACATGACTCCAAGCTACTGTAGCTGCTTGCAGCTGGTGCTTTTATAGCACCTGGCCACTAAGAGGCAATAGTGGAAGAGTCGGGTTGTACTGAGCAAACAGCTGCTCCAGGATGCATTGACAAAGGGTGTGGACAGGGGACCGCTACAGTTATCCATTTCCTGATGGATAACTTTACTCCAGAGTGGAGTGACATGCACCTGTATAAGGCTGTGTGTTTGCTGTAAGCATTGTGTGGTTGCTCCATTGCTGCTACCATGGCGTTAACTTGCATTTGGCATTGGGGTCACTTCTGCACACAGCTGCATTCTGGTCTCTGTCCTTTGCTGCAGTATGGGACTTAGGGAAGCAGGAAGTGTAATGTTAAGTGCCGTTTCCCCCACAAGGTAAGCCCTTGTCTTTTTTACCCTCTAGGGAGGCCAGCACCCTGCATTACTATCTTTTGGGCAGTGGGGAATATTTGCCTTTGCTGTGATGGGCATGGTAAAAATGGCCACTTTTGTTCTCTGTGGGCAAACACTGTGTTATTCTTGTCACAACCCCCACAGGCTATGAGACCCAATGCATAACAGCTCACCAAGAAGCCTCCAGTTGGTCACAGGAAACAGCCTGAACATTTGTGACAGTTGGAAAGCATGGTGCACCAACCCCAGCAGTGGCAACATGCCACCCCCATGGTGCAGCAGGCAGATGATTATGGGAGCAATGCCCAGGCTGCTTGCTTGGGATGGCAGTGTCACTAGTTTGCTCTCTAGGAGTAAAAGGCCTCTCAGGCCAAATTTGGCTTCTGCATGCCAAGTGGACCACTGTTAGCTTAGCAAGGCCCCAAAAGCTGATTGCAGTTCATGGGGCTGCTGGAAGCATCTTCAGAAGTCTGGAAGTCACAAATCCAGCCGAAAGGGGGTGCTGAAGTTAGTTATCATTGGTGGGGCTCTCTGTTCTCTCTTTGAACAATGGGGCTGTGACTAATGACTGGCACAATGGTAGCTATAACAAGTCATCTGCCATATGGATGCTAAGTGCTGTGGTTGGTGCTGCTGCCAGCAGAGTGGGATCCTGGAATGAAAGATGCCACGACCTGGTGATATAGAGCTAATGCAGCCTGCTGTACCATGGCCCTGGCTCTGCTCTGGTGTGTTCTCCTTGTGTGCATTGCTTGCATATGCACAAGTCTTGTATTGCTTCTTCTCCCAGGTCTCTCTTAGGCTGATGCGTCAGTCCTCAGGCTCGAAAGCTCAGGGCACTCAATGAAGCCATGACCCAGCGATCTGCCGCATATGCAGGAGGCCCTCTGCACTGTCCTAGCTGTGCGCTGGCCACTCTGCCAGCATGTGGGGCTCAGAGCTGCGGAGACTTCACTTCTCTTTCTTAGTAAAGTGAACTTGACTGATTAAACTCTGGGCTTTCTCATTGGGAACAAGCCCCACTGCTTTGTGATGGTAATAATGTTAGCAGATGTTCCTGTCTCGAGGTTGGGGCAGGCAAGAGGCCAGCCCCTTGCCATCTGCTCCTCTCTCCATGTGGCTGGAGAAGTGTAGGCCTGAACAATGGGAGATGTTTTGTCTGCCAGGGCTGGAGGTGTTTGTGTGGCATCTGGCTTGAGAGGGCAGCTGGCTTCAGCTCCTCCTTTCTCTGAACAGCATCCGTGTCCTGGTCTTGTGCTCCCACTGCTGCTGGGGCATGTCTGGGTTTGGCTTCCTGGACAAAGCAGCACTCTAAGGAGTTGGCCTTTCTTCCACCAGGACCAATTGTTTTGGTCTGAACCTCTCAGTCCTCTACTCCCTCTGGCCATTGCTTGTTCTGTGCCATATTCTGCTCTCAGACTCAGCTCCCCCTTAGCTTGGCACTGGCTACAAATCAGAAACAGCTCAGAAACATGGCTGTGTGGGTGCAGTTGCTCTAGGAGCACCTACTGGCTTTGATTCACTCCATGTCTCCACAGCACGATACACCACTAGTCCTTACACCAACATGTCAGGTCCACTCTTTTACATGGGACCTGGGACAGAGGAACTGAGGGAATGTCAAGTATTATAATCCCTTTCTTAAAATCAGAGCCAGGAGTAGGCAGCACATTGTGCAACTGCTGCAGAGAGGCTGGGATGAAGCTGGTTGTATAGGATGAAACCGTGTGTATTGAGGGGGTCTCTCTGTCTCTGGCCAGTCAGGCTGTTGAAGCCTATTTGATGGGAAATCGCCAACAGTGTTTTCCACATCAGGTCCCTTATCTGCTTCTTTTGCTTTCTGCCCTCAGGTCAGCTGAAGCTGTCCATTGATGTGCAGGGCAGGTGTCTCATGCTGCACAGTAAGTATTACTCGGTTGTGTTGAACTTGACATGGTGCCACACCACCCAGTCATGGTCATGAGCACAGATGAAACCAGCTCTGGAGAGGATGCCCTCTGTGGGGTCTTGCACAGGCCCAAGTGCTGTACACTGGGGTCCACTGCTGGGAGTGAACATTTCCATCGTGAGTGGATTGAAACTTTTCCCGTTTAGGTTATTTAACCCTTTTTTAACTCCAGTGCTTGAAAACACTGCCTGTTTCAAAATGCAAATATTATTTTAAAAGGAAAAGTCAAGATGTTTTGTCTCTTCTGATTTTCCCTTCCTTTTTTCGACTAATGCCATTTGCCAGATTTGATTCAAATTTGCAAATAGGTGTGGTGGCCCCAGAACTGCCCATTTCTACCTATTGAATTCCCTGCTCCCTGAAGAGTTGCACCCAGCTGTCCTGGGGGGGTCTCTGCCATGAGAGTGTGCTGTTGGACCTGAAAGGCCAACCCTATTGCTACAGTGGCAATAGGGTCCTTAACCTTTATATGTGGCACAGCCAGTGCAAGAAGGGACAGAGCAGTGCAGGGCAGGACAGGGGTCTGTACAGTCTCATCAGTGGGGTCTGCAGAGACTCCATTGTGTGAGGACAGCAGTGTTTTACCCTTTACCTTGCTTGACCCTGCTCTAGTCAGGTTTTTTAACCAGGTGAAGCAGGTTCATTCCTGGGAGGACCTTCCTGGTCTCTACCATACCTCACTTCTCCCATGAGTGAGTCAACAGTGTTGCAGCTGCAGGACCTATCCAGAATAGCCCCGATACAGGGGCCCTTTCTGGCTGGCACACTCACGGACCTGGTATGGGAGCCTGGTGGGATGAGGCTATGCTTTAGGTCTCTTACAGCACCCATGACATTTACTGGCACTAAACAACTTTCTAACAGTGATGGTTGCAAATCCATTACCAAACAGCTTGGGTTTAGCTCTTGAGAGCAGAGCCAGAGTCCCTCCCTCTCTGCCTGCTTGTCTGCACATCACTCTCTGTCCATCCCTTTCCTTTCCTCTGTTCCTTCCAGGAGCCAGAATCACTGAGCTCAACATTACGGCTACAGCACAGTTTCCCAAATGGCTTTGATTCCAGTGGGCTCTGTCAAACCCTCTGGAGCATGAAAGAGGAGCTGGCTTCCCCGCTGGAGTGCTGCTGTCCTCATTCCCTGTGTAGGCTGACTATGCTGCTACTGCATGGGGCTTCAGTTGGGAGTGGGGGTACAAGCCCCCAACTCTTCCACTTGACAGTGCAGGCATTGTGCTCTTTAGCCTCAAATAGTATGAACCCCAGAGCTCGTTCCACCCTACCTCAAGGGTCTTGCTGGCCTGTGCTGCACTGAAATGGGGCACTGTGCTGGGAGGGGCTGAGTGATCCCCACTTCTCCTGAATGCTCACCATCCACTGCCGCTCAGAAAGTGCAGTGGGGTGGTGGAAAGGGGCTTGCAATGCCCACCAGGCTTTTCTTGAAACCTCTGGATTCAACAGCAGCTGCCAGTACACCAGGGAGGGATTTACAAGGGGAGTCAAGTGCCTAAGATGCAAATAGGTGTCAAGTGGATTAGGCACCTAACTCCCATGGATTTTAAGGGGAGTTGGGCACCTGACCTGTTGAGTAGTTCTTTAATTTCTACTAGATGCCTGTCTGTATCTTTATATGCCTGACTGCCTTTGTGCATCTGACACCACGGGATTCAGTGCAAAGTCGTGTCCTTAGTGCAGTCCTCACGCCACAGGAGAGTGAAAGCCCCTGAAGTGATGTTAATGTGTCATATGCATTTTGCTGGATGCCTTTTCAGAGATGAACAGCACTATACAGCAGTGTACATGGCACAGGGGAACAAAATGCTTAACCCCAGCAGTGGGGCTGGGTGCATGTCACTGGAGAATGTTAAAGGTGCCTGGCAGAAAACTGAAATGGAGTCATCGGTGCTTCATTCTGATGCATAAAGAAGGAGCGAAAGACCCACTTTTGGCAGCTCTCTTCCCTGTAGAGGATCAGGAGGGTTGGGTACCTTTGTTGCTTTATTGGAGGTCTCACATATATATATTGGGACCTCTTCATTCCTGAAGTGAGGGAACTTAGTGCTGGGTTGTTAACCTTGACACCTATCAGAGCCATAAGTAGGATGTTCTAAGTTAACACTGGGGGCTGGTTGTGCCCCACTCACCCACCCTTAGTCAAATAGCTGATTCTCATCTTCTTTTTTTTTTCAGTTTGCAAAAAGCTGAGTCATAGGTGGAATAAAACCCCTTCCCCTGTGAATGCATCTGTTGTCCTTGATCTGAGAAAACTATTAGAAGTGGAGCCAGGTGCAAAGGGGCAGTATCCCTCCATCCCCATGGAGCAGGGCTGCTGAATCTCAAGGGGCTCAGTGGGATGAAGGTACAGAAGGAGAAGTGTTAGGCCGAAAACCAAGTACCACTCCCATGGAAGGTAGTAACCATCTCCTCAGGGGTCATGGAGGAAGCCCCACCACACATAACTAGACCACTCAACCCTTAGCCAATGGCTGCATGAGAGATCCCAGCAGGCATATTCTAGTATATGTTTGACTAGTGTTTGCTTCCCTGAGTGAGAGCCTAGGGACAAACTGAGCCATCATGAGCAGACAGTAGGAAGCTCTTTAACTCAGCAAAGATAGAATAGGATACAGGGAAGCAGAAGCTAGGAAGATCGGGGCTAGAAGTAAAGCATGTGTATTCAACACAGTGGTGAGAGAGCAATTACACACTGGAAAAGCTGACTAGTGATAGGGTAGACTCTCTGGCACTTGATGGTGTTAAACTAAGACTGGAAATGTCTTTCTAAAAGATCTGCTCCAGCTCAGCCACAACTTGTGAGGTCACTGAAGACATCCGTGGCTGGGATCCTCTGGAGATGCTGGAAGCCAAAGTGAATGAACACAATATCCTCTCTTAGCCTTTGGGGTGGGCAAGCCCCAAACAGTTTTGGAAAATAGCATGCGAGAACAGTGGGTCCTTGCTGAGCCCACTCTGCTCCCATAGTATTTACTGTACTGTGCATTGCATTTTCCAGTGGTCCCAACTCTGATGAAGAGAAATGCATGCATCTCCCAGCTGAATGCAAAAGGCGCTGCCACCTTGCTGGGCATGTTCTGAACGACGTTTGCTCAGCCGTGACAGAATGCCACATGCTATCTGTGCACTGGGGACAGATTCTGATTTCACTCACACGGCCGGAAAACATAACACCTCCCTGCTGCAGTCAGTGGAGCAATGTTGGGTGTGCATGGGCGGAGCTGAGATCAGCACAGAGCTTTTGATATTTGACTTGATGATACACTTGGCCCTGGAGCAAAGTGCCTTGGGCCCTTGAGTTGTGTGAAGCCAGGCATATGAAATGCAATTTGTCATGTGGATGCTGAGCTGTATCTGCCTTCAACTTCACTCAAGGATGCCAGTATTTTTAGTACAATTTTACTTAAAAACACTACACCCATTGATCATTTCTCTCTGCAGCCTGCCCTGCTGTCAGGGTGCCCATGGTGCTGGGGAGGTGCGTGCAGGGAGCCTGCGAGGAGGGTCACCTTCTAGCCTGTGCCCTCTATGCGAGACTGGTTTAATCCTGTGCCTCAGGCTCTGAGCAAAGAAGAGCCCTGCTATCCGTGTGCAGTGCCGGGGCAGCAGAGAATTCTCAGAGCACAGTGCGGGGGGAAGATGCTATTTTTCTTGTCTTTTTCCAACCACATTTCATTTTCTTTTTAGTTATGGAAGCAAAAGGCCTGATGGGCAAAGAGTACCGGACGTGTGATTCTTATGTGAAGGTGGGTTCTTCTGCAGTTGCTGCAGGGCTCTGGGTTCAGTGTGCTGTGAGGACAACCTTGTTTGGTGCCCTTCCTGGCTTTGAGGTCTATTTCCCCAAGCATGCACTGGACTATCACCCTTCCCTACACCTAGTTTGGGGATGTGCATAAATCAAGTCACAGCCATTGCATGGAGCTCTCCATTTGTCTCGAATGACCTCTCCTCCGACACTGATCTGTTGCGAAGTGCTTTTCCTGCATCAGGTGAGCAAAGACAGCTGGTCTCTTGCAAGATGCTGGATCCCTGTGTTAATTGCTCCTGTGGGGCTGTCAGCCTCAGACCATGAATTTACTGCTACAGCATCGCTGCTCACCTGGAGCTGCATGCCAGCTGAGTGGCTTTTGCTTGGGCTTGGGTTAACAAGGATTATGTGCCTATGCTCACCATTTTCTGGAAGAATATTCCATCATGCAGATTAAGGAAAGGGGAGAAAGAAGTTCAGCCTTGGGCAAACAGTAGCAAAAGTGCCGCAGACACTGGGGGTAGGTTTAGCAGATGGCACCTGAATAAGTCATTTCTTTGTCTCTTTTTCCTGACTGAACAAAAATGCATGCTATTATATGATGCAACACACCATATAATATGGTGTATGATGCACTCCTACTGCAGGTCTCCAACCCCTTGGTGGGAGGGGTCAGGGGCTGTTAAATCAACCCCCGGAGTTTCTGATATTTAACTTGTATTTTTTCCATAGTATTTGCTCATGAGCAGCATTTGTCCTACTTGCTTTACCCTAGGAAGTTTTGTCATGTTGTTGCTAGATATGCACAATCCAAAGTGATCTGTAAATGTGGCCAGCATAGACTCCACTCACTCTTTGAGACCTAGCCATCCATGCAACTGGCTCTACAGGTCTCCTGGTAATTATAGCACCAATGAGGTAATGACTCACCAGGGTTTGTGTTTGCTGAGAGAGAGCTAATGTGTCATTTGTTTCTCCAAATGAAGATGTCTATAGTACCGGACACTGATCGGAAATGCAGGCAAAAGACCAAGACTGTGCCGGACAGCAAAAATCCCGTCTTCCACGAGCACTTTCTCTTGTGAGTATGAATGGTCAGATGCAGCCCCATCCTATCGTGCTGTGTTCCGAACTGGGCATGTGTTCTGAATGGAATTGGAAGCGAATTTGCACAGTAGCTGTGCTCTGCGAGTCTCTTGTAGCCAAGACCCAGCATTGGCTCTTCAGCTATTATCTTTAATAAACATGCCTCATGCATGACAAGGTTTTAAACTGAAATGAGGAGTGACAGACATTATTTTGCTGTTTCTTGTAGCTGAAATGTCTTGAACTTTTGAACAGAGCTTTGCTGAAGCTCACAAAGCTGCATGACAGCAATATTCCTGCCCATTTGGAGTTTCTTATTGGGTAGCTTCTATGCATCCATATGGAGTTGGGGAAACAAACTCCATTTCCTAGATACTGAGCCAGCAATGAAATGGGGGATCAGTATGAACAAGGAAGGTAAAAGGCTTTCCCAAAGCTATCGCATGTCTTTGCATGGTAAAGGAGCCCCCTGGCTTGTAGCATTTTGGTAGATCTCATTATCTCTTGTAGACCTGCTGTTGCAAGATCTCTGCACTCATAAAATATTTAATTCAGCAACAGAGTGATTATTTAACAGCATGATTTATAGGTTTTCTTGTTGTGTTTTTCCTTTGATGCTTAACATGTATCTTCCTGTAGGATTTATTCCCCTTAAGCAACCTGACCTGTGTTTCATCACCTGCCCTAAAGAGTTTACCTCTCTTCTAGTAGAGTGTTGACAACAAATGGCTTGTTGTTTAACTATGCAAGCAAGAGTTCTTTATTATGTAATAAAAATGGGTTGGAGCTTGCACTTTGGTAAATGAGCGCACAGCAGCTCTTCGGAGAAGACTGCGCTCTGTAGTGCTTGCCATGGAGATGTGTGTGGGATCCAAGGGACAGGTTGTGGAGAAAAGGTTGCAGCAAGTGCCTGTGTCTGAGGAGGCAGAACTGTGGCAGTAAAAGCATGCTAAAACCCCCAAATTCTTGGTACTTCTGGATGAGTGGCACTCACATCCCATCTTCTCTGGCTTGTGTCACAGCCCAGTTCAAGAGGAAGATGAACAAAAGCGTCTTCTGGTTACAGTCTGGAACCGCGAGAGGAATTCCAGGTAAAGGTGCTGCTAGGATGGGGCTGGGGTTGGGATGCTGGAGAACTGTCTCTTTAAGAAAATGAACCATACTGTCTGCTCTGGTTAATTTCATGTGAGCTCTTTTGGAGCCCTTTGCCCCATGGCTTAGCCTTGACATCGGGGACTGCTGTGAGTGCACTGAGGGCAGGCTGCTGCTGTTTCATTTGAGCAGCCCTGGCATTGGATTCAGGTCTTCTCAAGCCATGTGTGCAGATATCTGCAGGAAGAGGAGGACATGTGTCCTGGATCTGCTTCCTCATGCGGTGGGAGGGTGCGGCGTGCTGGCTTCTGATGGACCTGACCCGACTGCTCCTCCATTTCTGTTGGCTGCTGGAAGGCTGCAAGTGTTGAAGGCTCCATGTTCTGCCTCTGACCAGGCTCCAGGCTCTCCCATCCCCCTACAGTGGGGTGATATTTAAGCAAATTCAACTCCTAGTGAAGGCTCTGCTAGGGCCAGGGCAGCATTTTGCATAGGGTTTTGGATAATGTGGCTGAGAGAGAATTCTGCCTTGGGGAAGCTCACCCAGTGTCTACCCACACTTATGCCTGCAGTAGCCCAAGGGTGACTCTCTGGCCCCCTTGGTCTGCTGCTTGAAAGTTCCTATGCGTGGCTTATGGAAAGTATTTTTTCTACAGAATAGCCTCCCCAAGTGGACACTGGTGTCACCATGGGTGCTCTTTGCATAACAGGTGATCAGACATCACATGAGCAGCAGCTAATGCCATGGCACACTCCACTTGTGTGTAGATATGGAGCAGACCTGAAGATTTTGCCAGGTTTATAGCATCCAAGAAATACTGAAGGGAAAGGTATTGGGGTCCTTTAAGCTCCATCCTGCCAGGAAAGCCCTGCCCACCTCCTGACCTGCTCCAGCCAGTGCTGGCTGCCCATTAGCCACCTGAGCTCAGTGATATGTTTCTTCAACCCTTTACCTCCTGCACTCTCAGAAGAGTTTCTGTGCCAAAGCAGTGTTGTGGGGTAGTTGTCTTCCTGGGACATAACCCAGTCAGTCCATTTTGTAGTAAAGAATATCTCCCTGCTGCCATAGGAGGCACAGCTATTGGAGACATTGCTTGGAAAGAAGGCCTTCCAGAAGCAAGTGCTTTTAAATGGCTTCACTGTTTCCCTTTAACATTAGAAATTCAGGTCTTGTTTCCTCTGTTGTCCTAAGAAGACTCTCTGGAGAGCTGGTGGGATTGTGGCATCTCAAGCAGGAAGGAAGTTAGCTGGGAGGAGATGAGGTTTTCATGAAGTCCGTTCAAAACTCTTACATTTTTGGGGGTGGGTGAAATTCATATGGACTCAAATGCCTGAGAAACAGTGGGCAGAAAAGCTGTCTTTGTTAATGGTTCAGCCCCTTCTTCAAATAAAGGCTCTGGAAGCTGCCTTCAGTGCTCACCACCTCCAAAGAGAGCTGTCCCAAAGGTGGGAATGACAAGGCTGCTTTAAAAAAACACATAAAAACTTCCCTTGTAATTTAACTCATAAAACTGAAGCAAATGCCAAACTCTACTTCCACCCTTATTGTTTCCAAGTTAAAAATTGGGAGAAGGTACTGGACTCTCAGGCCTCTGCATGGGCTTTGTCATCAATGCTAATGTAAGGTGAACATGATCTTTGTACCTTAGTCTGGGACCTGGAGATCTGTGTTGTGCTCTGTCACCAATGAGATCTGGATATAAGTGCCAGGTGCTTTTTCCAGGGTCTCTCTGCTGGGCTAGAAGTCCTGCCTGGGTATGCAACCTGCATCATTCCCTCAGCAAAATGTCTGTCCAGGGTAAAACAGCAAAGCTAGGGCACCTGTTCAGACTGGACTACTCTCTTTTACGGAATTGTGGCTTTTTTTGACCAACTGAGATGCAAGTTCCCAGCCCTTCTGTGTCCCTGATATGGCAGACACAGCCCTATGAAGCAGAAATCCAGCCATAGTTAGGACTGAGGTGACATCACAATTAACATGGTTACAACATCACAATTAGCATGACCAGCAAAGTGGGGGCTGGAGACAGGATGGGAAGAGTAGGCATTGGTCAAAGGCCTTGTTCTCAGGCAGAGTGGAAAAACATAGCTTGGAATAGGTGGGGGCTGGGGGCTCTCTGTCTCCTTAATCTTGTGCTAATATTACTCTTGAAGGGAGCTGGGTTTCTCGGCATGGGGAATGAGGTCAGAGCAGGGCTGGGAGTGGGGAGGTTCCCATGGATCTGTAGGGCAAGTGGAGTTTGTAAGTTGGTGCTTGAAGGGGAAGCCCATAGAAAAATGTGCTTGTGTAGGGTTGGTGCCACAGGGGGACTTCAGCAGCAGCATGCTAACCCTTTTCCCAATCCTTTCCAGACAGAGTGAACTGATTGGCTGCATGAGCTTTGGAGTGAAGTCTCTCTTGACCCCAGACAAGGTACAGTGAGCAGTCTACAATTGGTGTGGGCTCCTCTCTATAAGGCAGTCAGGGAGTTATGGGAATTTTGAAAGAGCCCTTGCCTGAAACATCTTGCATTTATGGAGGAGGGTGCTGGGGCCTTCTCAGGGAGGCTGGCAGGAGAATGGATTGGAAGTGCTAGGTGGGTGTTCTGCTTTCCAATGGAGGGATCAGGTGGAGGTGTATGATACCCTGCTGTCTAGGCCGGAGCTGGTGAGCTGTACTTTGGGGTGGAGCTTGGAAGGTACCGTCTTGGTTGGGGAGGACCCTAGTCTTGTTCCCAGCACTAATGGCCCTTTTATGACTTCCAAGAGTGCAGAGCAAGGCTGTCAGAGTTTGGTTCTGGAGAGCAGATGGAGAGGGGACTCTGGACCTGGGTCCTTGAACCCCATCTCTGCCCTACTGAGGGTGGGACCTGGAGAGAGCAGAGGACAGTGATAGCTTCTCAGTCAGCAACACCTGCTACCATACCTGGTGTCTTATTTGTGAGCCCAGGGCACTTGCTGATATGGGCCCTCCTCTTCCACAAACAACTTTTTAAGGAAAGTGGCTGATACAGTTAACCCCACTTCCCTCCTCCCTACTCCCTTTGTCCTGCCATGCCCTTAATATGCAAAGGGTGTTGGTCTTCTGGAGTCCTGGCCTGGGTAAAACTGGGGTGGGAATGAGCTGGTGGGAATCTGAGTTGAATGAGGCTGAGAAGGTGCTGGCAGCAGAGGGAAACACAGCAAGGATTTGGTGAGCAGGGCTGGGGAGGTTTGAGCTCATATGCTGTGGAGATGGCTTTGGAAGCTCAGGTGGCTGGAGTAACCAAAGGGGCCTTGCCATCTGTTTCTGTAAAGTCATTAGAGCGTATATCCCTGAAGCCCATAGCCTGCTGTCTTGCCCTTTTTCTCTTTCCCAAGGTGTTGGTCTAACCCTCTAAATCCCAGATGATATCACCACTCAATGCTTTCCTTGTAAGGCTCTGGGGTTTTGCAGATGGTTAATCCTCACCACCCCCAGGAAGCAGGGTCACAATAAGCCCCATTTAAGAGATGGAGAAAGCAGGGTGCAGCAAACACAACTCAGATTTCCAAACAAAGCTACTTAGTTGGCTGCCCAGCTGTGGGAGAGCAATGGGGAAGGAGCAGATGGATATGGTGAACAGGGGCAGGCCAGCTTGTCAGGGGGGACTTATGGCCCAGTCATGCAACTCCCGTACACATTGCCCGGGAAGATGGTGACCTGTGTTCCATGGGGCTGGGATCCTCAGCTGTGCAGAAACCTGTTTCTCTAGCTAATAGTTAATGCTAGTAAAAGAGCTTTGGAAGGGAGACCAAGCCTCCTGTCTTAGGGGTTAGACTCTACTGTCTAACTACTGTAGACCCAGAGAAAATCTGCACAGGGCAGCTTATCTTATATCTATTATGGAAGGGTTTCTGCCACTTTCTTCTGAAGTGTGTAGTCCTGCATTATGAAATCCCAGACCCTGAGCATGAATTTGAACTGACCTGATAATTCTTATGTCCTAAGACCCAGCTTCTCCCTGAGCCCCACTTCCTGCTCTGCGCCCCTGGGTTTTGATTGTTCTCTATCCCTTGGGTTAATTCATGACCATCATAGCCACACAGGGATGCACCACCCAAGTTATTTGTGAAGTTATCCTGAAACAGTCCCATGGTTTCCAGCCAGGAGCATCCATTCCTGCTCCATTGCTTGATAATTATGATGCGCTTTTGCTAACCCTCTCACCAGAGGGGGATGGGAGGCGACTGCTACCCTTCTCACAGTTGCTGTCTTATTACCATTCTGTGCACTGGAGCAGACACGGTGTGGGCTGGGCTAGCAGTAGCATTATTTCCCATTGTAGACTCAACACAAAGGAGTGGGCAGCGGGGAACACTGTCAAACCAGTGCTGCCACAGCCTGGCTGCACTGTGATAATACAGATTTAAAATACACTGGTTTTTTCTTTCCACTGATTCCCACCTTTGAGTCCTGAAAAACACAGGAAACACTGGAATTGTCCAACTTATCCAGTGCCCTGTTTCTGGCAGTGGCAGAAGATACTCTTCAATATAAGCAGTTGTGGCATTACCTGCCCACAAGGAAATTTTGTCTTAGTCCCCATCATGTAGAGATTTCATTATTGGATACTGCCTTCAGTTCTGGTGGCTGCACGTCAGAAGGGAGCCTGGTAAATTCAAATGGATTTAGGAAAGCTGGTGAATGTTTTGAAGTCTGTGAACTTGGTTTATTGCAAGAGATTAAACACAATCAATCTAGCTGAAATCTTTGTAAAAATAAACTCTGGCTTAGCCACTAGCTCTGGGCTGGATGTAGGACTATCTGGGGAAGGTTTTCGGGCTTGTGTCATACAGGAGGTCAGCCTGCGTGATTGAATGAATGATCCTGACTGTAACATCAGTGAATCTCAAGCCTCAAGTTTGCTCAAGTCTAGAAGCAGGAGGGTTTAAGTTCCTTCCAAAGCCCTTGTTCTCCTACAAGAAATTGCTCATCTGCACTCATCCTTTCTGGAATCTTACTGAGCTGTGGCAATGAATTCTATAGGCTAATGGCAGCGTCTGAGCTCAGCGCTTGGGGGCAGGAATGTGTATCTGCACGTGCATGTGCGTGCGTACCTTCCCCCACTCCCTCACACGTGCATATTCATACAGTGCCCTAAGGGAGGAGTCTGGAGGTTGATCTGAACACACAGCTGGCACCACTGTGGTTGGCCAGAGCTATCCCTAGACAGTTTCCTGCTTGCTGCCTGCTTCCTCTAAACAACCCTTTTTTCATGGCTTGATGGAATGAAATGCCCAGCGTGGTTGCTCCAGCATGCTTGGTTTGCTAGTAGGGTTGCCAACTCTGCTTGAATTTATTCTGGGAGGCTTCCAAAACACCAACATACTTGCAACACACAATGCAAACATGCATAGACTTTATATCAGGAAGGCAAATGCACGTTACTATTAGATTTTAAAAGCCCATTGGACTACCATATAAATTGGATTCAATATTTAATATTTATTTTAATGAATGCCCTATCATTTATCTCCTGAGTGACTCTCAGCAGTCTCCTGAAGATTTATATCTAATTTCTGGAGACTCCAGGGCAATTCTGGAGGATTAACAATCCTGTTTGTTGGGAGGGAGCCTAGCTGCAGTACAGCTAGTATTCCCTACCCGTGTTGGTGAAAACTGTTGTCAAAATTGGGAAATATCCTTTCTAGTGATAAAGTTAGAACCATGGTCTCTTTGTTGGCACCCAGTAGATGGCAAGTGTGATGTGGGCCCAGTTCTGGCAGGGACTGAGCAAGTTTTGCTCAAGCCACTGTAGAGTTTTTAGAGGTTTCAGTAGCAGTGCAAGGTCACTACTACATGGTCATAGGCATCGACAATGTGTAAGCGTTGCCGGGGGGGGGGGGTGCACTGCCCACACTGCTGCTGAGCACTGGCTCTGACTGGTCTGCAGCCCCACAGTCAGTGCAGAAATTGCACGGTTGCTACTGCCCCCACTGCTGCTGAGCCCTGACTTTGGCTGTGCTGCAGACCCATACCTCATCATTGGTGCAGAAATCCTGGGGGTACATGCAGTGACCTAGGCCTGGTCTCCACCTGATGTGACCCCTCTGGTGCATAAAGAGGCTGAAGCACATCTGGAACTCCACTTCCCTAGAGATAATGGCTAGATCTCCAGGTCAGACTCCTAGTGGGGGCATGGCAGGAGAAAGGGGATTGGGCCAGATTGCTTCTTTGCTCTGGTAATGTCAAGATGCTAAAAAAGTCATCTGGGCAATGTGCAGTGAGACATAAATTAAAGGAGCCCTGAGATTCACTGGTCCCTGGCCAGTTCACTGGTGCTCCTTCCCTTCTGGTCTTGCTCCAAATACAGTTTGGCTAAACCCAAGAACAAATAACTAAGGTGAGCAGCTATGGGCGACATCCCTAGCATTGGGAGTGCCTTGGGTGCTTTCTGTGGGTAAGCTCAGCACGCTCCAGCACTCAGAAGCATGCTCTCTGCCACTCCTATCTGCTCTTCTTTTGCCCTAGGAGATCAGTGGCTGGTACTACCTCCTTGGTGAGGACCTGGGCAGGACTAAACACCTGAAGGTGGCCATGCGGCGTCTGAAGCAGAGCAGAGGTGAGTCTCCCATGGGAAAGTGTCCTGGAGAGATTATGGTCCCAAGAACTAGTGGAGCATAGAAAGAGAAGGAGTCTTGTGCCTTGCCATCCTATGATTGAATGGGGCTAGGCCCAGCTGGGTGCCAGATCAGCGGAGCCTCCTGGCCCTGTAGCTGTACCTCCAGGGAAGGTGTGGAGCCCTGTGACTATGGGTGATACCTCTGTCTGGTGACTCCACCAAGTCTCCTGCTGAGATGTGTGGAGCTGGTGCCAGCTGGAAATCTCCCTTAGTAGCTGCCAACACTGCTCACCACCTAAGTGCTGCTCCCAGCTCTGATGGTGGGAGTCCTTCTTAGCACATCAGTACAGCTGGAGCTGACATTTGGAAGAAGGAAATGCAACAGTGGGATATTCTGGGAAAGATGCTCCTGGGCTGCTGGGGCATCATGTGAGAGGCCAGGATTCTGCTGAACTCCCTAGTCATATGCTAGCCCTGGGCAGGAGTGCTCCCAGTAGTCCATTCTCTCAGGCAGCAGCTGCTGATGGTATCCTGACCATCCCCAAATCCGTTAGCCCTCTAGCTGTTGCAAGGGATTTCCTGTTCCTTACTTGATTACTAGAGATCCTTATTTTCTCTGATAAAAAAAAAACAAAACCCTAATTTTCAGATTTATAGAAGTAACCCAAAACCCAAATTTTTCCATGATTAAAATGAAACTGTGTGTGTGTGTGTGTGTGTGTGTGTGTGTGTGTGTGTGTGTGTGTACATATATAAGGGAGACCAAGCTTCCTGTCCTAGGGGTTAGACTGATCTATATATATAAGTGGTTTTTCATGGGAAAAATGTAGATTTTGGTTTACTTTTTTTTAATTTGGGATTTGTTTTTATCAGAAAAAAAACAGGAACCCTGATGATTACTCATCACAAGGTGTCAGGGAACATGAGATGAGATCTCCAAGCTGCCTTTGAGCCAGACCAGTGCTCTGAGGGGACCGATGGGGTTATTCTGGAAATTCCTGAGAAAGTCTGTTTAGTATTTTGGAAGGGGAATACCTCTTCTTCACACACACCAGGGATTAATCTGAGGGGAGAATGCAGCTTCTCACCCTTTTGAGCTGGGACAGGCTTGAGCTGGGAGGAGATTGGCTTGGCTGCCATATTGTCTGGACCTCAGCATGGAGTTCCCATCTCACTGATGCTCAGATAATGTAGGCCGTGGTAGCTCCTTGGCAGAGACCCAGGCCTGAACCAAACCACCTTGATGTCACTGCAAAGACTGTCATTGATTGCTGTGTGTTTTGGGTTCAGGTCTACGTTGACTTCTCTTTTTTGCTTTTATTTCCTTTAGATGCTGAGGAACAGCCCAGAGAGCTATACCAAAGGCTTAAGCCTGCATAAGAGATAGGTAGTAGAGCAAGGTCAGGGTTGAGGCACTATCACAGGCTGTGAGTGCAGGGCAGTCTTGCAGGTACCCGTCATACCACTTTCTGGTTGAGCAACATAGAATTTTCCCATCCTGGGTGCTCTGTTCCCACAGGACACCGTGGTGGTCCAGGCTGTAGCTGGTGCCTTCAAAAGATTATTTTACCTGGTCACTGTGCAGAGAGAAAAGAAGCTATTAAAAGGCTAAATATGCTGACAATATTTGCAGGTCCCAAGAGCTGCCTCTGTGACATGGTGTCTTCCATTGCCTTGTAGAGCTGCTGCTGGCAAACCAGAGAGCTGTGTCGCAGAACCAGGACACTGAGAACACGGAGCACCTCAAGGTAGGTGTGAGACATTCCCCAGGAGTGCCAGTGATGGTAACAGAGTCTGGACACATGTGGCACATTTACCCTGGTGTTATTTACCTGTTTTGTACAGCAGTGTAAATTGCACCAGGTTGCACATCAAACAAATGATCAGGTCTTGTGGGGTAGGCACTTGTAGCAGGTGACATTGTAGGCATCTATTTGTACTGAGCAAATGGTTCCCTCAGAGTAGCTGCGGACATATGAAATTTATACCAGTGTAGTTTTACCCTTGTTTTTTTCCAGGTAATTTTACAGCATTCAAGTCAGTCACACTGTTGTATGGTTGCATGCCAAGTGTTGGGTATAATGGAATAAATCCTGATTATACTGGTATAAACATCATGAATCCAAGGCCAAAGTCAGTGGTGGCAGTAGGGGATGAGGGTACAGGGATGGAAGCAGGTGTAATCCCTGAAGAAATTCAAAAACAGTTGGGGAGACAAAGCATTAGAAGGCGACTCTTTCAGAGCCAAGAGATGCAGAGAGGGAGAGACAGGAGGGGTAGCTGGTGTCAAATTAGCAGGGAGGCTAGTCTAGTCTGCGTAGCTACATGGAGAAAGGTTGTGAAAGGTTTTTAAAAGGTAGGGGGGGATTCTGACCAGGGTATTAGAGTTAGCCATCTATGAGGGCTTTGTTTCTAAAGACAGAGGAGCAAAAGTGACTTTGCTTCATATTAAGAGAACAAAAAAAATACAAGGTCAAGTCTTCATGAGATATGGAACAACTACAGCAATCATTTACTGCAGAGTTGCCTAAAAACATCTCAGTGTGTACACATGCAGGGCTATTAGGCCACAGGAAACTAATTAAATCCTCCACATGTTAGTACTTGTAAATACAAGTACTATCTTGTGGCAGAGTTTTTTTACTCTTTAGCAATGCATAGTGTAGATGCTATGCATCCTGGCAGCTAGCCCCACACTGGAGCACACTCATGCCCCAGCCAGCCTCTCTACAGCATGTTAAGCCAGGGTAGAGCAGCTCTGGGCTGGCAGGCTGACACCTCCTCTGCCCCCCACCCCCACCAGTCCCCTGCCAGCCAGGGCTGCTCTGACCTGGTTCAGTGTGTTGCAGTCCTGGGTGCATGTGTAAAGGCAGCTCTCAGGAACAATAAACTCTGGCATAATGTGCACTAGAGTTTATTGCTGCACATTAACAGCATGTGTTGATGTGCCCACAGTGCAGTGTGCGTGTGTGCGGCTATTTTTTTTTTTTGTGGTTGGCTGCATCTGAACACATTATGGCTGCTATCTCAGCAGCAGAGGAAGGCAGCTCCTCTCTGATTAGTCCCTTTATGTGCTACAGTTTTTAAAACCAGTTTTGGAGCCATGAAGTGACTCTAAACACAGTTCGTGCCTTGCAGTAGCATGTTTAGTGCAGTGCCCAGGGCAGCGGAGTGTATTGACCCTACCAGCAGCTCAGGCTGGTCCATGGCTCTTCTTACAACAGGTCCAGCACTCTGTTTTCTTGCCATGTGGACAGGACCCCAACCAGACCTGCGTAATCAAGTTGGCAGGCCCTTCTTCCCCTTTGCTGTCCATGTGGTAGGATCTTTCAGAGTACTTTCCCCTGCGTGCTCCTGTTGCTGCTCTAAGGTCATGTTATACTTCAGACAAGCTCTCTTGTGCCTCTACTAAGACATGGTGGGATAACCGTGAAGATTTCCCAGCACGCCCTGGTCTACACCCATTTAAGTGGTGTGGCAGGTAGAGAGATGCACGGGGCCAGTTGTGATGTGGCTGCGAAGCATAAAGGCTGTAGTAGGGGCACAGTTCCACCACTGTGAGGGGTTCTCTAACCAGGTCAGATGAGAGAGTTATACCAGGTGATAAAAATAATTAGTTTGTGACTGTAGCAGTAGGGTCTTAAAGGTACAGTTCAGAGAAAACAAGTCCTAACAGGCATGAGCTACCTACCCCATGCAGCAGGGCAAGTTGAGAATGTGGGGCATGTAGAAGGAAGTGGAGTAATATGTGCATCTGGAGGCATCACGTCGGAGAATGGGAAGGCCATATACAGGCACCCGACTGGTTCAGGGAAAGGGAACGAGCTTATATGGATGGCTTATTTCCAGAGGCTTTCAGAGAAGCCTCATCTGCGTAAAGAGAACATGTCCTTTGTGGAGAGCACCCTAGTGCAGACTCCTTCAGTGCGACTGCTGATTTATCTGGATGTTCTTCAGTTTCACTTGGTGTTTTTTCAGGGGGTGCTGAATGAAACCCTTTGCTGTCCAAATGCAGTGTCTGGGATGGAGGCCTCTGTGATTTATAAGGAAAGGCAAGGATGGGAAATGGCAACACAAACACGGGGCCCGCATCGGAAACTGGGCTCAGCAGTCCCGTGATTTATCTGTGCCGAATTCCGCTTCGCTGCTTCCCTCAGCTGCATTTTCAGTTATTTGTTTTAAACCAAAGGATTGAGTTAGACAAACAAACCCAGCGCCCACTCTCCCCTCCCTTCCTCTCGCACAATCACCATGGACTTGAAAGATGGCAAAAATGGGGGAGGAGGAGTGTTAGGCTCTCAGCATCAAAGTGGCTGGGCAAGACGATGCAAACCCAGCAGGTTGGCATAGCTGCTTCACACCCGCACCCTGTGCTCCTCCAGAACTGTGCTGCCCTCTGCGCCAGGAGGGGTCTGGATGCTGGATAAACTCCCTTCCCTTCTCTCAGCTTGAGCATGGTTTCCTTTAGTAGCTGCTAGATCAGGCGACAATGAATGTGACCTCTGGGGCTTGGTTTGCTTGAGTTTCTGGTAATCCTTTGCCCTCATTTCTGGCCTTGTGAAAGTGTTTGGAAGGAGCTTTCTCTTTCCTAAGTTTTTAGTTGCAGTCTAAAAGCATTCCTCAGTGACCTAGGTATATTAGCTGCCGCCATATCTTGGGATCCACTGTACGTCTGAACTTGATGGAGAGTTTTACTTTAATTCTGAAATTAAACCAATTGAACTGAACTTCTAGCTTTTTTGTCTCGTTTTCCCCCTCCCCTCTGTAAAAACACACGTCAGTAGTGTGCAAGGATGTGTGCGCGCATCTTCTGTGAAAACGCATTCTTCACTGGCTTCCTGAAGCAAAAACCCTTCTTAGCCTGTATCTTGAAATTAGTGGAAGGAGCCTTTTTAATGAATTGCAACTCCAGCAGCCCGTGCCTGTGAAACGCCACTTAAACCTCCTCAAAGTGTTTGTGAGAACATTGCAATAACAAAGTACTCTGTGCCTCTGAAGAATGCAGTGGGAACAAAAGCCACATCAACAGAGAAAGGACTAGGGAATACTAAATAGTTGACAGGAATTTTAATATAAAACTCTCTCTCTTCCTTGTTGCTTAGAGTTTTCAGGAAGCCCTCTGGCTTATCGTAAAGCGGCATACGGCACAGACAGGGGCTTGGGAGGTGAAAGGTGGCTTCCTGCCATTCTTCTCTGGAGCTGGGTTCCCATGGGCGGTCATGCCAGCTTCACTGTGGCTTGTTCCACACTGTTGTGATACAAGGAGTCTAGGATTACTGCTACTTTGGGGGATTTAATTTTCATGGGCTAACGGCGTGTTTAGAGTTTTCAATCATGAATCGCTTCAATGGACTCTGCAAAGTGTGCTCGGAGCCGAGATACAGACAGGTCTGTGTAACTGGAGTCAAACCTGAATGCAAGGGAATGTGTTTGGGTGGTTGTGGGGGTGTCTCTTGCAGTTAGGCAGGAGTGCTTGGCTGGGTTCTTTCCCACTTCTCTGCTTGTGAACGTGTGCATTTCCAGTGTTTGTTGCTAGGGTTAATTTGCCAACGTTGTTATAGCAAATACAATTAAAACATTTTCCTAGTAGGTATCTGTGTCTCTGACAGATGGGCTTATCTATACAATGGGTTGGCTCCTCTATCAGCCTGCCCTAATGATCTGAGTGTTAGTGCTCTCACTACTCTGCATGCATTGTGCAAGCACTGAGCTGAGAAGTATCATCCCAGTTTACTATTTATCAGCGGAAAGGAAGGCACAGCAGACCAAAGCCTCTGACATTTCAGTGCGGTCTCTTTGTAGAGTGCAAGTGCATTTGAAAGAACCATTTCTAAAACTAGTTATGTTTGACAGTGACTTGGCTGTTACAAAAAATACTCAAACACAGTAAAGGGAAGTCTCAAATTTTGTCTGATCTGGTTTTCCACGGCTCTTTGTGATGGAGCAAATCTCTGCTCTCATAGTTTCAGCATGGCTGTCGGGGGGGAAGCTGTCTTGGATTTTCTGACTCCCATTTTGTCGGTGATGGGTTTCTCGGCCTGCTGCCAGACAGGCCTATGTGGCACCTGGCTTCTTTGCTGAGGTCTCATGTTTACCTGGGATGATCTGTAGTTCTGAGGCTAGGGCTGGAATTTTGTGGGGGATTGTGTATGAGGCCTTTCAAAACAATGAAATAGTTGCACAGTCTACATGGGGAAAAAGAGACAGCAGAAGGAGTCCTGTTAGTTAAACATGTCCTATCCAGTCTGGGTTAGCTGAAGGGTGTTGCACAAGAACTCTCTTTTAGTTTGCAGGCAGCACTGGTTTGCTCTGACCCATGTCTTGGGCTATGTTAGTTCTTTTTCTCTCAAAGCCATTGGAATCTGAACACCCTTGACACCATATGACTGCACAGGTTTGGTATCTCTACCCTCCAAGTTACTGGTGTCATGTGCTACCCCTTGCCCCTGTTCCCACTTATCTCTTGGTTAGGGTTCATTCTGTCCCTCTTTGCCCATAGTGGCAAAAATAGTATTTCTAATTCACCACTGAGGGTAGCAGTGGCAGAAACTGTCAAGTACTAAAATAGGCAGGGCCTCCAGCATTTTTCCTGTGGTGTTGTAAAGACTCCAAGCAGGACTTTATTCAGTAGCAAAGCATCTGCAATTAGTAGTTATCTGCTGATTCTCTTGGTGATGAGTGATGTAGAGAAGGTTTCAGCTCACACTCACAGCTGGGCTGGCTCTGCCGGCAGCCAGAGGCAGAACTTGTCCGTACTGGTGAAACCCATGCATCTGACTAGCGGCTAGTCAGGACGCAACTTGGCAGGATTAGAAGGGGAGAAGGAACCATTTTCATGTAGTTTCTCTTTTTTACTCTCAACCTGTCTAGAGGGGTTGCCACTAAGTGACATAAAACCCCCTTCTCCCCTCAAGGAGTGAATACATCTGTTAACAACGCTGCAATAGAGCACAGGATGAAAAGCAAACTCAGAGGCCCCTCAGAAGGATGCTGAGTGCTGTTTCTGGCCATGTGTCTGGTTTTAAGTGGCTGCTAGCAACACTTTTTCAGAACAAACCTCCCTCTTACTTTCCTGCCCTGTGGTCAGACTGAATGGGGGAGGTGATTCAAACCTGAACAACCCTGACAGCTTTTTATGTATCCACCACAGGCCAGAAATAAAAGGAAAAAATTACTCAAGGCAGAAGGACAGGGCCTATTCTTGGCAATGTTAGTGGGAGGACATTTGTCTTTTGAAGTCTATTGCCATGCAAAGGACATTTTCAGATGTGAGGTACTGCATCCCAAAACATCTTCACTTTGCTATATATAAAGAAGATTGAACTAAATTTTCTTTCTTCAGCTGCTCACATGGGATTCCTCCATGGGATAATTCTTCCTTGTGGCTGTTTATTTTAAAAAATCAGATTAGTCAAGCATTTTTCCCCTTTTCTTTTCTGGAAAACTGGAAGCTTGATCAGCTTCTTTGATCTAAGTACTTATTATAAGAACTGTGACTCTGAGCTTTCACTGGTAGCTAACAATCAAGAATTAAAATTTACCTTATGAATAAATGCTCACAGCTTCCAGGGTCAGAATGGAGGGTGGTGTATGTAGTTTGATTTTTGCTTCTCATGAAACAATATTAATATGCTATCCATTTGCATAAAGACTCATTTAAGCCATGTCCTAGTTAATGTGCTTTTTTTCAGGGGGGACTTTTATAGTGACAGTTGCTTGTTGTCTCCATATAGTGTGTGCAACCCTCTCCAGTTGGATAGAGAGGCACTGTATTATTGTAGGTGTTAAGTCCTGGGGCTGTGCCTGGGTGAAGTGCTGAGTACTTGCTGATCATACCTGCTAGCTGTCTTCCCATTTAACCTACTGACTCTGTTTTCAGATTACAATCCCTCGAGGAAGGGATGGGTTTGGCTTCACAATCTGCTGTGATTCTCCTGTCCGTGTGCAGGCTGTGGACTCTGGTAAGACACCCAACCATTCTTATGCACCTCTTATTACTGTAGTGATTTGAAAGGGATTTACCGCTCCTTTTTGCTTCTTTGTGTTTGGCTGTGCCTTTCAAGCTGCAAAGAATTCTCTTGTACTTTTAAATGATCCCCTCTTTTTCTCTAATGAGGAGGTTGGCTGGTGTGGCTGCCACCCACTGACTGCTTATATGGAAATTACAGAAAGCTTTTTGATTTTCAGTGTTTAATGAAAACTCTGAAAAAGCTGTTGCAAATGTATGTTTCCAGTACAAATTTCTGTTTTGACCAAAAAGCCACTTTTAAAAATAACACATTTTAGGCGATTAGGGAGGACTGCTTTTGTTTTGAGCATTTATAGTTTACAAATTCAAGATTTGCTTCAGAATATTGTGAGAGCAGGAAACATACTTTGTAATGAAACCTATTTCATTAACTGTTATAGAAATCTAGACTGCTGCACCATAACTACTTATATACAGGAGAAACCAATCTACTTTCTTTGTTCTGTGTGCTTGGATGATCAGGGTATTTGGGTCTTGGGCAGACAAATGCAGGAGTGAGGAGGTGAAATGGCATCACCTTCCCAGCCTCTGGTGAGGGCAAAAAGGTGGAGCACAGCCTCTTGAAACTGGAATATAACCTGCATCACCTCCATGAAATTGCTGAGCACTGAGGGTTCAGAATCTGTGTAAACAGAGATTCAGATGTGTGCATCCAGTTGCTGGTGCAGGTGGGATTTAGAGGAACCGCGCTCTGCCTACTATGTCTACTTTATATCGGGCCTTAGCCTGCATAGAGGCTGTTGTGCTAACTATCCACATCACAGACATTTTTTTCTTTCTGAAAAGCTGTATGCCTATACTGGTTAATGAAAGCCAGCTAGAACAACAATAACTACTTCTAATGGAAATAATCAACATCTGAGAAGTCAACATGCCATTCATAATGCAAAATGCTGTAGGTTGCTATTCGTCTGAAAGATAATAGTTGAAGCAGGAATTTTCACCGTCTGCTGCTTCACATATAACCTCCCATTCCTCAACCTAGTAAAGCAGAAGTTTTGTGCCAATACCATGTGGCATCTGCAACATCCCGGTGATTTGTAACTGGACTTCGGACTGGAACAGCATGGAGCTGGCCCTACTGACACTACAAGATGATGTCCTCAGGACCGTGGATAGAGGCCATATCTCAGAGCTCACGCGTTTTTGACTTCTCTGCAACTTTCAGAAGGGTTTACCACAGAGGCTGCTCACCTGCCTATAGAAATAAGTGAGATGGATAGCATTGCCCTGCTGTGGCTCTCATTATTCTTCTTCAGAGAGGGGAAGTGGGCAGCTGACTCCTCTTCCACAACAACTGGCACCTGCAGGGGCCTAGGGGAATCAATCTCATCCCACTTTTTCTTCAACACCTGTATAGGTGCACCTGGGAATTAGAGCAATGCCATAGGCTCCAGTCCCAGCAACGTTTTGATAACTTCCAGCTATCCCAAAGCCTCTATAACACATCATAGCGCAGAGTGTCTCTTTGTCTCTTTGTAGCGGTTAGCCCCTGGAGAGAAATTTATGAGTTTCATCCTCCCTTTATGCTAAAGTGCTTAGATTCTTTAGTAATCCAGTATGGTGGTATTATAGATCCAGGGAGCTCAAAGTCACCCCTTCCTCCCCATCCACGGATGCTGCTTTACACCTAAATGAGATCAAATGCGTGACTGAAAAGAAAGTGAGCCTAATTCTACTTGGACAAGATAGAGAGAGAAAATGCTTGAAACTGGCTGTCTGGCTGGTCTTTCCTGCTCATCGAGGGTACTTCCTCCATATCCAACACTGACGTGAAGTGTTTGGATCTAGTTTTGCTTAGTACTGAACCTATGAGGCCAAGCCTTTTCAGTCATAAAGATGTCTTCTTCCAGCTCCAGTTTACTAGGAAACATTCCTCCTTTGCCCCAGATGATGGCCTGGCCACAGGGGTTGAAGCATTGCCATTTCTTCTGGACCAAGATGAATGTGGTGCGCAGTGCAGGTGCCAGGCAGAGAAGACAGTGTAGTAACCTTTCTCCTCAGCACTCTGTTGGGTACCTGGTACAAGCAAAGGTGTCAACATCTTGCCTGAAGAGGACAGCTGAAAGCTGAAAACATTTGACACCAATGGTCAAAGAGCCCAGAACTGGAACCCAAGTGGAGTGAGTCTCTTTCAAAAGGCCTTGAGCACTCCTCCTCAGTCTAGTAACTGGTGTGTGCAGCTTTTTTTTTTTTTTTTTTTTTTTAAAGGATCAAACCATACTTCAAGCAGAGCTGTCTGGCAGCTGCTTGGGTTTATTGTGTACATAAGATGTGCTTTTAAATTAAATCTGTATTTGTATAAAAGGCTGGAACCATTCCAAAAGATACCATAGCAAGTGAATTTTATGGGGACCTACTGCTTGCCATGCCTAAAAGAGTCTGAAGTCATGCTTCATCTTTAGTTTATTATGCATAACGCTTAAAATACTGGGTGCAAATGATTGCAGTTTGAAGGCTGGTTGGCGGCTTCTGTGTATGTGAAATAGATGATTTAAGAAGAATTCCCAGTGTACATAGCAGGATGGCCACAAATGCCAGTATTATATAAAAATGCCAGTATTATATAAAAAACAATAGGTGATGGAGGGAGGGGACTATGTCAGTATGGGATTTGGCGAGGCAGGGTTTGGTATAAAATCTAGTATATAGGGGGGAGGGGAATGGGTTTAGTATGACATTCAGTATTTTGGGGAAGAGGGGGACTGGGTTGGTTTAGGGTCCAGTAGGTAGGACTGGGAGAGAACTGGGTTGATAGGGGTTTAGTAGGTAGGTGAAAGAGGAGGTTGGATTGGTATTGGATCTAGGTGGTAGCAGAGGGAATGGACTAGGCCAGTAGGGATCTGGCAGATGGAAGAAGATGGTATGTAGTCAGCGTGGGACATGGACAGTAGGGAAGGAAGATCTGGGGTGAGGGAGTGAATATCTTGTTGCAAGTTTGTGCTCTTTGGGTATGTTCTTTGCTTCTGTCTCTATCTGGACTCTGTGGCCATCCTGCCATGTACACTCAGCTCTTCCCTGCAGCATTTCATTGGCACTTGGCTCCTCTCTCTATTAGGTGGTCCAGCAGAGAAGGCTGGTCTGCAGCAGCTGGACACGGTGCTGCAGCTGAACGAGCAGCCTGTCGAGCACTGGAAATGTGTGGATCTCGCTCATGAAATCCGGTGACTATTCATCCAAACCAGGTTTTGGGCTGGGCTCAGGCGGGTTTCCTGTTGGAGCAACAGGTGGAGGACAGGGCCCAGCAGATCAATGCCTTATTCACTTACTGAGTTAGGCAGCCTTACCTGGGCGGAGGCAGAGGGACACACATTTATCTGTGCAAAGGAGAGGAGGGTTGGGAGAGAGGGGCCTGGAGGGAACAGGAATGGCAGGAGGGCAAAGGCTTTGGAAGGGAGTTGGCTGGGGAGTCTCTGAGGAGCTGTGTGGAGGAGGAGTCTGAGCAAGCTTAGGGGGAGGCAGAAAGTTGAGGGAGGTCTCTGAGGGACTTGGGGGAGGATGACTGAGTGAGAACAGGGGAGGGGATGAGGAATCTCTGAGCAGATGCAGTGGGCTGCGAGAGAAGGTCTTTGAGGGGGAGCAGGGAGGTGTCTGGTGGGTGTTGGACATAGGAGGGGGAGTCTCTCAGGGGATGTGGAGAGCCTGGAGTGAGAGAGCCTGGGGTTCTCAAGGGACGAAGGGGCAGTATGAGATAGGGCAATGGGGACAGGAAATCTGTTAGGCCCCTGAACTCATCAGGGCTGTAGAGATGCTTGTCATCTCTTGGCACTGAACCTCTTCTTTGATGCTGATTCTGAGTTCACTCCTTGGCCTCCTTGTTTCCCCCCAGCTGCATTTGTCTGAATCTGTCTTGTTGCTTCTCTTTCAGGAACTGTCCCAATGAAATCATCCTGCTGGTTTGGAGGATTGTCCCGCAAATCAAGCCCGGCTATGAAGGCATGATCCGGAGGTCTTCCTGCAAGTCCACCTATGACCTCCAGTCACCACCCAACAAGCGGGAGAAGAACAGCACCATGCCGTCTCGCCCTGAGCAGCGCCAGAGCTGCCACATACTGTATGATGGCAGTGACGGGCTTGTGCTGAACAACTGGGAGAGATACACTGAGATTGGGAAGCGGAGCCAGCACACCATGCCACCCCTGTCACGAGCATCCTCTACTGGGGACAAGAACTACATCATTTTAGCACCTCTCAATCCAGGGAGTCAGGTACTATTGCCCTTCAGCACTATGAAACTTATCTCTGGGCTCTGCATGCAGTTCTCTTCCCAGGCCAGTGCTACATATCTGTGGCATAAGATGGGACAGTCTCTCCAGACACAAATTAGGCTTCTCCACTAGAGATGCATGCCAAAGGAATCTCTTACCTCCTTACCAGTGGCTGTCACCTCTGTACCTCTGTACATTGATGCTGTTGGGTGTAAGTGGATTACTGTTGTCTGTCCGCAATGTGCTTCTCAGCAGGGCTCTGGCAAGGGCTAGGGAAACAGGAAGGACTTTCAATACATCAGCAAAGGAGACTTGAGTTGAGGTTCTTCTACCTAAGGCAAGTCACTGCCTTTGGTTCCTCCTCTGTAGTGTGTATAGGGATGATGATATTACTCTTTTTCATGAATCCCCTTTGGGGCTTCTGGGGGCAGGGAGATGAATATTGCTGTTTTATATCCTGAAGCATCCTGGGCTACTGGAAGCCTGCGTGAAGTAACCATGTCTTTTCTTGTTTGTGTCTTACAGCTGCTGAGACCTGTTTATCAGGAGAACAATGCTTCTGTGGGTAAGTCTCCTTTGCTGATGTACTGAAATGGCACAAAGCTGGTCAGGATTTAACCACAGGAGTTGGGAGCTTTGCTTTCTAGGAAGTCTCTGTGTTCAATTCCCCAGTGGTTTTGGGGTGACAATGAAAAGATCTCGATTCTCTTCCAATCTCTGCTGTGATCACAGTGTAACCTTGGGCAGTCATGTCTCTGTGGTTGTCCCAGGGCTAGAACAAGGCCCTGGATAACAGCTGGTCTTAAGGTCCCATGAGGAAGAGCCTTGATTTTCATTAAACCTAAGGAATTCTGGCTCTGAACTCTGCCAAGATCAAAGCCTTGATATGTGGCTGATGCAGCTTGCAAGTACTGAGGGAACAAACAGGAAGGCTTTACCCCTCCAGCCTGAGGTTGAGGGAAATCCCATGTCTCAGGCTTTCCTCTAAGTTATGTTGACTCATTTGCTCATTATATATAATGAATCTGTTGGGTCCATTCTCAGAGTTGCTGTCTCTGCTGTTGGGTGAGGACCTAGAACAATAAACCATTAAGAGCTAAACCTTCCCTTCAGAGCTGTGGGAGCTGATGCCAATCTGGGTTCAGAGAAATGCAGTACCTTTGATAGCTTCCCTCTTCCCCCTCCTGACTGAGTGACTTCCATGCATCCTGCTGGTGACATAGTCCTGTGATTCATCATATTTTCTTGGGAAAGAACTTGCTGATCCTGCTCACAGACTGCTCAAAAACCATGTGAACTATAGATTGTTTGGCTGTGGGAAACCCTCTGGCTTGGTGCTCCCTTCTGCTTTCTCTATGTGGTTCAGAAAACAAGAGTGAGCTGCGGAGGTGTGTGTAACTTGATGGAAGGTGATACATTGGCTTTCAGAGCCTGGTGAGGTAGGTCAAGGGCAGCTGAATGGCAATATTCTCTGTAACAATAGGTCTCTGTTTTTTTGGTGGCTTGATGGAGAGGATGAAGCTGAGCACTGCTTTCCAGTCCTTTCACCCTGTGAATGCTGTCTCTCAATCAGGGCCTGTTGTGTACAGTTCTAGGCACAAAAAACTCTCTTAGGTCCCATGCAATCCAGCTTCCTTGTTCAAGGCAGTAGTGCTTCCTATAGGTCTGTTCATGCCTAGGTTTAAATTCCTGCCCACTGATAGACCAAGTTTAGTATAAGAGACAGGGACGGGGCTGCAACTCCAAGTACTTACCTTCCTTAATAAGTTCTACTATACCTATGGTTAGCCAGCTTTTGTGGGAAGTAGACCAATACTTGCTATCCAGATTGCAATAAGATCTGAAGTCTTTGCGTGTTACTTGGGGTGTAGCATTTTCTTCAGCCTAGATATTGCCTGAGAAGATCTAGGTTCCTCTTTTTACAGTTTTCTGTAACAGTGGTGACCAGGAGACCTCACATACTGATGGACCATTGAGAAGCCTAAGAATTCTCCCTTCTCGGCTTAGGGTTTCTGTTTCATGAAAACAAAACCCAAATCCATGTTTGCTTTGATATAAATGTAAAATATTATAGATTTTGCAGGGGAAGGCTGGCTTGGAGGAACTGGTCTGAGAAATGATCTCTGACTGTCATTTGTGCACTGAGGAGACTTCTATTTGTTTGGCTTATTTAATACACCAGGAAACCAACATACTATGTGATCTGTTCTACTTGGCCTTGCAGGCCCTGGCTGTTGGAAACACTGTATAGCGAACAGAGCACACATTATTTCAGCTCAGTGAATTGCTCTCTGAGGTATTGAAAAACCCAACAAATACCAAGAGCTGTGAAGTTTATTCGGCCTCCTATAAAACCCAACTGTACAGTCCTAGACCTTGAGCTGCTGTTAGTATCGGGCAGAGTATGTGAGAGAAGGAGCATGGATGAACAGTGGGTTGCAATAGGAAGGTACGTGTGTCAGTAATGGAGTTCAGGTAGGGGGACTCCGACATCTGGACCCAACTTCTCCTCTTCTTACAGGGGTTTGGTGAGTATTGCCAGATTATCAGTTATAAATCAGGACTTTCTTGCATAGTACCCAAGCTTGAATCCTTCTTTAGACCTAGAGTTCAATACTTGCTATATTTTCTTCCTACTCGCCTAACCTACCAATGTGGCTTAATTTCAGCTACTCATGCATGCAGCTACCACTCCCTGAAGCTAGCATCTGTAGCTGTTAATGCCATGTAATGCTGTGTACTCCCTGCTGGGCTTCTGATACGGCATAAAGCAGACCGTGTGCAGTCAGGAGTCTTCTGGGAGTATAGTCAGGAATGAAGCCTCCCTAGCTGGGGTTTGGGTTAGCTGTGAAGAAGAAGGTTATACAGTATTTCTGAGCTAAGCTGGTTCTCTTGTGAACTTAATGAGATGAAATAATTGAAAGTGGGAACTCAGGTTTGAGAGGGATCTGGGACACAATGAGATCCTGAAGGTGATAGAATGGGAAGTGAGAGAATGGGAGGCACTCACCAGGGCATAAATTGGATGTTGGTAACCCATTTAAAAAATCACCATCATAAGGCAACAGTTTCACTCAGAGACTCTTGAAAGCCTTCTCTGACTCAGAAACACTGACAGGGAGCAGCAGCCCTCATGCTGAAAAAAGATGCAGGTGAGAAGACAATCTCAGCTGATGTAGTTAAGATGCTTGTGGAGAGCTCAGTGGCAGAAAGCTGTGCTGTGCATTTGGAGAGGAGCTTGGCTTCCAGGTGGAGTTGTGGAAGAGATTTTTTTAGCTTCTCTGGACTGCATAGTCTCTTCCTGACATGGTTGCACTGTTGGTGCACGTTTTCCAGCTGGAAAATTTTGCACTGAATGTATTTGCTGGCCAGCATGTGTAGTGGATATAACATTGTGTGTGAGAGCCTCTGCTGCAGAAAAGTTAGATGACTTTGGAGTGGGCAGTGTGGCTTCCAAGTTTCTGTGCATGCTTCAAATTTGTCCAGCCCTGCATTTTTGCTGATGGGAGAATTTTCCTTATCAGAAACCTGATCAGGAAGGGATAGTTTATTGCAATATTTTCCTGCCACTACCGACCCTGTGAAGAGTGTATTTTTTGCCATAGGGAACTCCCTGTTATAACAGGGGTGTGGTGAAGAATCAGGCTTTTCCCCATAGTGTTTATTTTTAATTAGTTTTTTTCAGTCTGTTTAATGTTTTGAGTACAGAGAAAAGGCAACTGTAGTTAATCTGAGCAATGATAAGAAGAGCAAGTGCTGAGCTCATTGTCACCTTCTGTGTTGCGAAAGGAATGCAGCTTGACTATTTTAACCAGGTCTGGGCACAGAAACTCAGGAATCTATTTTTGATGTGTGACAAATTTTGGAAGTGAAAGGAGAAGAGTTAGCCATAGGTAGTGAGAAAAGTCGAGATCCAGTCTGAATGGATTGTAGCTGCATTTCCTTTCAGCACACTGCTTGTTGAGTCCATCTCTCCTGAGTTGGTTTTATCTGGAAATCGGACAATTAGCAAAGAGAACACACCAAATTACAGAATTATTGCAGTTAGAGATGGAAACAGCCTGGCAGGTCACTATGGCCACCCTCAGTGAGGACAAGTTATTGGGCCAACAGTAAACAGTGGGAGCTGATTGCCAATAAAAAAGCACAATCTGTCTCTACCCGTGTTTATCTAAAAGCAAACACACTACTTCCTAATGGTTAATGGAAAATGTAATGTTGGTTAGATTTGTGTATTTACTTTGGAAAAGACCCTATCTACTCATAACCTTATTCAGAAGTGTTTTTGGCCTGTTTCTATGCAGGAAGGTTAGGGGTATCAGTGGGGATGCAAAGGCAGGAGCAGAACATGCAGAAAACTCTGCTGTGGTTAGAACAGATTTGACTGAATTCAGAAGTTGGTGACTGGACAGTCAGGTGTATTTCTGAGTGATCATCATCTCTTGATGGCTCTTAACTATAGTGTGATAGGGCGTTAACATAGGGACTTGCACAGACATACCAGACATGTTGCTTTAGCCAACGTTCCTTTGCTCACTCTTTACGTTTTCATTTGTGCTCTTTACATTTTCATTTGTGCTCATTAAATCATTAAAGTCAAATTGATTGGTCTGCGAGATTTTTGGCTGCTAGATCCTTGCCCTGAGTTTATTTGGGTCACCAGCAACAAAAGTGAGGGATGCCATAATTCTTCAGTAGGCTGTCAAGACAACATCTAGTGGGAACAGTGTTGCTGACATAAATATAGATAGATCTTTTAGAAATCATTTTCCCCTGAAATCTCGACACAGGATTTGGATTCCCAGCTTCCAGAGGCCTTTGGTCTGAGGCCTTCTTCTAGGGTAGAGGGGCTGCTCTGACTCCTGAGGTTAACTCTGAGCTAGCAATATGCGTATTGAGTACTCTGTATGCTATCTAGTCCGGGTGCTGGAGCTAGCATAAAAGAATCTACTTCCAGTCGCATGCATGATCCCTGGTATGGGCCTGACCCCTTCTTACATTCCAGTGTTTTTCAGTGGCCCCCACTGATGTGGGACCAAGGAGGACTTTCTCCTATGTCAGGAGGAACACAGATGCATAGGATTGGAATAGACTCCCTGAATCATCAAGTTCAGTCCCTGCCATCATAGGCAGATGCATACAATCCTATTAATAAATTTATCAAGCTCCATCTTAAAACTAACTAGTTGTCCCACCCCCTCATGGTGATTTGGAGGCTGTTCTAGAACTTTGCTCCTCTGCTGCTTAAAAGTCTTCCAGCCTAAATTTATTAATGTCCAGTTTATACTAGGGTGACCCAGATATGGACTGTGGGCCTCCCCATCGGTCTAGATATTTGGTGGCAGAGCAGTGATGACAGTGTTAATTGTCCTGGCTTCCAGAACTGTGGCAATTAAGGCTGCTGCTGTTCATCCTGCTACGAAATTTCTAGACTCATATGGAGCCTTGTAGGCCAAATGATGTGGGCCCTGCAAGCTGGATTGCACCTGTGGACTGGCCCCATGCCAGTCATCTGGCCCATGGGGCCAGATGTGTTAATCACCACTAGTGTAGACTGATTTGTTCTTTTGCCAGCATTGTCCTGTAGCCTAAATAGCCTTTCTTTTCCAGTGTTACCCCTGATGTATATGTAGAAAGCTATCACATTCCCTCTCAGCCTTCATTTTGCTGTGCTAAACAAGCCAGACTTTTAGTCTCTTCTTATAGGATTATTTTCTCATAACATTCTTGTAAGGTTCTCCAGTTCTCTAATAATCTGAGTGTCTCTCTTCTGCACTTGTTCCAGTTTGAATCCATTTTCTTTGATCATGGGTAACCGGAAGTGTGTGCACAATTTTCTGGATGAGTGATAGTGGTCATTAGGGAATATTGAGACTGCTGGGCCTGATGGATTGTAAACTTCATGCTGTAGTGTAAAGTACTTTACAGCTCTCCTTAGATTGAAAGTCCTATTTTGATATTGTCTTTAACAAGTTAAAGAAGGGCCAAATGGAAAGTCAGTCTCGTCACTCCCTAGACAGGAGAGTGCATAATCAAGTGTTTTGTTTTTTTATAGCTGCCTGGTTCTTGTTAGGCACACAACACCCTTTGCTCCCAAATATTTGTCCCACTACAGTTCTCTGTGAGATGGGTTTGAGAAGGTTCTGAAGTGAGAAGATGATCTGCTATTGGGATCAATATGTACTCCACTAGTTACTTCTGCAGCCTTCTTCCCTGAATCATTCCTTTGTGTCGGAGAAAGCTCTTCCAGTGGCTCCCTTCAGCATGGGAAGGGCTATTCTAACTTTAAACTCTGGGGATGGACTGCTCCAGGACTGGCAGTTATTCACTGTGCAGTTAGCTGAGTGCACCTGTTCAGTGACACATTTCAAAGGCCACTTTGACATAGCATCCATTCAACGTGGATTTGCAGTGCTGTGGAGTCAGGCATTTGCCTTCGGGAAACAGATGAACGTCTTGATCTGGTTGTCTGACAGTGATGTGAAACCTCTGGGGATATCACTTCTGTGTAAGCTGGGTACATCACCCTGGGGTTTGTTCAACAACCTAGGAAGGTTTTAGGCATTAAACTGGCTGAAAAGAACTGTCCCTCATGCAGTAGTACTTGACGTTCCCAGTTCTATTCCTATAACCTTAAAACCAGACTGTCTGTGAGGTAGAGAAAGTGGGTTATAGCCTCATGTCTTCATTTGGCTTGAGCACAGCTGGAAGATATACTACTCTGATCCTTTGAGTTTGCTTACTCCCCTTGGGTAGAACAGAATAGCAGTAGTCATATCCCATCCAGGGACTGCTGTGGTTCAGTGGTAGAAACCTTGTCTGCTATACGAGAGACCTGGGTTTGATTCAGATGTGCATATAAGTACAGCCATTGAGGTGCCAAATGTTTGGGCTTAGTCTGGCCTTTGACTTCTGTCTAAAGGGGTGATGGAAGGTCTGGGCAGCCTCCACTCCTCCATAGTCCTGCCTAAGCAGATGTGTTGAAGATCCTGTTGACCTCTCACACCTACGCCATGATCCAGAAGGATTGACCATTGCCTACCACTATTTTAAAATAGTGTGGTAACTAAACATGGGGCATGACTGCTAGTGAAAATGCTGAATGAAAAGCAAAATGCCTTATCTATACAACTTACATTTAAAGATACTTAACATTCTGCAGCTAATGCAACTAATAGAAAGGAGCAGCATCACTTAATGCCAGATTACGGCATGCCATTTAAAGATCAGTGAACCCCTAGGCTGCATCTAACAGATAGTGTAATGGAAGATGCTTCCAGCTGTGCAGGCAGTGTGAGGGCCAACATGGGATATTCCAGAAAGAAAAACTTGTAGCTCTAAGTAGATTCAGCTGGAGTGTTGGAAAGATTCCATAATTATAGGATCTCGGGCAATTCAAGTACAGCACAACACAGTCCTGCAGGGATTAGGAAGATTTCACCTAGTTATGGAGCAGGAACAGCTCGAAATGCAGAACAGGCAGACTGAGGGGATTTAGAATGAATGGGCCAGACCCTCAACATCTCCTAAGTCCTTTTGGGGCTATTGGAATGATCTTAGTGTAAAACTGCTTTATAGCAGCAACTGTGAATTCTCATAGTCTAGCAGCACACAGAGGTGGTATAGGATAGGTATGGCTATCTCTGTTCAATCCTACTCTCGGCAGCTTCCAAGTTCAAAGGAGCAGTAAGGAAGAGAAACCCACCAAACCCCCTTTTCCTGGTGCATGGGACAGGCTGGTATATCTGAATATCTACCCCAGGGACTCTCGGGAGAAACCTGTTAATATAGACCACATCAGCCAGAATGGTGCAATTCAGGCCCAGCTCTGTGTTTGGGTGTGTTTGGATTCTGGGCTTCTGTCCATGCTTTTTTTCTGTTTAATGAAGAAAATAACCTCACCCACTGCTGCCATCCTACTCCCCCATGCATCCAAGAGGAAGAGCTGTAAATCAAGTACATGAAAAAGGACGAATTGTTTGTGTTCTCACTGTGCTTTGGAAACCCAGCCAGTGAGCAAGAGCCCCTGTGTGCTAGGCCATGTGCAGACACAGAACAAAAATGCAGTCCCTGCCCCACAGAACTTACAGTCTAAGTGCGCAAGACAAGGCAGGAGAGAGAGCAAAGGCTACCAGTTAGAGCGTACTGGTTACCCTGATGGGCAATGGCTTCAGTACGCCAGGAGCCAGATTTTATTCCACCTATTAGATCAGCCGCTCTCAACCAGGATTCCGCAGCACCCTGGGGTGCCTTGAGATCCTTTCAAGGGTGTTGCAGTTTGCCATGCAATATTATCACTGTTGGTTGTGCAGATGTGATTCACAAGATAAACCCAGAGATTTTAAATAGAAATTCATCGTGTTAAAACATTGTGACCGGTTGTTGTCTTTCTGAGGTGTTGGCAACTGAAGAATTGCCCTATTACAGGGGTATTCAAACTTTTATAAAAAGTTCTGACTCACAGTTTCAGGTCCCGTACCCCCTTATATTTTTTTCTTGTTTTTAAGGGGGGGAATAAATTGAGGCCACTATGGTGCGGGAGGGAGTGAGGCTGGGGCAGGTGCTACACAGCCTGGGCGGGGTGGTGTGCGGGACAGAGCTATGAATGGCTCATCTGGGGGGGCGTGGGGGTGGCTTCCGCTGCTGTGTGCACCTCAGGAGGGCATGGGAGGCATGTGCCCCTGGATCAGTGTGGGGTAGGCAGGGCTGGTTCAGTGGTGGGGGAGGGAGAGGGGCTTGGGCAGGGGATGCCCTGCTGGGGCAGGGCGTGGGACTGAGCCACGTGGAGGGTGGAGGGCGCTGCTACAGCCCCCCTCCCCCCAGGAGGGCATGGGGGGTATGTGCCCCTGGATCTTCATGGGGCAGGCTGAGGCCTGTGGCCGGGGTGGCACCAGGCTCTTCCCAGTGGGGGCTGGGTTGGGCTGTGCTTGGGGCGGGTGGTGGTGGCACTGGGAGGGAACAGCCCAGTGCAGCCCCGCCCCACGTGCAGATCCAGGGGCATGCGCTCCCCATGGCCTCCCGGGGTGTGCATAACAGCGGCACTGGGAGTGGGGGCCAAATGGGAGGAGAGCTCAGATGTGGCAGCTGCTGCCCCCGCTGGCTATTGGCTGTGGGCAGCGGCCCAGTGGCCAGTCAGAAGAGTGAGCTGGGGTGGGTGGTGGGGAAGCGCTGCAATGTGTCATGTGGGGCCCAGTGTGCCCCTCTCCCTCCCCTGGGTAAGAGGCAAATGCGCTGGGGTAGATGCCACCGCCGTGCCCTGGGGCATGCCCTGTCCCCACCTGCGTGTACCCCTGAAGACCTTTTTAAGTATCCCTGAGGGTACACATGCCCCGGTTGTCAACCCCTGCTGTATTATTTTTATGTAGTCAAAAAGAACAGTGAAAACTAAGTGCTGTCATTTTCTGAAGTGTGCCTTGAGCCTAACAAGGCACACTTTTGAGTCCCAAAATGTTGAGAACAGTGTATTAGATGCATAAGTGAACTTTGGCATCTCAGTGGGATTCCATTCCAGCCTAATTGAGTCCCTGGGAAACAGTTATTGCAAAAGATGGGTGGGTCCTCTTCCCCTTTGCTGTTTTGTTGACTTACACTATGATCTTACCCTTAAGACTGTCACAAAAGTAGATGCATTAAAGGATTTTCAGGATGTGAACAGGATGGAATAGAACCACACTTAGGCACCCAAGTCCACTTAGATATCTAATGGGCTGAAAAGAATTTGACTTCAGGAGCCAAACCAATTTTTGGAGGTCTTATGGCAAAGGAGAGCAAAGTTATGAGTTATAGCTCATATTGTAGAGGAAGAGACAGGCAAATACAAGGTTCTAGTTCCTGTTAATTTCTCTGAGCTGAATAGCAAATATCATCCATGTCTCTGCTCAATGCATATCTGCAGTTGGGGGAGTAGGACTTGTTTTCAGCTATTTACAAGGTCCTGCTCTAAATTATGCCACTGCTGAGAAGATGAGTCACTGACAGTGGGTATAGGCCATCTTCAGACTCACAGGGAGCATCTGTATGATATGTTTTACTGCTCAGTAGACTAATCTACTGTGTGGTAACGTATCACCATCTACATGTACACAGCATTTACTGCACAGTACATTAGTCTACTGGATGGTTGGTTACTAGATTAACCATGCAGTAGCTACTGCACAGTAGTACATGTGTAGACAGGTGACTAGGGGCAAATTCCTGCAGGTTAGTCCAGGCAGCAGGTGGTGGGGAAACTGTCTGCTCCTGGGCACAGAACTGGGAAACAGCTGCTGGGGGAGGAGAAACTTTCTCAGCCCCACCCACCAGAGCCCAGGCATGAGTTTGGTGTCCCCTACCAATCCGGGGCTGGCACCCGGAGGAGCCTGGAGTAGAGTAGGTCAGCAGTAGCCTTGCGCTGAACTGCTCCCATCAGGAGCACATTTGTTCCTAATAGGCATTTGTGTAGATGTGCTCCCAGAGAAAGTTTACCAGGTAGTATTTTACTGTGTGGTAAGCTTACAGTGCATTAATAGCATGTGTAGATGCATTCACAGACAACTATCAACTTCATTATGATCAGAAGAAACCTCTTTGTGAGGTGTGGAGCATTTGCTTGAATCTGCTGGCTATGAAGTGGGAGTGGAGTAGGAGTAGTGTGTGTAGCATTTAGTTTAATCACAGACGAAAAACATTTCTGTCCTAACCAGAAATCAGCCTGGCACAATGGCACCTTGATAATTTAGTGTCTAAAAATAATTCCCAGGTTGTGGGAGCTTCATGATACCCTGTGTGTTGTCTGATGGCCTGGAAATCCTGTAGTATTGCGGGTTCAAAACAGCCATTGGTAGACACCAGTCTCAAACTTCATAACCCATATGTAGTGCAATGTAATGACTGTACTTGACCACTGAAGTAGGCAGCTGCAAAGAAGGCCTTTTGTGTAATCCTGGGTTTTTTCTGGATGAGGATAATGGTTTTCTGCAGTGAAAAGAGCCAGAATAGAAAACTAATGAGACTGGGCAGATTTCTCAGGTCTGAAGGTGAAATGTAATACTTAAAAACCCAAACTGTGTGGCCAGATTCTGCTACTGTTATGCACTGTGAGTCATCCCTGACACATACAAACGCCACATTGGAGCAGGTGTTGATGTGATCATTTAGAAAGACATGGATTGAATGCTTACATATGAATGTAATTACTAATACCTCTTTCTGACACTCATCCTGACATTCTCTGAACTGAGCAGCTTATAGGAGCCATAATAAAAATAAAGGTTTCTTGCCATAAAATTAAATCCCACATAATTATCCACAATATTTTAGAATAGGTATGTTCCATTTCCAATGGTAATGTTTATAAGCCAAAATCTCCAAAATTTCTCTCCCTACAGGTTAGACATTGTTGCTTTTATCTCTGCGAAGAAGAAATCCCTTGCTTAGCAAGGAGAGTCAGATGTTTCTTCCATTGCTGGAAGCACCCTAGATATTGGACAGTTTTGATTCAAGAGTAACTATTTGAAGTGACAATTTAAAAGCTACTTTGCAATTGTTAGTTCATATTTTTAATTCTTTCTCTCTGAGAAAATATTGAGAACATTTTATGAACACACAGTAGGTGTCTACACATGCAAATAATCTGGGTGTAATTTACTCTTGAGTAAACTCTCCCAAGCACGTGTCTACATGTGCAGGGATGCAGGAGCAGATTTGCTGCTCCTACCAGCAGACTGGTCCCACTCCCTGCTGGCCCCTGCAGCAGCTAGGGGGAACTCGAGGCTCCATCTGGGTACTAGCCCAGGGTCCAGGAGACAGCCGTTTCCTGGCAGGGGCTGGGATATTGCTCCCTGCCCTTGGGAGCTGCCTGCTGCCGAGGCAGGCTTCACCACTGGATCCTAGTAGCAGGGAGCTCCCAGCCTCTGCTCTGTGATCAGTGGGCCCAGGCTGAGAGATAAGGCTCACCTGGTCCTGGCCCCACCATCGCGGAGTGTGGGCTGGGAGCTCCCTGCTGCTGGGCCAGGGGGACATTGTCCCCACTCAGGCTCTGATGGCAGAGCCCACCCCAGCAGCAGGCATCTCCTGGGGGCAGGGAGCAATCTCCCACTCCCTGCTGCCTGGCTGATTAGGAATATATTTGCTCCTGGTCAGACGTCTACACGTGCATTACTGCACAGTAAGTAATCTGAAATAATTTTGCCACTTGCATTTATAGGTATCAAATTTACTCATGATTAGAGCCAAATACTGTGCAGTAAGTGTCTGCGTGTGTAAATGTGGATGCTTACTGCACGGTAATTAGCTCTACTGCACAGTAAAGCATCTCATGTAGATGTGCCCATTATGTATAAAATACAAGATGCCATTCTGGACTATGGACTGACTTTTACTGGTATTTGTTTGGGAATCTGCCATCCATGAGTAATGTGACTGTCCCACATTAGTGCTAGCAAAAGCTTTATACAAAGCCCTTTATTGTACTTCTTTTAGGGGTGCGTGTGTGTGTGTGTGTGTGTGTGTATGTGTGTGTGTGTGTGTGTGTGTGTATAAATGGGTAAAGCCTTGTCTTTAGCTGATGTCAATTTGTTTGTGACAGCTAAGGATATAGTCCATAGCAATATCCCTTGGTTAATTTTTGACTAAGCTCCCACACCATTCAATCAGGTAATATTTCAGCTCAGTGTATTACAGTAGGTTAGGAGGAGGGAAAACTGTTTTTTGATTTATGAAATAACAGGCTGTTTATTGGATTGCCAGCATGAGGTGTCCCTCCAGTCTTCAGAAGTGTTTAGAGAAGCGATATATACAGAATCATTGCTTCTCTAGTAAACTCTAGAAATAACTCATTTCCTATTAGAGAAAATAAAATCTCTCCTGCTAATTTTTAAAAGTATTGATCTGACATGACAATAAGGTGACCGATTCCTTCCAGCCCTCAATTCTGGTGTCTTCCATCTCTCCACCCCTTTGGGTTATTAATCCCTCCATGCTTGGGATTTAAGAAATAATAATAGAGTAGAATGGGCCCTTGGAAATTCAGTTTTCTTTCTCTCTGATTCCTTTTGCTTTCTTATGGTCCTAGGAAATGCAAGTAAAGGCAAATCCCATACAGGATCTGGGCGGAAGTCCAGGCTGATGAAGACAGTGCAGAATATGAAGAACTATGGGAACTACCAGAACTGCACCATTGTGAGGCCTCATATCCCACACTCCAGTTATGGCACCTATGTGACACTGGCTCCCAAAGTGCTAGTGTTCCCTGTCTTTGTGCAGGTAAGCTGGTCCTTCCTGGGCACATCTGGAAACTACCTGACCAGAGAGTGACAGAACTGACCACAGTGTCTTGCAACAGGGCTTGCTGCTATAAGTTGTAGTGGTTACTCTCAACACTGTCATTTAAGGGGGAGAAATTCCCGCTTAAGGACTGGATTCTTAATCATTTTCAGCTTCCTCCTATATTCAGCATAGTATCTGATTCATTCTCTGCAGGAAACTGTGCCCTGCCCATGTAAATTCCAGTGAGACATTTCCACCTCTCATTTTTGTAATTTACATGATAAAAGGCTAGTTTTCCACCTTTGATCTTTGAGGGCATCTATACATGTGCCTGATGCCTGCTCCAATGAGTGCTAATTAGATTATCCAGTGTCCTCGTGCTTCAAAATGGCTGTGGGGTGCTTTAACTAAAGCTTGGTGAACGACTTTAGTTAAAGCACACCTGCCACCATTTTGAAGTGCGGGATGCTGAATACATGAGATGCAGGCGCTTTAATTAGACTGGTTGCCCACCCCGGAGCACATGTAAAGATGTCCTGAATTCCTGAGCCAGTTGGTGGAGATCTGACCATTCATATTTGAGCTTAAACCACTTGGTTCTTATTATGCAAGGTACAGAGCTACGATATAGCTTCTGCCTATAGCTGAAGAGTCACCGAAACTAATTTAGTTATGCCACTTGACAACCCTCAAATCAAACCATATTAAGAGGGGTACCAGTGTATAAGGGGATTGTGGGGTGAAAGAGGGGGACTCCACCTTCTCAATTCCAAAAAAACAACTGTCTCATAATTTAGATATGATTTAGTGGGAATAGCTGGTTTGGAGATTCCTGCTCTGTTCTTAGTGCCTCCTGCTTGGATATTGTACATGGCCAGATCCTCAAAATGGAAAAGGCCTGGAGTTGACCCCAGTTTTGACATAATTCTGTATGTGCAGATAAGTCTCCCACACTGTTAAAAACAACTGTATCTGTCGGAGATTGTTCTACTTCCATGTGCCTGGTTTTGCTAATCCTAGTCCAGCTGCATCAATGCATAACAATAGGATTTTTTCAGATTTTTCAATTTTTTGTAATGTAGACAAATCTTTAGAGAACATAGTGAAGGTGAATAGCTGTGTGGCATCTTGAGAAAGCTGACTATCGCCAGAATGATGAAAGAGAAGGTAATCAGATCCTCACGTACTATATGAAGTCATCTTCTCCAGGTGGAGTTCAGAGCTATAGGCTTAATTCAGAATGACATTTTGAAAGTACTCTTCTTGTGGACTCATTGCAAAGGTTTTGGGGTGAAAGCTGCCAGTAAGTTCCACTATCTGATTTTTAAAACCAGTTTCTTTCTGTATCGCTGGCTTGCCTGACACAACCACTGATCCATTGTGCAGTGCATGGTTTAGCTGAATTCATCGTGCTCCAGCAGTGGTTGCATTCATGACTTAAGAACACAGTTGGGATTCTGTGGTTGTTTTACTGCCTTTCCAAAATAGTGATTCTTGGTTTGACTCTATAATGTTCCCATAATAAAGTTTTTGCTGACATTAGTGAGGTTGTATTTATTGAGCTTAGCTTTTTTGGCTTTGTTTTACAAAATTTCATTGTGTAAGCTCTCAAGTTGTATCCTAGTCACATCCAATCACATGCCCTTACGAATTCTCTTTTGGATGATGTCATCTGAGAGCTGTTTTTGCACTTACTGTATGGTAATCAGGGCAATCAATGTTTGTTCAGTTCTCCAGTTAATTTAGTGTCAAACTGAGTTGTCCCAAAGGTTTAGCTTTGTAGCCCAAAGTCCACTACAGCCTGGAAGGAGAGAAGAGATGCCTCTCAGGGCCTTTTCATCTTTCTAATGAAATGAATCGATTACAAATGTGTAACCACCCCTATTCTTGTCTGAAGGTAGATGACAGTTTGATGGGCTACTGTTGTGGTTGGGCTTCCTGCTCAATGAGCGGACATCACCGAGCCCACACTTTGCGGAATTAATGTACAAAGAAGCAGAAGCAGCTGATAGTCTTTTTATAGCTCCACATGACGTAGGTGTTAAGTGTAAGGCTTTTTTTTTTTTTCCTTTTATCGCTTAGCTGGACTGCAGACTTTCCATCCTTGAGAGTTGTGCAGTTGTAAGGTACCTTCTGATTGTTTCACTTCTAGTGGTTTTCATACTAAGCGGAAGATGAAGTGCATTTGATGGGTGGAATTGAATTTTCATAGGAAGGCTTCTCCTTGTGAATTAAAATTTTGAATCCTTTTTTTTTTTTTTTTAAACCTTTAAATCTTCAGCCTCTTGATCTTTGCAACCCAGCACGGACTCTTCTTTTGTCAGAGGAGTTGCTGCTTCATGAGGGCAGAAGCAAAACTATAAAGGTGAGATTTTCTGTTGCTTTTAACATGGGTACTGAGCTGATGCTTTCTGAATATGTTTCCGCACCTTTTAACATGCTAGATTGAAAATGTAAGTGTTTGACTTTTAAATGCCTTTATTACAGTGAAATTCAGAAAACCTTATAGCCAGTTTACCATGTGATAAACTAAATGACACAGCTTGGCAATTGCTAGAAATCTATTCTTTCCCTCATTGTCTCTCATGTCAACACAGATAAGACTGTATAGGGCAAATCCAGTCACTTGCCTAAAAGCCAGGGTATTTTTCCCTCTGCATATTTGTCAAATCAGGATCAGGCTCACAGGACTGAGGGGATGAAAGGGAAGATTGCAAAATTAGGTTCCATAGAAGCCAGGCATAGCCTTTGCTACAATTCTCTTTGTAGGTCTAAGACATGAGAGGGGAAATATGCCATCTCCTTAACCCCTTTCTCCTTTTGCCTGGTGCATCTTGTTTCCCTTCAGCACCATCAGAAGGGACATGTAAAGTCTTGGCAAACAGGTCAAGCCTGCTTATGTTTCAACAGAAGCCACAACATCCAAATGAAAGGAATATGGTGATTTTTGGTTGACATTATTTGCCTTTGTTTGGATCCAAAGTTTAGCGGTTGCAGAAAAGAAGTACGTGAGACTAAAATTGCAGTTCCTTTCAACTTCTGTTGAGGCACTGGAACCTGGGAGCTTCGTTGGGATCCTGCCTCTGCCTATTGTGAAAGTGTGGGGCTTACTACATTTTGTCTTACATGACCTTCCTTGAAACCCATTGTGAGGCACCCTTTTTGTCCTGCCCATTTAACATGAGTATCATGATTTGTTAGACCATACACAATACTGTTGTGTCCATGGAGCCAATGAAGAACTTTACACTTACTGTTCAAGTACTTATTATATAATATATTTTTGTGTGACTGGTTGTAGAATCCCAGGACACACCACCTCATTCCTTCCTGTTCAGTGGCATAAAACTGTCTAAGTGGGCTCACTCATATATATGTAGTTTTGTTTCATTAAGTGACTGATATTTCTTTGTGGTTTCCAGAATATATAACCCCTCTGTATGCTTGATTTGCTTCACTGGTCTCCCTATGAAAGTAAATGGAAAATGTGTCATTCGTTTGGGAAAGTTGTTGCTGATTTGCAAATAAAGTACTCATCTGCCCCGATACCCTTTACAACCCTAAGACTTCTAGACCTAAATATTCCCCAAGGAGCCCTCAAATACGCATAGATCTGTGTGAAATCAAATAGGCACAGCGTTGTGAGTGTAGTTTCTTCATGATGGTTTGGAAATATTGTGGCATTTCCCTCCATGGAGAAATGTCTAATTGAAGTCATGGTGCTCATTGTAGGCCACTTTCATTTGTTTAACTTCAGATGTGCTTCAGAGGTTAGTAGAAGCAGTAAAATGTAAGATAACTTAAGTCACTGTAGTTGCTATGTCAGGCTTGTGAGGGAGACAATGAATTGGGAACAGTAATACATAGACACACATAGATGGGCATGTTGGGATTTTGTTATTTATTAGCCATTTTGAGAACACTGCTGCAGACATCAGAGATATTTCAGAATGAGGACATCAGAGTTTCATGATGTCCAGGCAATGGGTGCGGGACTGAAAGAGGACATCAAAGTCGGTGGTGTCTCCATGGTCAGGGACTGTAGCACTCTGACCATGAGTATGACGGAGATGGATGGGAGGAGTGCTGGGCTTGATGCCATAATATCTATGTATATCGGGCCATGGGGGAAAGGGCAAGGGATATAACTAGGAACAATGGATAAATAAGAGTATGAGGTGAGAGTGAGCAAGAAGACAGCAGCTGCTTTGGAAGACTGGGCTGACTCGTTTGGCACAGCACACAGTGGCATCTAGAAGTGGTCCTGAACCTGCATTACAGAAATAAAGGAGAATCCCAGTGAGTAGCATTTGGACATCACTTAGCCTTCTAAAGTATGGCTTTCTCACGTGGCATTTGGGAGGACTGCTTTTCTAGAACTTTGCAGGCAGGAAACACATGTTCTGTGTTCTCTCTGGGAAGTTGGAAATCTTTCTTCTCAGTGGAACAGAGGCATCTGCTTTAGACCCTGGTATCTTATAAGACACTGAATCTGAAACGTTTGAAGTCAACATACCGTACAGTGGTACAGAATCATAGGGTTGCAAGGGATCTCCAGGGTCATCCAGTCCAAGCTCTGAACAGATGTACGACTTGGTGTTCCTAGATCATCCCAGACGGAAGTTTAATAGCGTATTCTTGAAAACCTCCAAGTGCAGGGCATGCCACAGTTTCCCTAGGCACCTTGTTCCATTGTCCTATGCTTCTTACAGCTACAAAGAGCTGAGTAAAGTGGTTCTTTTCACCCCTTGAGTCTCGCATAGAAAAACTCTGATTAATGCAGCTGCAAATGGCATTTGCTTCCCCCCCACCCAATAGATCACAGTGCTGTCTTATGTTGGTTTGTGATTCAGTACTGTTACCTAGCTATTGATCCCCCAGTCTGCATTTGTTCATTTGGTTTATCATAGAATTGTAGAAATTTAGGGTTGGAAAGGACCATAGGAGGTCATCTAGTCCAACCCCCTGCTCAGAGTAGGACCATCCTGAACTAGATCATCTCAGCCAAAACTTTGTCTAGTTGGGTCTTAAAAACCTGCAAGGATGGAGCTTCCACCACCTCTCTGGGTAATCTGTTCCAGTGTGTTACTACCCTCCTAGTGAGAAAATTCTTCCTAATATCTAACCTAAATTTCCCTTGGTGCAACTTCAGACCAGCGCTCCTTGTTCTGTCATCTGCAACCACAGAAAACAGTTCAGCTCCATCCTCCTTCAAACCCCCCTTCAGGTAGCTGAAGGCCAGGGGTGATGCATGGGGGGGCATGGGGTTGCATGTGCACCCCCTGAGAGCACTGGTGTATCCCCTGTCAGGCTGCACTTCCTGTTTAGCCAGCGGGCAGGGGGACAGGCGGGAGCACCAGTGCCCCCCCTGCGAGTGCCAGCCGGGAAGCAGGGCCGCCAGCGAAAGTGGCCGCACTTCCGGAAGCAGCTGGGGGAGTTCCAGAAACAGTGCGGCCACTTTTCCTGTGAGTGAGATCAGCCGCAGCTAGTGGGATTGGCCACCAGGGGACCCCCTCCCCCCCAGGCGCTGACTGGTGTCGGGGGGAGGGGAGGAGCACATGCCCCACCTTGACTCAAGAGGCACCAGACACTCATGCTGAAGGCTGCTATTAAATCCCCTCTCAGGCTTCTCTTCTCTAGACTAAGTAGGCCCAGTTCCCTCATCCTCTCCTCAGACGTCATGTGCCCCAGTCCTCTAACCCTTTTTGTTGCCCTCCACTGGACTCTCTCCAATTTGTCCACATCCTTCCGGTAGTGCTGTCATCTGCAAACTTGCTGAAGGTGCACTCTCTGCCATCTTCCAGGTCATTGATGAAGACATTGAACAAAACTGGCCCCAGGACTGGCCCAACTAGATACTGAGCCATTGATTACTACTTTCTGAGCCCGATACTTCAGCCAGTTTTCTATCCACCTTACAGTCCATTCATCCAGCATGCACTTCCTTAGCTTGCCTGCAGGAACGTTGTGGGAGACCATATTGAGAGCCTTGCTAAAATCAAGGTATATCACATCCATTGGTCTCCCCATGTCTACAGAACCAGTCCTTTTGTTATAGAAGGCAGTCAGGTTGGTCAGGCATGATTTGCCCTTGGTGAATCTACACTGACTGTTCCTAATCACCTTTTTCTCCTCCAAGTGCTTAGAAATGGATTCTTTGAGGATCTGCTCTGAATTTTCCAAGGACTGAGGTGAAGCAGACTGATCTGTAGTTCCCTGGATCCTCCTTTTTCACTTTCTTAAATATGGGCGCTATGTTTGCCCCTTTCTAATCATCTTGGACCTCTCCTGATCGCCATGAGTTTTCAAAGGTGAAGGCTGGTGGCTCTGCAGTCTCATCAGCCAACTCCCTCAGCATCCTCAGGTGAATCTCATCTAGCCCCATGGACTTATATATGTGTCCAGCTTTTCTAAACAGCCCCAAACCTGTTCTTTTGTCACTGTCAGCTGTTCACTTCCTTCCCAAACTGTGCTGCCCAGTGCAGTAGTTTGGGAGCTGACCTTGCCTGTGAAGACTGAGGCGAAAAAGGCACTGCCGTTTGGCCACAGTCAGAGTTTAACTCTCTACTATAGTCAAGGATCCTTCTCCCCACATCAGGCTTGATTTCAGTGCAGCTGTATCATTCTCCATGTTCTGCCATACCTTTTCATTTCTTGTGCACTCTTTCCATTCTTCTGTGAAGTCTTCCATTCTCTTTTCTCTTCCATCTGTCTTTCTTCACGGGCCTATTCCAGCTGGAGGTACCACTCCTTTGCAGCTGCAGATTAGCTGTGGTTGGCTGGATTTCGCTCTACTTCTGAGTCATTCAGGACAGGGAAGCCATGCTGCAGACTAAAATCTTGCATCATAAATTAAAAAAACCCAAACCCTTTTGTCTTTCTGCCTTGACTCTCTCATCACCACTTTGCTTGGATGTAACTTAGCACCTCCAAACCGTGAGCTTGGGGACCTTCCTTTACACCATGCTTAATCTCTTCCACCTCCTGAGGGAGTGACTGTTTCTGTCTCTGGAGACCTGCCAGAACCTGCCCATTGGTGCACTCGTTCAGACTTTAATCACATCCTGTCTAGACTTTACTGCAATTCCCACTTTTATATTCTTCCAAAATCCCTTCAGCCAGCCTTTCGTGCTAGAGGATCCTGTTGTGCAGAGGGTCTTTGTTTTGTCTGGACCATCTGTAGTGTACCTCAGGCTTGTTCAACTTCTAAGTGGACAAGGGCCATGTACCCCATGGGCTGCACCAGTGGGGGCCTGGCCTGCAGTGGGGGCCACCCCTGCTGCACCATGTGTCTTTCTGCTGCCCCTGCCCTCCCTACTCCACTGTGTGCCCAGGTGCTTCCCCTCACCCTAAGCTCCCCTGCTGCTTTGCACCTCTCAGGCACCCCCCAGCTTCAGGCCCCTACAGCACTGCAGGCTGTGCCAGGTTATACCACCCTGCCCCCTTGTATGGGAAGGGAGAAACCAGAGGGAGACTGGAGAAACTGCTTTTGCTGCTGGACCCTCCATTTAACTCCTTGTGGGCTGCAGGTAACTTGTGGGCCTCCCATTGCACAGCTGTGGTGTACATAAAGGCATTTAATAAAGTAAGTCACTGCACAGGAAATCTTAGGCTGTGCATCTCTGACTTGGTTAGTCTCTGAGGTGCAAATCTTCCCTGCCTTCAGCTGCTCAACTGTCATGGGAAATACTCTTTCCCACCCCTCTTTTCTTCTCCCTGTTCCCACTCCTCTTCCCAGCAGAGAAATGAATTCAGGACAGACTTGCAACACCTCCATCCCAGAAGCACCAGGAATGATGTGGGTTTAGGCTACTGTCCCATGAACTCTCCACACAAGCAGGGTTTTTTTTTTTCCCCTTTGCATTTCTCCTTAAAACCAGATGTAGGTTTAGGAACAAAGCACCTCTGAAGAGGCAGGGGTGTGACAGGTCTCTGTGTGGAGTGGAGTGCCCACTACAGTGGGTCAGATCAGACCCCTGGACTCTAGCAAAGATATTTGCAAACCTGGTTCTCGGGAAGTGTAGCTCATGGCAGTATCCTGCCACCCACCCTCCCTAAATACTTAGGATTAGGGCTGGCAATCCAGTACAGTTCACCTTTCCCTTGCCCTTCCCATCCCTCTCCTTGTCGCATTCAGTCTTGCAAACCTTCCTGGCCCACATCCCAGCCCCTCTTCTCATCTGCTCTCAATGTCACACTCATGCCTACATATCTCCTGTATCCCTAACTTATCCTCCCAACCCTTTTCCTGCCACACTTACCTCCACACACCATCCCTACCTCCTTGTCCTCTCCATCTAGCCTCCCTAGTACACTCATGCTCACTCACCCTCATCTCCCACCTTCCTGTCCCTTGAATCTCCCTGTCCTCTTACCTTCAGATATAGTCACCAGTCCCTTCCCATCTCTGCCCTCCCCTCCTTCCTCACATTCTTATGCACCACCCCACATCCCTCTATCTGTCACTTACCTTCACAGCCCTTCTTCCCTCTGACATGCAGTCACCTCAGTCACACTTATGCTATACACCATCCAGTTGATAAACCTGCCTCCCACCCCATCCATGTCACACCCCCACACACCTATCCTCTGCCTGCCAGTTACCCACCCGCACCATATCTTTTCCTTCTGCCCCATCACTGGCTTTCTAGTTCCAGCCTCTCTGTCACAGTCACTCCCACTCTTCCCCGTCTACTTTTCAGTCTCCTCCCAGGTGCTTCTCTACAGACTTTCCATGAAGAACCTATATTGTAGCTTTGTGTCGTTTCAGTATTATCTTTCTCATCTCCCCTCTGGTTGTAGGAGAGCATGGACTGCCCCCAGCTCTGTAAGGAGTCTCTTCCTTATGCTTTGTTGTACAGTGCCATGTATAAAGGGTGCTGGGTGAAGCTAGTATTAAGCAGATTCATGTGAGGATCTGCCTAGACTTTACTGTTTGTGGGGGTTTTCAAACTCAGGGCTCTCAGGACCTTTACACCATTAAGTTATGCAAGTGCATAAATTAAATCTTTGAATGGCAAAATGAGCCAGTTCTTGAGGAGGAGGATGACAGTAGCCACAGCAGAACTCATCTTGATTCTCAAACTGCTTCCTGCCCAAGTGGTCCAGAGGCTAAAATATCTGTTCTGAGGGAGCAAGGTGAGGTGCTGAATCCCCCATCAGGACAAAGGAGGATTCTCTGACAATTCCCCTTGACAGAGACTGGTTCAAGAGTTGGAAAATCTACTTGATAGGGATAGATTTTGGATATTCCATCCATTTAGTTTATCCAAGAGGGTGTCAAGAAGTGGCAGTCTAAGGGTATGTCTACTCTGCTTCACTGGAGCCACCTGGGGCATCCACTCACAAGCACATCCAAATCACTTTTTCCTGCTCCTGTGCTTCAAATCTGGAAATGCTGAGGTGAAGCTGCTCTGAGGAAGCCCTCCACTGTTGCTGTCGAGCAGGCCAGAGACAGACACCTGGGGAGCGGCCCTGGGGGCTCCCCTAAGGTGTCTTTATTTCTGCATTTCCAGGCTTGGCAAGTGGGAGCAGGGGGGTAGGGCACGCTCCAGCATGGATATTCCTGGCAGCCCTGGGGATGCAGTGCAGACAGACCCTGTAAGTACAGAGGGGTAAGTGTCATGATTCAGCAAAGGTATAGCTGGAGGCTGGAAGCTAGGGAAATTTAGGCTAGTAAGAAGGCATATGCTGTTAAGCAAGGGTAACTGATTATTAGAAGAACTTACGTAACAATGTGGTGGATCCTCCATAACTTCAAGTCTTTCCATCACAGGCTTGACTACATATACTTTTTGTACCAATTGTACTATACTAATAATAAAGATCTTTATCCTGATACAAAAGTATTCAATTTTCAGGGTTGCCTCAGTACAGTCTTATGAGCATAGGAACAAGTATGGCTTCATGAATACAAAATCTGTGAGTGGATCAGTCTCAAGACTGGCTGTCTTTTTCTAAGAGATCTGCCCTAGATCAATTAGGCATACAGGCTTGACACAGAAGTCAGTGGTAGATTTTTCTGGCCTGTGTTACACAAGACATTGGAACAGATACGTGATTCTGATCCCTGGGATGCCACAAGGTACTTTGAAGGGTATCGTATAATATTAGCATTGCTAGGTGTGCCAACACCTACATGAAATGCAAAACTCTAGAACTTTTGGTCCAGAGTTTTGCATTTCTTTTTGTCTCAGACCAACATGGCTGGGAAATACATCCCTAACACCTACATGTGATTCACAAAGATAAACCTGCAGAGTGCACCCAGATGAGACCATATGTGAGGTTTGCAGTGCCTCAAACCCACTTGTGGCGCCAGAAACCACACGCAGTAAATGTGTAACTGTGCGTCAAGCTACAAATTTGCAGCATGGTGCTAAAATTTGATACCAGGTTGTCCTGGTATCAAACAAAAAACTGCCGCCAAAAGTGGCACGGCGCATGTGGCAGTAACATGCGCTGCCAGAAACAGAGACTGGCTATCTAGAACCATGGTCTGGCTGCCGGCCAGGCTCCTTGTGGCTGGATTCATGCTTCTGCTGCCCTGGGAGGCCCGTAGGACCCCAGGTAAGGCTGCTAGGGTTAGCATATGTGCTAGCTCCAGCCTCCCTTACCCCATCTGAGACAATTTGGCGTGTGCTGGAGTGCATGTGCAGGGGCATGCCCTGGCAGGGGCACAAAAAGCAGTGGCACAAATGTGTGCCGCTGCTTTTTGTGCCCCTGGAAATGCAGGCCTCTGCATGTTGGGGCACGTCCCATGATATCAAAAAGGAATCTGTAGTGTCAAAAACATTTTCTGACTTGTGGTCTTTCCTAGTTCTTTGCAACAGAAAACTTTCACTCATTTCTTGACTGGAAAAATAACAGAGAAACCTCAGAGCTAGTATTTTCCAAGGGATGCCTTTAGTTTAATGAGGGGTGCCCTGAGTCTAAGGAGGTTGAGAACTGATCTGTGGGGGAGTCCTGTGGGCCAGATGACAGGGCCCTAGTGGCTGAGCATTCCTGGACTAGTTAATCATCTAATTAGCAGGTGTTGAACGTGCCTGAAAACGGCCAGGGCATTCTTTGCTGATTCATTGTGGCAGATACATAATGGTGGAAATGGGAGCTGCTCTTTATGCCAAGGGGCCTAGAATTTATTTTGTTGGTGTCTGGAGGTGGGTTTTCCCCCTGCTTCATGTGTCTTTATGAAGCATGGCTGTTTCCCCCCATTGCAGCTTCCTTCTTGATGAGATTTGTAACAGCCCCAGCAGTTGTTCAGCCCTGCTCCTCTCTTACCCTGTTAGGATTTGTGGGTAGAAACAATCTCTCTGCAGCCTAAAAGGCTGCAGTACACTTTTTCCCCAGTTCCCTGATGTGTATTTTCCTGCTCTGGTATTTATTTTATGTTCTTGTTTCAAGCCCCCAGTAAACGAGAGGGGTTTTAATCATACCTCTTCTTGCACTGATGCTTTGCTCTGTCGGCATGTGGTTGAACAGAGGATCTGATGCAAAAGTAAAAAAATAAGCTTTTGTCTTCTGCTGTAGTGGAGGATGGGGGCAGCTATGCAGTGTTTTTAGAGAAGTTGTCACTGGCATTTGTAAATGAGGCCACCATCCAGACAGCAGCATAACTTTTATCCAGTAAAATTAGCACTTGGGCAGGAGTTTTAAAGGGAAGGGAATAGTAGCAGATTTGCAGCTAGGGAATGTATTTCATTCGACATTTACTTCAGCTAAGAGCTGAATTTGTCAGTTTCCCAAGTTAAATATAATTCAGTAATACTCTCCACCAAGCTGGCCATTGTTATTTTTGGAGCTGGCTAGACTCTTTTCCATGGATTTTTTTTCCTCCCTAAAGTTTACTTGTGTCCCCAGAAAAATCTGGATCTAGCCACTTGCAATTCCCCTAAGCAAGGCTGGAAATAATCTCTTCCTTCACAACAGCCTTTTCTTTCCACGTCAATCATTTTCCTTTTTATGGTGGGATATGAACCTTATATACCACATATATGGGCTGCCTGCTGATCCATTCATGGTAATGCCTTAAATCTCTCTCACTGGTTTTCAGAAACAATCGGAGGCACTTTACAAATTATTCTGTGAACATGATAAAAGAATTCTCCATGGAGCTCTCCCCTGTTACTGATACTAAATTGTTTCACTGCACCTGATGGATGTTATACTGGGGTCTTTTCTGGAGCGTGTGGAGGAAACATACAGACCTGGAACACAATCAAAGCTTTTCCTAATAATACCCCGTGCCAAGGGGTGCTGTCCAGCGGTTTTATAGACCTAGAGTTTCGGAAGCAGGCAGAGCCTGCTTACGTTTTCCTGCTCTCATCTTTCCTATTTTTGATAAAATGGTTTCTGCTCGTCTTGAAGGCTACCCTGTCCCACTATTCTTTTCTCCACACCACTGGGCTTGTGTCTTTACAAACACAGTGAATTTATCTGGAGATTTTATTATTCCTGCTACAAAGACTCTCTGTGAACCCCATTCTATTAGTAGATCTGGGATTTTCAAGTGGATTTAGCAGTTTAGAGACTTCCTTTCCCGTGGACACTCTGGCTACAACCTGCCATGTGGTTTAATCACTGACTTTGCTTAATGGCTTTGTGCCTGGCCAGAGATCCACTGCCACTATTTATAACACTAGTGGGCCAGAGCCAGCTTTCCACTGTGTCTTGGAGAAAAATAAATTTCAAGATTATTGCACAGCAGGGAGCTGCACTCACATACATCTTTCCATTCCTATGTGGGAGCCAGCTCAGGCCTCACCAGATAAATTATGAAGAAATTAAAGTACCCCCCTTTTGAATATTTACTCTGCTAGTTCAAAGTTTTGCTTTCAGGGACCTTGTACTTCCTTAGACTATGTGATAGACAGCCTAATTCTGACCTGACACTCACTGACTTCAGTGGGTACTTGTACACGCGATGGGGGTTTAGTTCTCCCTAAATTGAAATGGTAGGTTTTTAATTGTGTTGTTTAAAAACCCACCGTTTCAATTTAGGGACTTCTGTGATGCCACATGCGTCCCCCCCAGCTCCATGAGAAGAAAAAAAAAAGCGGTGAGTGATTCTTTTTTTTTTTTTTACCCCTGTGCCGCTGCCCGCCATCCCCCCCCCAGCCCACCTTTCTCTCCCGTGGTGGGGGGTAGAGGAATGGCTAAGTACCGGTGGGCTGAGCAGTCTGTGAGCTGCAGAGGACTCTGGTCCTTTCCTCCATAGTGATGGCATCTCCCAGGTGGCACCTGCCCATTAGCACCCTGCTTGGGCACTGCTCGTGCAGGCAGGATCAACTGAGAACAAAAAATGAAACTAGGGGTGAAAGCCTGATCTTCTTTTTTTCCCCCCTCCTAGAATCTGGTGCTTCCCCAGGCAGCTCCTGCCCGCTAACAGCTCGCCCAGGTGGTCTCAGGGGGCACGACAGCTGTGGAGGGAAGCACCAGGCCCTGTGCAGCTCAGGCAGGCAAACAGGCTCTGGGAGAAAAAAAAAAAAAAAAAAAGATCAGGCTCCTTGCTGCTTTTTTCTTTTTTTTTCCTCAGTTGAGGCTGTCTGTATGACCGGCTGCCCAGTGCTTCCCTCCACGGTGGCAGAGCCTCCAAGGACAGCCTGGGCCAGGTGCTAGTGGGTGGGTGCTGCCTGGGGGGCCGTTGCTGCTGTGGAAGGAAGATCTGGGGTCCCCCGCAGCTCAGGGGCCACTTGGCCTGCTGGCAGCTCACCTCTCGGCCGCAGGAGAGGCAGGTAGGCTCCAGCACCCTGTGCACCATCCCCACTGCCTTCCTGCTGTCTGGGACCACTGGGGAATGGGCTGGCTTGCACCTGGGGTACAGTGGCAAGGCAGTAGTAGGGCGGCTGTGCGTGCAGGAGAAGGCAGTGGAGACGGTGCACAAGGCAGTGGAGACGGTGCACAGGGCACTGGAAGCCCTCCAAGCCAAAGCTCCCTTGAGCACATCTGGGTTTCTAGGGCCCTGTGCACTATTGCACTTTTGTACTTATCAGTCTAAAATACCTTGGATGGGTTTTACAAGCAAAGTCATTTAAAGCGAAATATGCTGCCGAACGTGTGCATCGTTATGAAATTAAAGTGGAATATGCCGCCGAACATGTAAACAGCAATGCCATTAAAGTGGTGGAAAAGGGCAATTAAGCTGCTTTAAAGACCGATTTTGTTGCATGTACAAGCATCCAGTGGAATTGCTCCTGGTTTTGCCAGCATCACTAAGAAGAGAGCCAGGCCCAAACTATTTTTGCAATAAAATGTTTCCCATCAGAGCAGTGGGTCTTGCCTGCTTCAGGACCCTTGGATTGTCAAATAGCTGGACAACACACCTGGATCTGAGTGGGAGTTGTGAGTATGTATCCCTGGGTAGAATTCAGCACATCTGAGTATTATTAGGAAATATTTTGCTTGCATTCCAGATTTGCTTTACTTTGCTTTGTTTTGTTTTTTTATCTCTACATACTCCAGAAAAGATCTCACTCCAGAGCAGCTACGCCATGCTGTATCTAATGCTAAGAAAATTTTGACTTTTGAAGTGTTCTGAAGTGCTGGCTTCTGCCATTTCTGAAGTGGTTGCAATTGTTCTAGCTCTGTAGGAAGAAGCATGTAAAGGCTGCTTATGTCTGGTTCTTTATCACGTAACATATCTCAGATCTGGCCTTTCCATACCATCTGCATGCACAAAACATAAGATGCTGGCTGAGAAGAGCTTCTTCCCCAGTGGAGTGAGGTGGAGGCTGTCTCTTCCCAGCAGACCACTGCCTCTCTTTCTGAAGAGTGGACTGTGGCTGTAGAAGGGAAAGCCTTGACGGTGGTACCAGTGCCACAGTCTTCTGTTTACTGACTCGATTGTCTCTCCCTCCTCAGCCCATGACCCATCATCAAAAGGATCAAGGAAAAACCCACCTGCACTCCCAACTCCCTGAGCCCTGCTCCCAGAGCCCTGTAGCCACTCGTGGGATTGCTTAGAGTCATGCTGTTTGTGCCCACATGGATAAGGAGCATAGGATAGTGGCTGGAAAGCCGGATAAGTTTTGAGATCCTCTCAGCCACATACTGGATATGGGCTCCCGGGAGGCAGCAGACCTCCTGGGCTAAGGGGTTGGGACGACATATTGTACCCTCTGTCTCCCTTAGGAGGGAGTCACCCACAATGACCACTCTGTGTTTCATCTTAGGGATGATAGCTGGTTGTGTTTCTTGGTCACTTGCAGTAGCTGGCAGCTCTGCAGGCTCTACTGGTGCTGCAAGAGGTTCATACCTGTTGCAGAGATCCACGGGGGTGGTGATCCTGGTACAGTGAACCTTGGGGCCAGAGACGAACTTTGTCCAGCCCCCTCGCTGGACAGTATGGAAGTGCCTCTTGGCCTCCCTGGTCCTGGCAGGGGACATAGGTTGCTCATCTGTCCTGGCTGAAGTGCCTGGCAGTAGGAGTCAATCTCTGTTTGCCATCCCTGATGTCACACAGCCTCTGCACCGTGGTCTGGAGCTCCACTATCTGGAACAATATGGAGCAAACCTCCCAAGGGGAGGTTACAGTGCTCCTGATCCCATGGGCCTGGAGTTGTGCCAGGCGGCCCCCACAGCCCGGAGCCAGGGGTTCATCTGAATGGAGACCGGAACCGTGGGTTCTGGCTGGGTGGAGGCCTCGGGAGTACCAGAGGGGAGGGATCCAGCTGTGGGGGGAACCTCGGGGTGCGACCTGTCTCGCCCACCATTGCACCGGTAGTAGTTTGGCTACTACTGTGCCAACCAGTCCCTCGAGGCTCTCTGCCTAGGGCCTCAGACCCGCCTTGTGTTTTCTTCTGCCACCATTCACCCCTGGGCTTGCCCAGGCCCAGATCAGCAACTCATCCTCATTCAAGTCCCTCTTTAAAGCTCTCTTTTGTGATACCTATCAAAGGCTTAACTGTGGCTCAACCACTGCTAAGACATCCTGCTAATTGCTATTGTCTCTTTGTTTCCTTGTGACCCTAAATGTCTGTCCAGGTCCATTCTCTTCTGCTTTATGCTTGATTGTAAACTCAGGGCAGCACTGTGTTTTGGTTATGCATTTGTACAGTGCCTGGCATGGTGGAACTCAGCCTATAATTCTGGTCCCTACTCAGGTCTGCATTACAAACAGTTAATTATATCTGCCAGCCCTGTACTCATCCTGGGATATGAAAGCCAAGCATGGCTTTTTCTGGCTTATATTACAGTCAACAAAAGATTCAGTAATTTGTTAAAAACTCTGTAGTCAGTGGTTGTATGAGCAAGGAAAGACTCCAGGAATATTGGCCTCACAGTTGTGTTGACTTTTCGTGGTGGCTGGAGTAAGAAACAGCAGAAGCTAGACTTGCTCAGAAAATAATTTTGAAATGTTGACTGTATGTTGAAACTTGAAAAGATAAGGAAAAAATGTTTTTTGGAAATGTCCTCCCTTTTTATGCCACCAATAGGGCTCATATAAATTTTTCAGGTGTCAGATTGTTTTAATTTTGGGAAAGGGGAAACCAGTTTTGGCAGATTTCCCCCCTGCTTTAACTAGATGTAGTAAGAACTTACTTAATTCAGTAAACCCAGCAGATCTGACTCTGAAGTTGTTGGTGGACTAGTTCTGTGGGAGCCATTTTTACACAGGTGTTTGAGGGTTTGCTTCTATGGCCTTTCTTATGCTGAATAGCCTGCCTTACCTCAAAGGTATGATATAAGTATATGCCTGACTAACTGCTACTGCAGAACCGGGCTGAAGAAGGAATTTGAGATCAAGCCCTTCAAAAAACAATATCACATTTGAAATGTCTCTTCGCTTTCCCTGTACAGTACTCCAATTTTTTATGAAGTAGGTATGTGTTTTACAGACTAGAGCAGAGGTGGTCAAAAAAATTCTAGCAGTGCTATTTTCTGGTACAGTTGTAGTCCTGTTGATGCTGAAGTGTGTTGTAGGAATATGTTGGCTTAAAAAGAAAAATATTGATGGAGAAAAAATTTAAACCTTGTTTTGCAACAGTAATGTTAACATGTTTTGATTTGGTAAAGTAATTGTGTTTTATTTTGACTTTGTTTCTGTTAATTTTCATTTGATGTTTATATGCTATACAATATTAATTTGACTGAGATTTAGTACATGCTGTATTTTAATATTGTAATATAGTATACAAGCTGAATGAATGGACATTCTTGATATGTAGCATTCCTATACAGTAGTTCAAAATGTACATTTTCCATGTTTTTTTTTTTGTTTTGGGAGAAATTTTAGAAATTTCATTTTTTGCTCAGACTTGAAATGAATAAAAATAGAAATGTCAGAATTGTGTATGGAGTGGAATGGAAATTCTGGTTTCTGGCCAGCCTGTTGTCAAGGAAGTGCTTCAAGGCTTATGCTGGCCTCTCCCTGTTAGACTCCAGGCTGAACCTAAACATAAGGTGTTGTGGCAGAGTAGTTAAGATCCTCTGCTTCGGCCCCAGATATACCAGCACTGCTTCAGAATTGTGCCAAAAGCCACCTCCAGTTGACTTGGCTGTAAATATGTCTCTGGCCAGTCAGGCGGCGGGGGGGTCAAAGGCACTTGATGCTGGCCACATCACTGCCCTCTATACAATTCATTACAGAAACTGGTGTACCTTAGTCATACTTGGTTCACAAGGATCCTCCATCTGAGACCTACCGAGGGTCAGATTATGCCATACCTTCTCCTGAAATTGCTGGCAATGGCAGAGAGAGTATATACACTTACTCCTCCCATCACAGGACCCCAGAATTTGCCTATAGGTCCATTATGAGGCAGTAGCAGTAGTCTAGTGACACCTTGCAGGAGCTCCTGCCATTTAGACTACTGAGCATATTGCAGAGCTCATGATGTCCTCTTCTTCCAGGTGACCCTTTTCATCTACTCAGACTTGCTGCTTTTCACCAAGGAGGATGAGCCGGGGCGCTGCAACGTGCTGAGGAATCCTCTCTATCTGCAGAGTGTAAAGCTCCAGGAGGGTGAGTGTGTGCAGCAGGCCAAAGCTTTTCTCCTGTGGTTCATGTGGGCAACGATTGGGTCGACCCAGCACGGCAGGGCAGTCAAGCTGGGCTGTCTGGGCCAGCACCTGCTTTGTTCCTGGGCATGGCGAGAGTCTCAGAAGTACACGATCTCTCCTTCCACTTGTGCTGCTGAACCTACACACCAGGGAAGGAGTCCAGGACGTGGGCTCACCCTTCCCTTACGGAGGCCAGTCCAGCCCTCCCCATTATTCCCTGGATACAGACTCGCGTGGTTTAATATTTAAAGCGTACAGAGTGCTAGGAATAGCTCTGATTTTCATAGCCTGTCACACCTCTTGCGGTTACCACAAATGGAACAAGACCCTTCTGGGATGAGGGGCCATCCCTTCCAAGGATGCTGCCGTGCCGTGCCGCACTGCGCCGCGCCGCACCCACCCTCCCGGTGCTGCATTGTGTACAGCGGTAGTTAGCTAAGGCTGAGAAGGGAAGTGGAGTCTTGAGGTTTCCCCCCTGGTGCTTGAAGAGAGCACAGCAGCTTCCTCCACAGGAGTCTGACTAAGCCCTACTGACCTTTACTTGCCCCACTTCCCCTGGCATCCACCCCCTGCTTCCCTCCCAAGCTAGCTGGGGAAGTTCACACATCCACATTGCAAAATGCCAAGGTCTGAGGGGAAAAGGCAAAGAGTGAGGCTGGCTGGGCTGGGCTGTAAGCATTTTTCTCGTGCAGGCTGCTTTGCCTGGCTATTACACCCCACTGCTTGTTTGGGAGAGGGAATTTCAGCAACAGAGAGGTCTTGGGGGCAGGGGCTGAAATTAGTTCATGCCAGAGAACATGGAGCATGACCTTGGCTGCTCAGATACAAAAGAGGAACAAAATAATTGCTCCACTCTTCATTTCCTATGTAGAGTCAGCTCTGGACCTTGATCCCAATCCCACCTTGCTCCTTCCTTCCTGGTGCAGCTAGTCTATTTGGTTACAGGTAAAAATACCCTTTGAAAAGTCTGAAGAAGCCATTCTCAGCCTGCAGCTTACAGGAGCAGCTGCTGGGACTTAAGCGTGCTTTAAGGGCGGTAGCTGAGGACAGTACGGTAGAGGCACTGAAGAACCGAGCTGGTATTCCTTGGTACTCACAATTGAAGTTGGTGAGATGTGCATTATGGCACTGCAGCCTTCTGCTAACCCAAACACTGGCATGGCGGGAGGAGAGGGGGCTAATCAAGTTCTTACCCCCCCTGTGCAATTTGGGCAGCTGAAGAAATCTTAGTGAAGAGAGACCTAACTATAGCTGTGCCCTGTTTTTCTGTCATGGCTGAGGAGTGCAGCAGGGCTGATGTGTGTACCTGTATTTGTGAGGTGTTTCTGAACTGGTTGGGATGGGCTGATTTCCCCATCCCTCCTCCCTCCGAGGCCATTGTCCTCCATTTGCTCTGGTTCTGCTGTTTTCTGTCCCAGTGTACTGCCTACCCGGCACTAGGAGCCTGTGTTGACTGTTGCGAGTGCTTATTCTAGGACCGGGCTGTGACTAATGAGTTACTCAGGGGGATTCTCACTTCCCATTTGTGAATCTCATGTGGATAGATTGTGATTTTCTCCAGCCGATTTGAAATCTATGAAAATTAGTCTTGCCTGTCAGCTTGTTCCAGTTCATTGTGGGTTTTTAGTATTGAATGTTCGAGCCGTTTCAGTTGGATCCAAAGGTCACCTGGTCTGTTTCTCTTCCTTTAGCATATGGGACGTAGCATTTCTTGGTTCCTGGAGCATTACTGCAAGTAAAGTCCTCTTCTGGGGAGGATGGATGCAGTGGGGGTGATCCAGGCAGAACTAACTCATTTAGAAATGAGACTGAGTACTTTGTGAGGAGTTTTTGGCTCTCTTTGCCCTGTGCTGCTTATTCTAATGACTTGATGTGGAAATGTCCTTTGTGAAGTACTTTTCTGTTGGCGTCCAGCCCTGTAGTGGTAAGTTCTGGAAAGGCACATATTTTGATTGCACAGCTTGGCAGATCCTGACTGAGATGTCAGATGGCCTTTTCAATCTGAACTGCCATCAAAGTCTGCTTCTTCCTTCTGGTCTTGTTCAGGAGCTCAAAGAAGTTGGCTTTGCTTGTGCCTGTCCCCGTGGCACTTGATGTTGACTCTCAGTGAAGCCTGTTTGCAGGTCCTGCTATACTGCTGTGTACCTTTACCCTCCCGCGTGTCAGTCTGATTCCTCAGGCAGTTACCTTTTTCCTTGAAACTATAACTGCTTGCTTAGTCCTACGTCAGAGTCTAATGAGGAAGGACAGTGACCACCCCTGAAAAGGAGGGATGTTTCTTTTCGAATAACCTTGGCTGGGATTTCAATGCTTAGTGTAATATGCTTCTAGACACCAGCCCTGAGTATGGATTTAACTGGTCTGTCACAAAGGTGTATAGGCCGACCCATATAAACCCCTCTCCACCCCCATCATTCCCTTTTGGCAGAGACTTTTTGTTGGTCTCCTAACTCACTGAATGGCACATTGATAGGAACAGGCGTATTGCTGAGTATAACAATTGAGATATCTCCGGTACACTGAAGACCATTGTGATGTTTCCTGTTTCTGTTGCTTACTGCACTGTGCAAAGGCAAATCAATATAATCTGCTTTACAATGCTCTGTCTTCCTGCTTTAGAAGCCCAACATGGCTGATGAGTATTGCACCAGCCAATGTTTCCAAGGGGCCGGCTAGCTTCCTCAGTAGATACTGTGGGAATTTCCATCTCAAGTTACCGCCTTGCTGGGGAACCGCACCCCTCCTGGCGTGCATGTGCATTAGTTTAGTGCTTAGCAGCAAAAAATCAAGGGCCCTGCTGTGAGATCTTCCCAGTTATGGTCCTGTCTCCCACCCGTTTGGGATCCCAAAGTGAGAACAGTCATCTACTTTATGCTGCTTTGCTACCCACCCGCAGGAGCTTGGAGAAGTGCTACACTTGAAGTAACCTCTCATGTAGTACATCGTCCATGGACTGCAGTGATCTAGTAGATGGTGCTGGTAAAACTGCTCGGGTCATTATAGCCTGCTCCCAAGCCTCTGCTGCCCGCATGGTTCAGTAGTTCTTGACTTGGATCTATTCTTGGGTCTTCTGTTTACCTTTTACTGGAAAGGAAACCAGAGGTGCTGGTGTGTTGGGAAGATATTGCTTACATACAAGTCTTTTAGCATGTGAGGAATATCTCCCCTTACCTCCCCATCAGTGGCTCTGTGGAAATATAGCTTCCTTAGGGAGGGAGAGATTCGACACTGAATGGATGTGTACTTTGTAAAACTCATTTGTTTCCTGCCAGTACATTGAGGAGCACATGAGCAGGCAAGGCCCAGTGGTGCTTTGGAGGAACACTCTCAGGTTAATTTGAAATGCTAAAGCCCAACCTGAAGTTTAATACATTTGAGAAGAATTTTAAACATCTTGGATCCTGGTGGGTTTTGTTTTGCTCTGCTGTTTGGCTGCAGATTTTCTTTTAACACATCTCTGAGCACAGCGTGATCAAAGACTATTTGTTTGTCACGACAGAAATGGTGTATGACGGTGAGCATGGCATGTGTATGGAATAGACTGTGCTAGCTATCTGACTGTCATCTTCAGAGGGCTGGGGTCTCTCCCAGGTAGGGAATGACTGTCTACTTAGGGTTGGTCCCTAGTTTGTTTCAGGTTCTCATGTCCTAGCCCACCACTGCCATGGTTTGAGTTGCAAAGGTAGCTGGGTAGGTTCCTTTGGGACTTAAAATACATTCTGGTAGATCTTGTAACAGCCTCTGTGTTTGCGCTTCAGAATCTACATTTGGGTCTGTCCCTCCTGGCACTGTCCTTCTCATACAGTCTCTGGCAGTCTGTCTGCAAAGGCAATTCTTCTGTCCATAGTCTCCTACTGTGCACAGATACATGACCACATACGCATGTAATGCAATTCTCAGGATTTTATTCTGAGGTTTGTAATATTTGGGGCTTTTTGTAAAGCCTAGTACCTGGAGTCTTGTGATTTATGGAAGAAACTCAGTTTCCATTCGCTTTACATCTGATGGCTTGTGAAAGAAGGCAAATAAAAAACTCATTATCTTGCTCCACACATTCATGATTTTTAAGCCCGTCTTGTGATTTGGAGTGGTCTAACATTGTTTTTGAATGTTTGGTGCCAATAATGTGCCTGCATATACACATCCAGACACACATACTTGTACACACAGAGCAAATTTCCATGCAAGGTTAATTCAGTGCTGCTTGAGGAGCACACACAATATGGCTTTGCTCATCCTTTCCAATGAGGAGTTGGTTGCACTGGGGGCCTGTGGTGTTTGTGCTGCCTGAGTGCTGAAGAAGGCTTTCTGCTTTCCCTGTTCATTTTGTGCCTGCACAGTGAATGATCAGTAACTCTAGCCAGGACTGGGACTCTGGGGTTTTCCATGGTGCTAGCAGCTCTGTGTCAATCCCATGTAGCCTGCTGTCATGGAAAAATCTGTGGTTGTAGGGAGCAGTAAGCAAATGATTCAGAGGCCTTGTAAGCTTTGCCTAATGGTTCTCATCACAGCTCATGATCATTGGCCTCTCCTCTTACCCCCTGCAGTAGATGTAAAATGTCTGAAGTGGATTTTTGATACTTAAGAAAACAGAAGTGAGCCAGCCCTACCTCACGGGCTCTGCATCCCACTCTGGCAGGTAGCTGGTGACCTGTCCTGGATCCCACTCCAGTAGGTGGCTGGTGATCTGGGGGCTTGTAGAAGTGATCGTTAGAGCTGGAGTTCATGTTTGTATCTATAACTCTATGGAAGGGCATTTGCAGCTTGGAAGGCAAATCAGTTCCAATGACCTTGTGTTTTTGTTCTGTTGCATGAAACAATTGTCACTTTGGAAGCCTAAATAAAATAGATACAAAGATCCAGAGCCCTTTCCAAGGCTCCCACATGCCAGTCTTGTGCCCTTAAGGGGTGTGGCACATCTGGAAGGATGACACTTGTTTCTGAGCTTAGCCACACCATTTGGGAAGCCAGATATGAATCCTTGGAGAAGTGTGGCTGGGTATATTGACCTAATGCTGCAAACTACCTATGAAGGAGGCTGGAGGGCTGTTATTTTTCATGATCATCTGTTGTGTTAAATAGTTCTTATTCACTCAGAGATCTGCAATTATTTATCATTGTCTCTACTCTTCCTAGCACAAGTGAGCAAGATCTGTGTTTGATAGGGTGGAGTGGAAAGGGCAGGCTTTTTTGTATTGAGGTGAGCATACTAAACATAAGTGAAAGCAAGAGAACATGAAATGTTGGCATAAAGTAAATGAATGAGGTTTTTATTCTCCCAAGCCCTCTGCATATAAAGCACTAGCTGGATGGATCTGCAGGGGCCCCCAGGACGGTGGTGTTGGCTGTGTAAAGCAAGGACTTTTGGCTAGCCCCAGTGACTTTAGGTGATAACTTGCTGTGATCCCCGGGGCAGAGTCTGTGTCAGGACTGCTTTGGGGTTAAAGTGAGATGTCTGGGGTAAATCTGGAGGTGCCCATAGTTTTGCCAGTTTGGAATCTGCAGTAGCTGTGGAGGGAGCTGGGGGTCCCTTCAGGTGCTCCCTCAAGAAATAGCACTAACCGTGGCCCAGACCTGCCAGCCCCATCACTCAGTAATGGGAATGCTTCCAAATGGGAGCACTTTTCAGATCCCATAGCACAGGTCACAGCCCAGTAGAGCTTATGATGCCTGGAGATACGCAGTGGACTGTGTTCTTTATCTGACACTTCTTCAACAGCATTCCCAGAGTATCAGGGCCTCACCAGCACAGCCTGGGCCTCAGGCATAGCTGTCCTTGCAATGGGGATGTCATGCCCTTCTGTAAAGTTCTTGAAAACCAAGGCCCTATAGGGGCCCTCATTTTGCCCCAGCCTGTGTATCCGTTCCAGATACAGAGCACTTGCCGATGAAGGATAGCATGGAAACTTGGAATGTGACGCTGTTTGTGCACTTGCTTTGTGGCACATGGAAAAAGCACAGGTGGTGGCAGGGTGTCCCTGTGGGATCATAGCATCAGTTGTTAACTCCAGAGGTTGCTGACTGTACTGGATCGTTACTGCGAGGTTCTTTGGGGAGTGTTATTTTTCCAGTCCCTGTACAGAGCCTGTCTCCATCGGCAGTGCGGTGCACACAGTGGCAATGAGGCAGAGCTCATTCTGATGTCTTGATCAGCCAGAGTTGCTCCTGAACACAGACTGCAGAGCCCAACTGCTCCACAGGCAAGAGAGCACTTTGAAAAAGCTTGTGAAGTCAGCGGCCCAGCAGGTTCTTGCCCTTGGGGGTTGTGGTAAGTCTGGGGGCGTCCCACTGTAGGCATAGCTAGGGCAGGGTTGCCTCTTGCTACATCTAATCCATTACTGTGAAGTTCAGGTGTCCCCATCTTGTGTTGCTTATATCTCCACCAGTAAGACTGTATTCAGGTGTTTGCTGTTCCCAGGACTTGGCAGAGTCCACTGTTTTCCTTCCCCCTTGAACAGAAGACAATTTTAAGGGGAGTAGGAATCCACGTTCCTCCTTGTGGATGCCAGGAGCAGCAGCACTCTCAGCAAATTCTTTCAGCAAGGGCAAGTGGAAGATGGAGCCAGTTCTGCTAGTTCGGCTGGCCCTAGCTGCTGTGAGAATCAGCCTGAGCAAAGTGCCAGGGCAGAACAGACTTCTTCAGACACCTTGCAAAGAAAGGGCTTGTCTGATTTAGGGAAACCTGTGGTTTCACAAAGTCTGGATCGTTGCTCTCATTATCTTTTTGAATCTTCTTTTTCCAAAGAGCCAAGCAAAGCTGCCTGCTCCATGGAGGCACCTGTGCTAGTGGTAGTGGTAGTGGTATGGTGTTGTTCGCTAAGTATTGTCCCACTGACCCCCCCCCATATAAGAGGTTCAGAGGGAGGGGCTGCACTGTGCTCTGTTATCATCGCAAGGGGATCTGTTAGTTCTTTTAATACAAAATATAAACCCTGCAGCTGTCTGTTTGCCCAGAGTGGGACCCATTCCCTGTGCTAGCTCATGTGGTTTGTCAGGGAGCAAGCTTTTCTAGCTTAGCTGCTGACATGCTTTAGCACTTGGGATCCTTTGGCTTTTTGTTTCTGCCCTTGCATCTTGTCTCCTGTGCTCCATTCTCCCCTGCTCTTCCTTTGTTTCAGCAATGTCTATTCAAGGAAACAGTGTCCTTAGCAATTGTCATGAGCTATACTGATGGGGGATGCTGTGTGAGATCTGTCTCCATCTCAACATGTGGCTCAGAGACAGGTGATGGGAATGACCAAGGGTATGACTAGAGACTGGAAGGATTGAGGCAGCATTCATTAGAGAGAGGATGTAAAAAGAAAGTAATGCAGGGTGCAGAGAAGATCGATCAGGTACTGCTCTCAGCTGCACTGTAACCCAGAACCACCTGAGCTTACTTCCAGGTTGGGTACTAGCAATAGACTAATTGTAGCATCCTGGAGCTCCACTCAGGCTAATATATTCTGCTGTGAATCTCCAGCTGTTTAAAATGTAACTCTGTTTAAGCCATCACTGATGGCACTTCTGTATCCTGCAGAATGTCACTGCAGATGTCCTGTTAAAGAAGTCTATGTGGGAAGTGTGGGGTAGCTTGTATGCTAAAGTCACACCCAAGCTTATTCTGCTCTAGTATGTAAAAAAGCCCTGCCTCTTTGGGTGGCAGACCAACGGAGGAACTATTCCTAGGGCAATTCATAGCATCAGTGCCTACTGCAGGTTCTCATACTTCTCTCTGAAGCAACTGCTAACCAGCTATTATCCTATGCCGGGACAGAATTATGGACTTGGATGGATGTTGGGTCTGATCAGTCTGACAGTTTCCACTGTCCTTCATGAGTTTCAGGAGATTCTTTTCCCCACAGCTCTTGGGGGAGAGGTGCTCAATGATCAGCACAGAGGCTGGATATGTGGCAGCATGGAGGAGCAATGTGCACTAACTCCACCTTTATCGTTCACGATGTGTAACCCAGCATTTGGGAAAGCAGTGAGGAATTCCGGATTTCCCTGGTTCCATGCTTTTCAGGGAGATGGCCCAGCCCCTGGCACCATGGTTAAGTGCAAGTAGGGCCTTAAATAGCCTCTTGCTTTACTTCTGCATCAGGCTGGTCCTTACTAATGCACTTCACTGACCAGCCTCCGAACTACAGACATAACAGAAGCAAGGCCTTTCTCTAGGAAATGTGCCTGGAGGAAAACCCATGCTATGCAGCACATAAATGAGTCTAACCCCAGTTTGGCTGCTGTTTTAACCACAGGGATGTCCTCCTGGAAGGCAAACAGCAGGTATTGCTCCCAGCAGACAGCCTGCTACAGCAGAATTGCTTCCTTAGTTTTTTTTTAAATACAATCTTATTGCTTATTGTTTTATCAGTGTCACAGGTCTTTGTTTGGTGACTCCCAGCCAAAGCCTGATTTTGGCTTTGTTTTCTCCCTTTCAGGTGCTTTGGAAGATCTGAAATTCTGCATCCTCTACCTTGCAGAGGTGAGTATTTGTACTTTGGGAATTAATCCCCACTCCAGAGGGAGCCAAACACACTGACCAATACTATATACTGGGCGCATAAAGTACAGAAAGCACAGAACAGATTCATTTAATTTCTCTTTTTAATTAGTTTTCCAGTAGTCTGCATAGGAAACCTAAGTGGCTGCAGCCAGAGCATATTAATAAGCTGCTGCTAAATGGAACCTGTGAATCGGGAGCATGGATGTCTGTATACCCTTCCTTTCCCTGACATGTAATCCATGGGTAGCTCTTTTCCCACTGCTCTTGCTTTTGATTTAGACCTCTGGATTCCTTTGCCTAATGATGAATTAATTTTGCCAGTCTATTTCAATTTGATTTTTATGGGTATTTACCTATTCTTGCCTTCAGATCGTAGGAGTTTTAAACAATGAAATAGGAACAAAGGAGCCTATCATAAAAGACTATATAAAATCTTTAGAATTATAGATCTGAAAGTGCACATGGATGGTAAGTGACTGTTTGCTTCACACGTTTGCAATCATTAGGACTTCAGCAGAGTTCCATTTGTGGCATACACGAGCTAAGGGCACGGCAGAGCATGTTCCTTGTTCATGGGTCCACCTAATCACTAAATCCTGACATTTTCTTCACAGCTCTCCATTGTATTCTTGATTTTAAGGCCTGCTACTCACAGGGCAAGAGATTATGCAAGAGAATAATAAATAGTCCTGGTGAAAGTCAGTGGAAGAAATATTCAGATTTGAATTTAATTCATTTCTGATTTAGTGGAAGGGGCACTACTCTGCATAGGGAGACATGGGTTTTATTCCTAGCTCAGCCACTGACTTGCTATGTGACTTCAGGCAAGTTGCTTCTCCTCCCTGTTCCTTCCTCTCCCCACCCCCCCAATACTTTGCATGTCTGCCTAGACTGTAAGCTGGTTGGGGCAGGAAGTGTCTGCCCTGTGTATTTGTGTAGCACCTCACCCAATGGCAGCCTCAAGCTCAGTTGCAGCTTCTAGACAATACTACAATAGAAATAAATAATACAAATATTTTTGTGGCCCAGGGGTTTTTGAACTGTTGCTAGTTTTATTTCCAAGTGAGGAACCATGTGCACGTTCACATGAGTCAGTGGGGGAAATACAGCCTTTGTCTAAGATGCATTTTGAAATCCAACACTCCATTTGAGAAGGTTGAGGGCCCATAAACAGGAACGTTTTAAGGTGGAGTTAATGTCAGAGGGTTTTTTTGGTTTCTTTTTCAAGTTGTAATGAAATGCAGAGTGGTCGTCTTTTCCTGGATTTGAATGTCACTGCAAATCTATCTCATGGCTCTGGCCCATGACAGCCAGGAGCATCAGCTATAGTCAACATGTCATGGTTGCATGGAAGTCTTGCTCTTCCATTGACATTACATACTCTCAGTGCTTTCAAAAGTGCCTTCTGTAAAGGATTTGGAAATTCCTTGTTCTTCCTGACTTCTCTATTCTGAGTTATGTCTATCCTTGCTATTTCCACATATACTAACCCATAATTGCTGAAAATCAAGGGAATGCTTTCAGCCTTGCAGTAAATCCTGTTTTATGGCTCATCATCCAGCAGGGGCTGCTTATGTATTGAACAAGGAAGGCCAGTGGCCTACATAAACAACGATGACATCACCCTTGCAGTGCTACTCCTCCCTTTGACAGACCGGGTGTATTGCTGCCCACAGCCAGCACCTCATCAGCTTTGCCATAAAGAGCAGCAGTAGGGAGAGGAAAGGATTAAAAAAAAAGGTTTAAAAATGGCTTTACAAATGCCTGTGAACAGATAGGGTGCTCAGGAGTGGGGGAGACAAGTGAAACCTCATGCACTTTCCATCTTCAGTGTTCAAACAGTTTTGCAGAAAGGGGAAATTCCTTTTTTACAGAAGGGAAACTGAGGCACAAAGAGAGAAAGGAGGTTACCCACCATCACATCTATGTGTCAGTAGCAGAGCCAGAAATAGTGCAGCTGAGTCCTGACTCCCACTCATGTGCTCTGAGTCAGTAGATTCATAGCAAGGTCACAAAGGTGACAGGGTGCTAGGGAAGCTAGTGCAGCTGTTGACAGCACTGAATGATTTGCGTGTGGCTAAAAGCACAAGCCTGCAAGAAATGACAACTGAATTTTAGGGACAGCTCTGTTGCTGACTGGTGGGTGACCCTGAGCAAGCCACTCAAACTCACTGGGTGCTGGTATGGCCTTAATCCTTATCTACCTCCTGCAAGTGCAGAAGTTGGTGGGGCTCAGAGCACTGGGCTGTGTGGTTGGGATTTTTGGGTGCACCACATTATACATACGCAGCCTGGTTTTTAACAGTAAGAAGGGCACAGGGGAGCTCCAGGGTCAAATGGGGGAGCGGTGGGAAGGGCTTTTCCCACCTGAACTGCAAAAAAAAGATCTATGCACAGTAGACCAACTGTCAGTAACGTTTTTGGGCAGAGTGCCAAAAAAATTGCAGAGTCTATGTGTAAGGTGGTGGTGTGCCGGGGGTGAATGGCTGGGGAGCTATCCTTCTTGTGGCAGTGCAGCCCTGGCTCCGTCTCTGCCATCTGTGGACCCCAGTATAGCTCCTTGTAGCCTCCCGGCTGATTGCCCTAGCCAGCCTCGCCTCTGGGCAGGCCCCTGCTGTCTTCCTTGGAGCCCAGGCTACTTGCAGTAGATGTTGGGGAGGCTACAAGCAGATATACCAGGGTCCATGGAGCGCATGCCCAGCTTGTTGCTAGTGGCATGTGCATGCGTGCCTTGGGATGGATAGGAGGGAAGGAGCCAGGGCTGCACTGTCACAACAAGGATTGGGCTCCTTGCAGGTCCCCTGCCATCTGCCCTGAGGGCCTGCATGCCAAGCAAAATGTCATCACTTGCCACGGTCTGGCACGCACGCTGTGGGGTTGCTGATCCTTTCAGTGAATATCATCATAATCAACCCGTCTTCTTTTTTTTCACATTCTCTGATCAGCAATGAAATATCAGCTCCAGTTGATATGTTAGGTATCACCACTGAGCTTAGTTAACACCCTTCTAGTATGAGTAGGTGCAGGGCTTGTCTCAGAGCTATTATTGTAGGCTGGCTGGAGATGCAGGCAGGCATCACTGCAGCATTTTTAAGATGATATTCACACTTACAAAGGCTGGAGACTTATTCTTTGGTTAAACAAAAACTAAAATCCTGGAGAACAAAACAGCAGCCTCCAATAGAAACTCCTCTATTATTGGATGCCCGCCTCCCAAGCCAGCCTATCCTGACTCTGAGAGGTGCTGTCCCAGTTGTCCTAGTATTTTCTTTGGTAAATAGCTGGGCCTTCCAGGTGTGTAAGTTCCCTTTTTGTCTGCACACAAAGTTGATCTTTCCTTCTGTCTATGGGAACAGAATTTGGTTCCCTCTGCCAAGAGAGCTTTCCAGCTGAGATGGCCCCCAGGTTAGAGCAGGTCAGCGAGGCAGCAGTCGCAGCTTGTGACAGGAGTGTGCCCAGTAGCCTAGTGGAAGAGAGATTTGTGTGAGGTATAGGAAATGGCTGTTAGTTAGATTTATGGGCACCTACCTGGAACAGTGCTTTGGGTCACCCATGCACAGCAGCTAGCACTTGCTGGCAGATGTCTCCTGTCAGTGAATCCTGCACTGGTTCAACTATTCCCAGCCCAAAATAAGCAGTTGTATGCTGTTGGGTGGTTCCCCTAGACTCTGCCGTGACTCATCTTTCATGTCCAGTTACCTCTGTGGGACGATGCAGCTGGATTCATCTCTGTCACTGAAGTAGCACCTCTCCACCTCTTCCTCCTCTTTTCCACTGAATGGTCATTACATCACAAAGTGAACTGAGGCCTGTGGTAGCTATAGCAGGAAGGAAATGTCAAACGAGATGCGATCTACAAAGAAGAACAAAAAGTCTTTCTGTTTATCTAAGATGAGTAAAGAAAACCAGGAGGGCTTTGAGTCGTATCAGTAACAGAGCTGTGTGACTAGCAGCTGTACCCTCTGCTATGTAGGAGGTGTGCTGCTGTGTGGAGGAAGGTGGCCTTGATGGATCTTGGTGTTGGCAGGAAGTCTTGTTCTAGGAGGTAATCTGTGTCAGTAGCAGACATTATATTTTGCAGCGAGGAATGCAGGTATGTCTGGGAGGGATGATGAAAGTGATTGGGTGTGTCTATACATGCATTTATGAGCACCTAAACTTAAGGTGCATTTGGCTAATGTGCATTAAGGCAATTTAGGCCTGTCTACATGTGCACATGCTAAGGCACATTAATGTGGTTGTGCAGACTGACTTGGGACTGAGACTAAACTTAGTCCCAAGTCAGTCAACGTACACAGCATTAATGCATCTTAGTGCATCCACACATGCATTAAGGTGTTTTAGCTATTTGCACCTAAATTTGATACCTGCTTTTGCAGGTATCAAATTTAGGCACAAATAGCTTGAAATTTGCCATTTTTAAGGCGCGTTAAGGGTGTGCATGTGTAGACCTGTACTCTTAGTGTGCCTTAAAAATGGTTAGTGTGCCTTAAATCAGCACGTGTAGATGTGCCCAGTGTCCCAATGACTTATGGAACAACCATTACTGTGGCATATAAGCACACTGGGACCTCAAGCTGAATGGGTGTACAGTGGTTTAGGTATCTGAAGTAGCTGTTGGTGGAAACTCTCATATCATTGTTTATTATCTGCTTGTCTTCTGTAATGAAACCTATCATTGTTTTAATAGCTCAGTAAGTAGAGAGGGATTCCTTCATGCACTCTCACTCTGAGACAAACATTTCCCTTTGAGGTCTAATTAATGATCTGTAGGGGATGATGTTACATCATCCTGTAGATGATATATGAATACATTCTGGGGGGTTTTTTCACCAGGAGTGTAAGAGATTTAGTAACAGAATCTAGTGTGTTGTGGATATTGGAAATACCCTTACAAAATGGAAATTCTGAAGTTCAGAGAAAACTGAAGTGTAATAGAAAAGCTGCCTTCAGTCATCCTGTTTAATTGCACACAAATAAACCACTCAACTTTCTTTGAAAGGGATCTTGACTACAATGCTTATTTATAGGAATCTTCCATCTTGACAGGGAATCATTTTGTTTATTAGCTGTTTGGGACACAGACTGCACCTTCTGATGTGTTTATACAGGGCATAGCAAAGGTTTGGTCCCAGTCCTGATTGGGGCCTCTGCAATATCACTGCAAAACAACGATAGATAAAGGTTTGCACAGGAATGTGAGAGGAAGGAAAGGAAAACTGTTCACACTGTTATCGTGAAATGTGTTAATTTTCAAATCACATTGAACTGACCCGAAATGAAATAGTTGTGTAAAATTTTCCAGTGGAAAATTAAATGGAAGATTATCCACAAAATCAAAATCTAGCTATGAATAATTACAGTTTTTGGAAACTGCCTTTTGGTTGGAAAATCTTTCCTACAGAAAAACATTTCAGTGGGAATTCCTGACCATTTCTAATTAACACATTTAAATTATTGGGTGTATCTTTAATACTGGCAGTAGCTGCTTGATTGTGTATTCAATGGGAGCTCCTCTGCTTAAGTTCCCCATGCTGCATCTTTGTACTGGTGATGCTAGTGCCCAGCCTCTCCAGGCACAAGGGTTCACAAAGGTGTATCCAAATATATCCTTACACAGAAAGAGTCCAGTTGTTTCCTGGCTGTTGGGCAAATTCCAAGTAGCCCCCGACCAGAGGAGTTATTTACACTTTATGTCAGCCAAACAGATCAGTGTTTGGCCCCAGCATGAACCACGGATAGGTTTATTTTGCAAATGAATCGGAATTGAGTCTTTTTAATATATATTTTTAGACTTGCTTAGATCTGTGTTCAGCTTTATTATTAAATTTATTTTAAAATATATTTGTGTATTTTATTTATTTATTTTAAAATAAAAGGTAACTTGTATTTACTAAATACATAAGTTGTTATAAGTAATCATGGCAAGTTTTCATCAAGGACAGTTGAAGCACACTCATGCTCTGTTTTGTTACCAAACAAATGCTGAATGATTGTTATCTAACCGGAATTATTAACATAGTGAGTACTAGTCCCCCATCTAATATAAATTGGCATAAATCTCTGGTTTTTAGTGGAGTTACACTATGAGAAAATCTGGCCCCTAAAGCACATGCTTCAAAAGATCAGGAGTTCTACATCTCATGCCCTGATGAAAGTGGCATTATCACCTCTGGTTATAGCAGTGCTGGGGAAGAACAGAGATCAGAGAACCAGTTACTTCTTTCCTAGGATGAAACATTGGGAATAATGGGATTGTTCACCTTAGAGGGGAGACATGTGAGCAGCAACATGCAAAGAGACATTGGAGGTTAAACAGTGGCTACTTTAGTTAGGTATTTTGAAACCAACTGGTCCAAATAACTTCTCTTCAGGATTTTTTAAAGTGCTAACTCAGGGGCTCTGTGGAGCATTATTGCTGATTTTCAGTAATTGCTGGAACATTGGGGAAGCTCTAGAGGACTGGAAAAAAGTTAATGCACTAATATTTAAAGAGGGCAAACAGGATGGCCTATGTAATTATAGGACTGACATTGATCATGGGCAAAATAATGGAACAGCTGATATGGGACTTCATTAATACAGAATTAAGGGAGGGTAATATAATTACTACCAGTCATCGTGGGATTATGGAAAATATATCCTTTCAGACCAACTTGATATCTTTTTTTTAACGAGATAACAACTTTGGTTGATAAAAGTAATAACACTGATGTAATATATTTAGATTTCCATATAGCATTTAACTAGATAAGGCATGACATTTTGATTAAGAAACTCGAATCTTACAATATCAACATGTCATAGATTAAACAAATTAAAACCTGGATAACTGATAGCCAGACTGTAATTGTAAATGGGGAATCACCACTGAGCATGTGTTTTTTCTAACAGGGTCCTGTGAGGATTAGTTCTTAGCCCATGCTATTTAGCATATTATCAGTGGCTTTGAAGAAGACATAAAATCGTTACTGATAAAGGTTGCACGTGACTCAAATGCAAGGTGATAAATAATATGGAGGACAGGTCACTGGCATAGAGTGATCTAGACTGCTAGGTGATGTGGTTAAAAGAAAACATTTTTCTGTTTGGCAAAATATAAGGTCCAGCATCTATGGACAAAGAATTGTTGGCTGTGGTTACAGGATGGGGAGCTGGGGAGGAGTGACTGAGGAACAGGCATAGTGTTGATAGGCAGTCGTCTGAATGTTCTTGTTCTGATCCTGTGGCCCAAAGGGCTAATTTGATCCTTAGATGTAGAAACTAGGCAATGCTGAATAGGAACAGAGAGGTTGTTTTTAGCTTCGTCCTCTGCCCAAGGGGATCTGAGCCCACTTCTCCCACTCCCTAGGAAAACACCTTAACCATAAGAACATAAAACTTGCTATTTACTGGGTCAGACCATAGGTCCATTTTACGCAGTATCCTGTGTCGCACAGGGGCTGAAAGGGGAAGTGAACTGAGTATGACCAGGTTTTTTTCTACTGTTCCTCTCTCACTTGCAGCCTCCAGCATTTAAGGTCCAGGAAGTCCTAATTCAGAGGCTGTATCCATAATTCTCATGCTCAATAGCTACTGATTCACCTTTCCTCCAAGAATTTGTCCAGTCTTTTTTTTTAATCTGCTGGAACTGCCAGCTTCCACAACATCTGGTGGCGGAGTCCTAACTTTACTTACACGCTGTGTAAGAACAAAAACCCCCCTAGTTTTAAACTTACTACCCAGTAGTTTTATTTTGTGACCCCTAGTTCTTGTATTGTACAAGATAATATATAATAAATCCCTATTTACTTTCTCTTCACCACTTAGTATTTTGTAAATCCTTATCAACCCCCCCACAAACATCTGTTTTCTGATGTGAATAGACCTAGCCTCTATTCTCTCCTCATATGAAAGTCCTTCCATACCACTAGTCATCCTTGTTGCCCTTCTGTGTACCTCCTTTAGTTTGTCTGTATACTTTCTGAGGTGTAGGGACCAGAACTGGGCACAGTATTCAAGGTGTGGATGCACCATGGGTTTATAAAGGGGCGTGATGATACTCCATGTTCTATGGTATTTTGTAAAATTTAACAGATGTGGTGTTCTTTCTGTGATGTAGATTGAATATTTGCCTATAAAGCAAGTGCAGGTAGCTTCTTCATAGTATAGAAGAAGAGTGTGAGTACTTGTGTAGTGGACATACTGGGGGATTGCTCAAAGAGGGTAGAATTAAGGTTATATCTATGTTAACTATTCATCTGCTTGTTTTCAAAAGCTTGAGAGACCACCAGGCAGTTTTAACTTTATCCTAAAAAAGTCTGCCCCTCAAATTGGCTTCTAACTGCTCTTTTAGCTAGGCTTCCCCAGCTGTATTTTTGGCCCATCTAGTCATCCCCACCTCCAAGGTGAACCTCTCTGTCCTTCCTATTTCTGTCCTGGGTCTCCCTGGTGAGATTCCTGTAGGAGTGCCAAATGAGACCTAGCTGTGGTGGCGATTCTGATTCACAAGTCTTCTGCACCCACAGAGCCATCAAGAAATGTGACATTTTGGTCAGCTCAGTGCTGACCTGGATGTGACCACCGTTCCCAGTAAAATCACTTTCCATCCAGATCTGACTGCCTGCCAGTGTGCTCTTTGAGTCATTGTGGGTGGTATCTGGACAGCCATGAGTTTTGCATGTGCTGCTCCATGGCAGAGTGGTGGAGAGAATTGGCAGCTGGATCTTAGCATTTGTCTATCTCAGACTTGAGGTGGGTTGTTCCAGCCCATGATGGAAAATGTTACTAACCACTGCTTTAGGCATATGAATACTACACATTCATGAACATTTTACCTGTGCCTGCAGCAGGACTTCCCTCCAGGGGTCCTCATGATCCACTGGCCCAGCTCAGTGCAGATCTCCAGGGTCATGGAATCCCATAGCACTGGGTTTGTGCCCATGGCTGTTAGCATGTGTGCTCATGGCTCTCAGTATAACCTGGGGTTTGTGCAGTCCCACTTTCTTCCCCAGCCTTCTCTTCTGTTCAGTGGTCCTGGCACGGAAGGAGGCTCTGATGGCTAATATCAGGGGTTCATGCATCTCCCTGCATGGGTGGAGGGAGATCCAAACTTTGAGGGATGATTTAAAGGTCTGAACTATTGTTTGCTTGTCCAAACAGAGCTCCTTTCCTCAGTGGTCCCCTGGTGCTAACAGGGATGGTTGGAGCCTTGTGCTTAGCTCAGTTGGGCCCTTCCTCTCTCCAAGCATCCCCTTATGTTTCTCTGCTGCTCTGGTAACAGCCAGCCCCAGCCTGCTGGCCAGTCCTGCCTGGAGGGCTGCAGTCTCACATGAGGCAGGATCCCACGGCAGCCAGCACAGAGCACTTGCAATAACATGTTTTTCGAAAGCACTGTGTAAATAGCACAGCGCAAAGGCGACTGGCAGCTCTCCTATTGGGCACTTTATCTGGTTGCAAACGTCCCTTTCACACCATCTGCATCCTCCTTTCCCAGTTCTGTGAGATTTAAACCATGTTTTCTCTCTGCACATGTTGGCAGGGGAAGCAGTAGCCTCCCTAAATGAAAACAATAGCAGGGAGGCTGGTTCCCAGAGTGAGGCCTGGCCAAGGTAGTTGGTATTCAGTGTGCTTATCCAGGCACTGGTTCAGTGTGGAGGGAGGCAGGATCTGCTGGCTACTGGTTTCCTACTAAATCAGGTGTCCCAAGCATCTGAGTTTCATAGTTTCATGTTCTTTGTGGGCACTGAAAACCTTGGAAAACATCCTCCCCTGTTACTGCCCTTCTGCGAACAGAGGGTCTCTTATGGGGAAGAGTGGAGAAATTACATTGTATGCATGTAGATAAACTCTGGTCTAAACCCATGCTCCTATTCATCGTGGGGATTCTGGGGGAGGTGAACCATGTCTGGTGGAGCCTGTGGGCCTCAATCCACTGATACAGGACCAGACTGAGGGGACAGGCATTAGAGCCCTGTATTGGCTAATGTTTAACACTTCACATTACTACCCTCCCTCTAGATAGAGCCCAAAGCTCTTATAAGCTGGAGCCTGAGGTCCAGAGGGAGACGGAGGTACTTGGCTCCTCTGCAGATTGGATCTGCACAGGCTGTTTTCAGCACTGCCCTAGAGCTGGCTCCAGCCACCAGAGCAACATCTGGGGGCTGTATATCACATTCATTTGGTCAAAAAGATTGGGTGTTTGTGTTCTCAGATTAAATGCTACTTGAGTCCTGAAGACACAGCAGAGATTTTCGTTTCCTTTCCCCACCCCAGGCTTGGGGGGAGTGGAGGTGCAGTTTCCCATCAGTAAGTTGGTGATGGTAACATCTCTCAGGCTGCTGTTTCCATGTGGACTCTCAGGCTTGTTTGCACCCAACATGGGGGTACTTGTCTCTGAATGTCCAGTGTGGGATGGGTAAAACTGTATGCCAGACCTAATCAGATGGATGGTAGCTATAATCTAATTGGCGAGGGGGCTGTAGAGTGGGATGAGGTGAGTTCTGAATCATTCTCAGTAAAGTAGATATGAAATGCACTTGGAATCTCTTTACACCTCGCTCCAGGGGAATTGCTGCCGCTCTCTGTGGAGGGTGGAATATGCATTAGCTACAATAGCTATGTGGTCATGTGACTCCTCTCAGATACACTTACACCTATTAAGCTGTATTGATTTCCTCTAAGTCATTCACTTCTGCTGCAGCAGATCCAAGTGCAGGGGCAGAGGGTCACTTTTCTCCTTTTTTTCAGGGCATCAGTGAATGCTGCCACGTTATTTCAGAAAGTTTATTCATGTCTTATTTCAGAAAGTGTCAAAGGTTGTGTTTCATTCTGGGTACAGAACAAGCGAAGATCAAATTGGTCCAGATTAGCAGTTTGGTGGTGACTTGGTTTGGGACCCGAGTACCCAAACTTGGAGTCCTGGGTTAGGATTGGGGCATCATAGTGAATGCTGTCTCTCCAAATGATGGTCAGAGTGATCCTGGTAGGGGTCAGAAGATGGGAGACTCATCAAGATAAGAAGGAAGTGGGCAGAGAAATACTGAATGTCCCACAGCAAATAAAGGGCTGGTTCAGTTTATAAGATGTACTGAATTCTCTTCTCCAGCTCCTAGCTCATGAACAATTCATGAGCTCATGAGAAATTTAGCCATAAAAGCACATGTTGAAACTACACAGAATGGGAAAGAAAGCCCGAAGTGCCTCAGGACATTTGGCACCCAGTAGCTCATGACAGCTTCCCGCACACCTCAGCCCCTCAGGCCTTGGTGACAATCCTGCCCAAAAAGACTTCTAATAGAATCAATGTCAGCAAACCTTAACTAAAGCCCTGGCTGCTTTGCCAGCAGAAAACCATCCAGTCTTCACAGTGGGAGTTTGAATTCTTGCTTTTCTTAAAAGCCGCTGTGGTAGCTGAGTCTACAGATGACATTTTCTAAAGGTTGCTTGCAAATGGGCCTAATTGTGTTTGCACCATTATTTTATTTTGGTGACATAGAAGGCTTGAGAGAGCTTTTGTTTTCAATTCTCCTACTTGCTTTTCGTCTTAGAAATAGAAAGACCAAAGCTAATCAACCTGCAAGGTCCACTGTCATGTATACAGCTTTCCAGGAAAAAAACCCAGGGTAACTAATACTTGGTTTTCTGGCCGAAATAACCCCAAATGCAAAAGTATGCATCCAGATCTTTTTTTCATGCCTCATAAATAAGCTATAAGGGCACAAGACCAGTTTTATTTCCTTGCAGGTCAGTTTGAAGATCCTGTTTTGCAGAATTAACCACAGAATGAAATCATCCAGCCACAGCACTTATCATTGTAAAGGAAACCTTCCCAGCCCCAGCCAGGCCCCGCTTACTGCCTCACATTTAGTTTGTGGATCGAGAGGTTGTCAGTTCAGAGATTGGCAGGTGTTTGCCAAGAACAGCTTAGTAAGCTGGTTGGGTGGGAGCGGCCCCCAAGAACATCTCACAGGAAAGCGCAGAAGTTTGATTCTCAAGTGCACGTTATAAGGCACATGGGGATTGTAGCAGCTGAAACATGCCGAAGCCTGGGCCTGGGACGCAGCATGGGCTCAGCCAGGCCTCAGGGCTGCTGTGGGCAGAGGCCAGTGAAACCCCCATGTTTGGGGTGAATTCCATTGTTTCAGAGGGATCAGTTTCTCTAGGTGCAGACCGAAATAACATTTGTCTTGTAATTGGCCCCTCGAAAGTCCTCTACAGCCATGCCCAAACAGAAGAGTATAACTGCAGAGTGCTCCAATCATGTGACAGATTAACCGAGGTGAGGGGCTCCAGTCCACCCACTTCCCCAATCCAGTGTGTCTGGGCAAACCCCAGAATGGACCTCCCTCCCCTGTCTTTTCCCCCTTCCATCCTGAGATGGCACCAGAGCTGGGAGAGGCGGGGTAGAGCTAGGGGAAGAGCCTGCAGACCCACAGCCTCTCTCACTGAATTAGCTCCAGATTGGAGCTTGATTCCCCATCCTCCTGATCCAACAGCTGGGGTCTGTTGGGTTGGCATGGTCGGTCTAACCCATGATGCTTTCTGTAAAGCTCTGTGAGTTAGACCAGGGAGCTGCACTTCTGTCTGCACCTTCTGTAGTGGTTGTGCCTCTCTCATATGAACTTTGTCTTAATACCGGTACAATACAGGGTTCCAGTGACCCCTTTCTACATCTTCCTCTGGACAAAGAAGTAAAAGGGGAGAGACTTTAATTTTCCATCCTTGGCCTCTTATTATTGTAGCTTTTTTGCAGGTTAGTCCTAGCTGTAGCCCAACCCAGCCTGAGCTTGGCTGCTTTCAGTAGTTCAGGCTATGTCGTGTCATTATGTTTGCACACAGCAAAGAGCAATTTCCATCCTCTGAATTAGTTCAATAGACGCATTTCCACTGTGGTGTCACATGATGCAATATTGCTGACATTCTGTCCAGATCTTACCACACTGCTTCACTTATTGGGAGTAAAAAAATCCATCACGCCACATTACCGAAAGCCTTTCAAGCTATGTCTTGACATTCTGCCACTTCGGAACGGATTTTTCTCTTTGTTTTACTTGCTCCTGGCTCTTCAGAGCCTGAGATGATGGGGACTTGTTCAGAGTGGACTCCGCTTGTTCTTACATTCATCAACGATGGGGTTTGGGAGACAAGTGCTTTGCAGACAAAGCCAGGGCCCTGTGACATGCTGCTAATGACCTCGCTTTCTGCCTGTGTTTTCTTTACGTCAGAAGTCGGAGTGCTTATTAAGTTTGGAGGCTTACTCCCAGGAGCAGAAGAAGAGAATCTGCTGGTGTCTGGCTGAGAACATCACCAAGCAGCAGCATCCAGCAACAAATTCTGCTGAGAGCAAGGTAAGGAGCCCTTGGGCTGGCCAGCCAGGCTGACAGAGCCCCTTCGCTCTGAGCACTAGAGGCCATCTCTGCTGCAGGCACTTTTTCCACACTTCTGACAGGCTCTGAAAGCCAGATTCAGCCAGGTGAGATGTGAATGTGTGCCCAAAAACTGCTGTGTCTGCAGCCTTGTGCTGTCTCGGGAAAAGTTTATTGCATTTGCAGTCACTGAGCCCAAGTTGAGCCAGACTTTGGCAAACAGGCTACATTCCCCTGCCCCTCCTTGCCCGGGTGTCTGTATTTGGACAGCTGAGGCAGCACTGGTTTTTAACTGCTTTCCTTCAGATAATTCCTGGGCAAATTAGGAGAGAGAAATACATCCTTACAATGCACACAAGTTCAGGAGCTCTGGATCCTGATTTGAAAGGCCAAGGCTGTGGGAGCCTTGTATAGCAGCATTGTTGAGACTCTACCTTCTCCCCTGCCACAGAACAGCCATAGACATTTAGGCGGGCCCTCGTGATCTGGCCTTAGGGCCCAGAAAGGTCTTTAATGAACACTGGTTTTTTGCATGAGGTAGCAACAGTGTCTCCCTTATTAAAGAAATATGGTTTGGCTGCTGGCTTGTGAGTCCTGCAGACCGATAACCGCATGTAGAATTGGCAGGACATAGGGAGTGGTAAGCTTGCCCCATACATGGACTGTTTACATGTTTTATCTTTGCTCTGATGAGAGACCCTGTCTCTTAGGGCCTCTCTGCTGAGGATGTCAGCAAGGAGGTCTGTTAGTGGCAGAGGCATATTATAACCGGGATGCCACATCCCTCAGGAGCTGAGATCACTGCCATGTTTCAGGGTGAGCAGGGATTTGTAATCTCTTCTGTTGCTGAGTATCTCTCTCAGTGGGGATGACTCTGGGACTGATCCTAGCATTGCTCTAGGACAGAAAAAGCTCCTCCAGGCTGGCCAGGGTGGAAGCATTCAGATAATCATGCTGAGTCAGACTTACTCTAGATACCTTGGTGGTGTCTTGTCTATGTGAACACTTTTTCATGGTTCCTGTTAGTCCTAGACACAGCCTGGACAGCTGTGGTTGTGCCTTGGTGAAGTGAAGCACAAGGTTTCTCATTCTTGCTGTGATTGCTGATGAATAGTGGTGCTAAGGAACAGAATGTCTCAGCCACTTCTCTGGGCAGAGGAAATATGACATTTACTTTGCAGTGTCCCAGATTGGGTCAGTACAGACATTTCTGTGCAGGAGATGGAGCTTCTGGATTCCTTCTTCAGATGCAATAGCTTTGGGAGGTAATTTTGATTAGGAATGGAATCTATAAGAAATATAAATTACCTGGGGCAGATAGTTTCCTCCTCCTCCTCCATCAGGTTACAAAAATCTGGCTACCCCACCTTTTTACCTACTTATCTCATGGCAATTTAGCTAACTTCTGAAACAGTAAGGCATGCACTACAGTGTTTGTGACATCATATTGTGCGATTGCCAGGGAAACATAGAGTTCACCCAAAGTGGAGTTGTAACAGGGAGAAACTTGAAGTTCCCCATTATAACGTGTCTGTTGTTCTGTGGCTAATTTGAGGCCTCAGTGAGTAACTTCCACCTTACTGCATTTGAACATCATGTGTGTGGCTGAGCAGGTGATCCTCCCATGATCCTGAGTGCCTCCTGCTACCACTGTAGAGCTCAGCTCAGGAAGCTTGAACAGGCCCAGGCAATTTGCATGTGCAACCAGTATCCAGAGGGCTGTGCATGGCCTGAGAAGATGTGTGCAGCAGTGCTCAAGGGGCATGTAAGCAAGTATTGTAGTGATAAGGTATAAAATGGTCTGGTAATGAATGCATATCTGGACAAATTTTTCCATCAGAGGTAACTCTCCATATGAAGGGAGGAGTGAGGCTGAGGTGGGCATACGCTGGGTTTTGCCAGGACCGGGGAGGGAGGTGCCATCTTTGGGGGCAGGTAGTAGAGGGAATGACCTGAGAGATGCTAATAGCCAACAGAATCTCAGCCGAGAACTTCCCGACTGAAGTACTAATGAGCTATATAAATCTCCCTTCTGAGCTGTGATGACAGGCAGTTTGCTTTGGTGCTGAGGGCTGTGCTGTTGAGGGTGATATTTAAAGAGGGCATGTGTAAAAGCTCACCTACCAGGACTACTTGAGACCAATTGGTTCACTGATTTTTAGAACAAAGCATAAGGATTCACTGAGTTTTGTTGCCAGGTGAACAATGAACCTAAGGGGGTCTCATCCCCTTGTTCCTCTTCTGCTAAAATCTCTGCCTTGTCTGGTTTGGGTTCCTAGATTCATTCTGTGAGTAATCTACAGTTATTGTTTCCAGTAACTCCAGACAGCATTTTCATTAGAGAAATGGGGATGGGCATCATGCCCTGGAACAATCAGAGCTCACAAAAGACCTGTTTCAATAAACCCGGCCACAGAAAGGACTGCCTCACAGGGTTGGCACTGGGGAATTGGCACCTGCATCCCATCCCAGCCTGCCCTCAGCTTTTCACGTAACACTTGAATGCAAAGTGAGCTTGCTCTCTCTAAGCCATCTGTATATACACATGCCAGCACAAGGCAAAATGCATGGACAGGTCAGGGTGCATTGTTTCTGGTGAAATGCAATGCACTACCTCATTTCTGAATGGTAATAGGCTGTGGGAGAAGGAGGTGGTTGTGCTCATACCAAGGGAAAACTCCCCTGGTGAAGATCCAGTAGCTTTCTGGGCCTTTTGTGTAGCCAGAATAAGGATGAGATTGTGACGTTGTATCCGCTGGTCCTATGGCTTCTCCTAGCCCTCCTTCCCCTGCTCCAGGCATTTGGTTCGCACTGACCATTATTTCTGACCTGTGCTCCTGGTCCCTTGGCTCCCAGACCCCCTGTTTTAGGTAGCATTTCATTTGCTGCCGGAATAGAGTTTGCTCCCATCTAAGTGTATAGGACTGGCTTAGTTATGAAAAAAGATTAAAGGATCCAAGGATAAATTTGTGAAGGGGATACTGAAAGGGGAGTTTTGGCTGTCCAATAAAAGGTTGTGATGAGCAGAGTTATGCTCACTGTCCCTCTGTTCAGGGCTAGACTTATTGTTGCATTTGGGATCAGGAAGGAATTTCACTTCAAGGTTAAATTGGTACAGGCTGTGAGGGTTTTTCTCTTCCTCTGTAGCAGGTGCCATGGCCCTCTTTCTTGGGTCTCTTGAGAGCATTTTAACAACACTTGCAGTAGCAGGACACTGACTGCTTTACCAGTGGCAGGTTAGGGTGCTTTTGGTGTCTTTGGGCAATATGCTGTGTAGTTGTGGAGCAGGGTTGATTGTGTAGCTTAGGAATAGGTTAGACAAGGACTTGTATTAGATGGTTTGGATAAGGATGAACCTGCTTCAGACAAGGGGTTGGACTAGATGGCCTCCAGAGGCCCTTTCCATCCCTATTTCTCCATGATCCTGTGACTATTCCAGAAAGTGCAATAGGAGTCGATACTGCACCCACTTTGGTACCAGGGAACAGTAGCAGAGCAGACTAAAAGCTGAGCCTAGGTGCTCCAAGTGCACAGATGTCAGGAATGGTCTGTGCTGTTTTTTTGTCCAGCCTTCATTCTAGATATGAAAAACCTTGTAAGGAGCATCCCACTGAGTAGTGTCAGGTGCTGCACATCCCATGTACAATTGATTTCCTAGGAGCTGGGCAGCTTTATGTCACTATAGAAAAATTAGCCACTATAGCTGAGGCTTGGCCTTCATGTGGATATGCTGAGTCCCCTGGTGGCATTTTGTATCATGTTTGGTGATGTTCTCTGTATACAGAGACCCCACGCAAAGAATGGAGCCACTACAGAGAACCACTCAGAAGGGTGTAAGAGCAGCTTTCTCCTGCCTGGTACCTCTTGAGGGGGCACTTCTTGCTTTCTTTTTCCCTTTTTGCCCTATTTGACACCGCAGAATTTTACAGTGTCTGACCATGGGTGCCAGCAGTATGAGCCGAGAGACAGTGAGCCCTGGCCTGCTGGATGGTGTTGAGCCAATTACATCAGTCATTGCTCTCCATCTGGACTCTGTAGATTCTTAGGCAGGGCCTCCGTGCCAGCTTTGGGTGCCAGAGGAGCTAGGCAGAAGCCTTCTCTGCTGAGAGTTGTGTAAGGTCTGTAGGGCCTGTTGGCGGTTCTATAATGTCTGGCTGGGACTGAATGAATGAGAGGAGTGTGAATCACCCTGAGCAGGAGAACGAAATCACTAAAAATAACTGCAGTATATGGAACAGTCAGGCAGGGAGGGGTTTCGTGCTGCTTCCTGGGAGAGCTTCCCATATGCCCAACCAAGCACCAGGCCTTCTGACTCCAGCAGAAACAGCCTGCCTGCAACATGAGCTTCTTCTCCCATCCCGTGGAGCAAGAAGGGCTTTCATGGTACCTGGGTGGGCAGTGGTGGCCCTACAGCTCTCTACAAGGCTTTGTACACTCTCCTCTTCTGTTCAATCAGAGCAGCACTTGAATAGTCATGGGGATTGTTCTGGTCATTCCTGAGAGATCAGCTCTTGGGCAACCCTGTGGAGATTACTCTTACCCACAGGCCTCTCACCTCTGCCCAGCCATTGCCCTGCTTATGCAGGCAGGTGCTCTCCTCTGCCCTAACTGTAGAGGTTCTTGATGCTGCAGCCATATTCATCTTCACCTTAAGGATGTGGGTCTTACCCCATCTCAGGGCACCTCCCTTCCTTCTATGCAGGCTTTCCATTTCCCATCCTCCACCCTAGTTTCCTCTCCATCCCTGTCTCCTTACATCTTCTGTGGCTTCCCTTTTTAAAATCCAATTCAAAACAGTTCTCTTGGTTTCACAGTCTTTCTGGGGCCTCACTGGATCCCTGCTTTTTGTGTGAATCACCCAAATGCCTGCCATCTCTGAACACCTGTCCCCATCACACTTGCAAAGGCACAGCTCCCCCACTTCCTTAGCACATCCTATCCTTCTGCCTCCTGCATCCTCCTGTATATGGATACCTTGCTCTTTTGTGCCTTCCTGTGTGTGTGTCCTGCTTTCCCTGTCCCTGATTCAGCATCTGCTCCCACTTACTCAGCTGACATCCTTTGCTTGCTCCTCATGACTCTTTTTTTTGTGTGTTTGTGCAGTTTCTTCTGCTTGAATCTCACCTATCGCCTCCTGTACCCCGAGGGTATGTCTTTTCTGCTGTTGGAGGTGTGATTACAATACATCTAGACATACCCAAGTTTAGCATCACCCCAGTTAGCTGGTTGCTGGTAGCAGTTTAGTTGCAGCAACATGGATTTCAATGAAAGGCTGCTGTTGAGTACTTACCCATGGTCCTAGTTGGCTTCGTATGATCCACCCTGCAATTTGGTATCCCATAGCTACACTGTTATCAATGTGCTGCTGGCAAGATTAAAGATAGCTGGAGTATGTTTACATATGTCATAGTCTGACAGCCTGAGTCTCCCCTGGGACATGCCCCTGTGGTTCTAGTCTTGTTCTGACTTCCCTTTGTCTGAAGCCAGTGTTGTGAGATCATCACTGTTGTGACTATAACTCTGTTGTCTGGGTGTCTGTGCAGAGTTCATATATTTTATGGATTTCATAGACATTAGGACTGGAAGGGACCTCGGGAGATCATCGAGTCCAGCCTCCCGCCCAAAGGGCAGAAAGTCAGCAGGGATCATAGGATCCCAGCAAGATAAACATCCAACTTTCTCCTGAAGGTGTTCAAAGTAGGTGCTTGAACCACCTCTGTGGTTCGATAGGTGGCAGGCTATTCCAGACCTCAGGGGCTCAGACGGTAAAGAAATTCTTCCTTATGTCCAGCCTGAAATGGTCATGGAGGATTTTATGACCATTTGACCTTGTCATCCCTTGGGACGCTCTGGTGAACAAACGTTCCCCCAGATCCTGGTGAGCACCCCTGATAAACTTACAGGTGGCCACCAGATCACCCCTGAGCCTGCGCTCTTCCAGGCTGAAGAGTCCCATAGCTCTCAGCCTCTCATCGTAAGATCTG